>NC_091059.1:214828166-215142193 GCF_000393655.2 Nicotiana sylvestris | reverse complement strand
ATCACCGTTTACAAGTCTGCCTGTACCCAGAGTTTTTTGACTTCTTTTTTATCTTGCGGGAGCGTTCCATCATGCAAATATGCTACAAGGCGGTTACGCCAGTCCCAAGTTAAGTATATAGAATGTACCCCGACGTGGTCTATTGTGGAATGGAGGAGGGCGACCACGTTTTACATGTTGATATTTTTGGTGGCCGCAGCTAGTTTGGTGAGGCCATCTGCTTCGATATTCTACGCCTGGGTATTTGGTCGAGGCGACATTCATCGAATTCTGGCAATAGTTTGTGGATTTCCGATTGGTACTTTTGTAGTCTCTGTTCTTTGATTTGGAAAGTCCCGGTGACTTGGTTCACCACGAGTTGAGAGTCACAATGGAGGACGAGTCATCGAGCGCCATATTTGAGGGCTAACTTCAAATCTGCAATCACAGCTTCATACTCGGCCTCGTTGTTAGTCATCTTGGGGCACCGCATGGACTGGCGAATCACTTCGCCTATACAGACTTCGAGGACGAGTCCCAATCCCGATCCCGAGGCATTAGAGGCACCGTCATTGTAGAGGACCCAGAGGTCGGTATGTGTGGAAGTGCGGAGTGCTTCCTGACCTACCCCGGGCAATATTTCCGTGCTGAAATCAGCGACAAAGTCGGCGAGCACCTGCAACTTAATAGTAGTTCGTGGTTGGTATGTTATGTCGTGCTCGCTTAGTTCTATGGCCCATTTGGATAGTCTACCCGATAGTTCGGGTTTGTGTAGGATACCTCTTAGGGGGAAGGTTGTCACCACCTTTATGGGGTGACATTAAAAGTACGATCTAAGCTTCCGTGAAGCTACGACTAGGGGTGTTCATGGTTCGGTTTGGATCGATTTTTCCCTAAAAAGAAACCAAACCAAGTAAGTCGACTTTTCAAATATTAGAACCAAACCAAACCAATTAAGTCGGTATTTTCTCGATTCGGTTTATGTCGGTTTTTCGGTTTTTTCGGTTATTTGTCGGTTTTTTCTTAAATATAAGACATAAACTACCAAACACACATTTTGGCGATCACATTTTCAACGTAACACTATCAAATCAATTGACCTTTGAGAAATCTATTATTTACCAAAATATATTGATGATAATTGAATCAAATAGTGATGAATAATTTAAGGACTCAATTAAAAATATATTATTTTTAACATGAAATAGATTTTTACACTTAACAAAAGAAAACTACCAATTAAACTAGAATGTAAAGGTAAAGAACTGTACTAAAAGTGCAAATGATTAATATTTACTATAAAAAATTTAAAACTTTGTATAAAAGTGTGTATATATATATATATATAGATGTAATAATAAATTTAAAATAACTACTCCTATATTCGGTTTGGTTCGGTTTTTTAATTAAAACCAAAACCAAACCAAACTTGATCGGTTTTTAAATTTCAAAACCAAAACCAAACAAAAAATATCGGTTTTTTGGTCGGTTTGGTTTGGTTTTCGGTTTGGTTCGGGTTTTTGGAGTTTTATGAACACACCTAGCTACGACCAATGCCAGAGTTAGTTTCTCAAGGTGAGGGTACCTTGTTTTGGCATCGATTAAGGTTTTGCTGTTATAGTAAATCAGAGATTGGCGTACCTTTATCTCCACGGACTAAGACTGCGCTTACCGCAACTTCGGAAACTGCTAGATACACAAGTAGACAATCGCCTGGGCCTGCTTTGACGAGTAGTGGTGGCGAGGATAGATACGTTTTCAATTTCCTCAGCACGTTGATGCATTCTTCGTTCCATTGCAGCCCGTGGTCTTTCCTTAGCACATTGAAGAATTTGTGGCATCTACCCGAGGATCGTGAAATGAACCTCGATAGGGCAGTTATTCGCCCTGTTAGTTTCTACACCTACTTTTTGCTGGTCAGTATTTCCGGTATTGCATCAATGGCCCTGATTTGATCCGGGTTGACCTCGATTCCCCTTTGTGACACCAGGAAACATAGGAACTTTCCTGAAATTATGCCGAAGGCGCACTTTTTGGGGTTCAGTTTCATCCCGTAATGCCTTAATATCTCGAAGGCTTCCTTCAGATGACCAATGTGATCCTTTTTCTTTGTCGACTTTATTAGCATATCGTCGATGTAAACCTCCATGGTCTTACCGAGAACATTTTGGTGACTAACCTTTGATACGTGGCCCCTGCGTTCTTGAGCCCAAACGACATCACCTTATAGCAGTACGTTCCTTGATGAGTGATGAAAGTGGTCTTTTCTTGATCTTCTTTAGCCATTAGAATTTGGTTATAACCAGAGTAGCATCCAAGAATCTCAACAGTTCGTGCCCTGCTATTGCATCAATAAGTTGGTCGATGTGAGGTAACGAAAAAGAGTCCTTCGGGCATGCTTTGCGTAGATCGGTAAAGTCAACACATATTCGCTATTTCCCGTTCTTCTTTTTGACTATGACCACATTGGAGACCCACTAGGGGTATTTCGATTCTCTGATAGAACCGTTAGTGAGTAATTTATCAACCTCCTCGCTTACCGCCTCATTGATTGCGGCATTGAACTTTCTCCTCATTTGTCGTACTGGCGGATAAAGTGAATTGACGTTCAGCCTGTGTGTGGCGATATCCCTTGGGATTCCTGCATATCTGAGTGGGAAAAAGCAAACAAATCGGCGTTGTTAGTTAAAAACTCATGATACTTACCTGGCTCCGAGAGGTTGTGTCCAACATAAGCCTTTTTTTTTTGCTATCGGTGTTATCCAATTGGATGAGATCGAGATCTTCTATGGTTGCCTTGCAAGCTTCTAAGATGTCCGGGGTCTTTGATGGCCTCTACTTGTACATCGTGTTTGGTTCTCGACATGGCTGATTGCTATGCTTTCGCACTTGACCCTTTTAGTTGTTCGGTGTGTGTGCAATCTTAGGCGATCCGGTAGCATTCTTGGACGGTACGTGGCTCGCCTCGGATGCTAAATATCCCCCATGGGGTGGGAAATTTGTTTACTTGATAGAATCTTGAAGGGACGACTCGCATGGCATGTATCCATGGTCGTCCTATTATAGCGTTGTAGGCCGTTTCCTGGTTCATGACGTGGAATGTCGTTTCCAGGGTAACCCCTCATGCTAGGACATGTAGCACTATTTCTCCAGATGTCCGCTCTACTGCATTATTAAAACCCGTTATTGTTATGCAATGCAGTATTATTTTGTCCTCGAGCCTCAATTACATAAGAACTAGTGGGTGAACAACACACGCGCCGCTTCCGTCATCCACCATTATTCTTTTTACATCGGTATCTGCAATGCGTAATGTTATAACCAAAGAATCATAGTGAAGGAAAGATAAACCGTCGGTATCTGATTTATCGAAGATGATACTAACTTAGAGGTCGTCATACCGTTCGTGGGCGACTGTCCATTTGAGTTTATGTGTGGTGGTGAATTTCACATGGTTGATTACCGTGTCATCGTCGCCGCCAATGATCATTTGTATGGTACGAGCGGGTGATGGTGTCTTTGGAGGCCCTTGAGGTTGATCGTTCCCTCGAGCGAAGTTGGCTCGTCCTCTGTCGCTCAGCAGTTCTTTCAGGTATCCCTGATTTGACATTCTTACTACTTCCTGACGAAAACCTATGCAGTCCTCGGTCTTGTGTCCTCTTTCCTGGTGGAACTAACACAGGACATTTGACCTCCTTGTGCTTGGGCCCGACTTTATCTTTTGCGGCCATTGCACTTTCGTGCGGAGCTTCTCTAGTGCGTATACTATTTCTGAGGGGGAAACACAAAAATTATGAGCAGATAGCAGTGAAGGCATAACGCTTTCGCTTCGGGAGGGTACACTATGTCGAGGCGCGACGTTTGTATGTCGTGGAGGTGGAGGATTGGATATTCGGATGTAAGGCCGATGTCTTTCTCGATTGAAGCATAGTAGTTAATCCCTTCGCCCGTCATGGCGGCGATCTCTCCTTGTCTCGGTCTGGACTGATGTTAATCGCTGAAGCGGGCCATTTAGGTCATCCTTGTCTGCCCTCACTTCGGCGCAATAAGCATTGTGGATCTCCTCTCACGTGGAAGGGGGTACTTTATGAGTCTACTGAGTAGGTTTTTGGTTGCATTTGACCCGTTTTTGTTTAGCCCGTTTTGAAAGGCTGCTACTGACATCCCTTCTGACACGTTTGGTAGGCTCATCCTTACTCTGTTGAATCGGGCTAGGAAATCCCAAAGTCCCTCTCCCGTCGTTTGCCTAACGGCGAAGATATCATTGACCCTAGCTTCTGCCTTTTTCGCTCCCGCGTGCGCGGTGACGAACTTGTCTGCCATTTCTTCGAACGTAGATATCGACCATTTTGAAGGTATTTGGAATGGAATGGGGAGCTGCCCTTTCGCTATATGGTTGCTTGAAGAATCGGCCCACATCGCTTTTTGGTAACAGCTTCGGAGCGCCTGGTATTTTATCGACCCTTTTCTGATGTTCCTTCATCTAGTCGCGGAGTGTTTTGTTCTCATTTTCCATCTCTTCCATTTTATTTAAGATGGACATAAGTACATCATCACCTGCATCAGTAACAGTACGGGTGTTACCTGTTCGTGTAGCGCTTGACTCATCTCTGCTGCGATTTCTGTGGGTGGCGCGTCTTCGACACCTCCCTGAATGGGTTTCTCGAGCATGTTGCTCAAGGCACTCGTTAACCATTCTTCTAGTAGCCTTTTGACTGCTGGTGACGCTTCTCCTACCGAGGATGTTAAGGTTCCTCTTTCGCGCAAGGTCGTTAGATCCCTGTGCGGAGGAGGTGAAATCTCACCCTCAGGTGTAATATTTGGTGTTGCATTTTCATTGTCTTCTCGACTGGCCTCGTTGAGGGAATTCAGGAGGTTATTTGTGACACCCTCTATTGCTTTTAGCCTTGCTTCTCCCTTTCCTGCCATCATTGGCTTTTATGGAGTTGGAGAAAGGCGATTATTTCCTTCAAGAATTTAGATGAAAACTACGATTTCAGCTATAGAAATCCCCACAGACGGCGCTAAATTGTTTGACTCAAAAGATACTAAAACCTTTTTGAACAAATCAATCAAAGATGAAGGGATAAATCTTAGCCGAATATAATAATCTCTAGAAAGAATAATAGATAAAGAGAAGATGGTCGTTAAATTTCTTTTCGTTCAAGAATAATAATCTCTCCAGAATTTTTTTGTTACAAGGTTATTGTCCCCTTTTATACTAAGAGAGAAACTCTTCTAAATTGTAAAAGACAAAATACCATGAATATTCGACGGAATATTCCTAATGTCCCCTAATGGGCTTACACTATTACAAGGGTCGTACAGTTTCTTCTTTGCCTTAAGGTCGTCTCCCTCGGAACGTCTACTCAGAGAGACCCCGTCGTTTGCCGTACCCATTGTTAGTCGTGGTCGGTCAAATTTAAACCCATACACTTTGCATATCAGAAGAAGACAGAACCAATTAAGGAATCAATGAGACCAGCTCATAGTACATAACTCCAAATTTGAACAATTGCCAATTTGTCTTATTACCAACAAACCCTAAGAAAAGACAAACTCACATAGAATACTCGCTAAAAACAAATACTAGTAACAAATTAAACATCTTCAGGTAATTACTTAATCGAGTCTCGATCCTACTACATGAAGATGATACAAAGTACGGGACACTGAAAAATATGCTCTCCTTTTTAAGGCTTGATTACTGGGACTTGTGCTACGGACTGTTGCTGCGATTGCTGAGGTTGAAGCAACTGAAGATTAGCCCTTGAGCAAGAACGAGCCATTTCACCAGCCAGGGGTATCACTGGCAAGTTGTCGCAGTTGCAAATTTCAACCATGAATCCATCTGGGTCATGGAAAAATAATTGATCCACGTATATGCCTCCTTCTTCCACCAGCTGCCTCGCGTATTTTATTCCCATTTCTGTCAGCTTCTTCTCCACTGCATCTATGCTCTCACACTGCTCATACATAACAAAAGTTTAATTAACAAAATTTCCATATATAAAGATGCGCAGTACACAACCCCAGCTCATACACATCAACGAATTTAACAACCAGTATACACTTGAAGCCATAAATTCAGAATCCAAGAATTGTAGTAAATTCTTTATATATATGTATAGATATTTCATGTCAAAAATATCGAGTGGAATTAAAGCCAATGCACATCAGTTATATCCGCCTCTGCATGTTAACGGGAACTAGAAATTAATTACCTGGAACGAGATATGGTTATCTTTGGGATTGATTTCAGTTTTCTTTGGCATTTTCTCAGGATCTTCCGATTGAAGTAGATGAATCCCTATTCCGTAACTAAACAGCCTGCCATACAAGAAATACACGGAATCTCAATTATGCAAATAATATGATAAACAATTGGTAAACTAAAGATTCGAAAGGGATCATAATTAAATCATAAAAAATCATGTTATGTGCATCTTCTTTTTCTTAATTTAAATTACCAAGCGCCATTAAAATTGAATGATCCAGGCCTCCTAACAGGCACAAAACCAAGAATATTCTTGTAGAATTCAATGGATTGCTCAACCGATCTACAAACAAGGGAGATGTGATTCAGGGATGTCAAGGCTAATGGGTTTCCAGTATTCCCCTTCATCTTTTCCTTTTTGCAAACAAAATTCAAAATTTAAAACAAAAAAATGGAACCACAATGAATAAATCCAAGAATAAGCAAAAGGATAAGGCTGAAGAGATGTAAGAGGGGTATGAATGTATGTGTGGATGTTAAAAGAGAAATTAGGAGAAAGAATCGGTGTTGGTCATGTGAAACAAGATGAATTTAGCAGCTCATATATAGAAGCCCTGGCTCTGTTTTGTTTGCCAGATCTGGCCCACTGTCCGATATGGATCTGATTGACACGTAGATCCACGTTGCTGACTGTATCGTATCATTTATTAGGCTCATACGCAAGCTGTTCCCTTCTATTGCTCTATACTTTTGCTTGCCCATTCACACAAATAGGGTATAAGTTTGACCCGGCAATTCTCATTATTTTATTTACAGAGTATTTGCAAAGAACTTTTCTCTTGAAATTTTTTAACGGTGATACAAGTTATTTAAAAAGTTAAAATTAGAAAAAGTCTTTCATCCACAGTGTTTAAAACATGTACACGTGTTTTAAGTTAAAGGAAAAATTAAGCACGTTGCCTTGAATAGGGATAGACAGTGTTTGGATTAACTTTTAAGCTAGTCAAATCCGTTTTTTAAATTTTTGACAAAGTTAAAAAGTAATTAAAATAAGTTTAAAACTACTTAAAACAAGTTAAAAAAAGTAATAAGTTGGACAACCCAACTTATTGTTTTTTGACTATTTTTGCTAAAAAACCATTTTTTTAAGCCAATCAAAACAGGCTCGTATACTCGAGCGGGTTGCTGTGTCCGCATGTATTGCCTATTCAACTGGCGATAAGTATAGCTACATTTAAGATCTTGAGGGATTGAAGTAAATATATCCATTGCTGGACTTTTCAGCTTATACATAGTTAACAAGAAGTAAAAAGAACCGACTAAATTAGAAAGTCATTGAAATTCGAACTTATTTCAATGCATCTCTATTTTTATAACCTTACAATCATTGGATTGCCTCATGAATACATCTTGTGCAGTTCTTAACAAGGAAAAATGCAATTGGATTCCGATCCTACCAATATTTTGGCCATCTTTCAAGCCCTATTCTCCTGGGAACTTAGTGACGTGTCCCCTATAGATGAAGAATCTAGAACCTCCTTAATTAATTCCCTATTTAATAGTATTGTATGGGTCCAAATTTGAACAACCATGACTGGTGGTGAGTACGACGAACGCCGAGATCCTCAAAATTTGTCATCCTGCAGAGGACGATCTTAAGGTGAACAAGAGACTGTAAGACCTTTGCATTAGGGTAGGCCCATTAGGGGACCTTAGGATTATTCTTTCGAATATTCTCTATAACTTGTCTTTTAGCACTTAGAAAGGATGAGTCTCTTATATATAGAGAGCGTAAAACAACCATGTAAGTCTCTCGGAACATCTCTCCTAACTCAGAATACTTGTTGTAAACTCGCTTACAAAAACAACCGAATGGATTGTTATTGATTCTCCTTTGAAAGGAGATAAAAAGTTCTTATCCTTTACATTCTACTGATCTATTTTTTGTTTTAGAGATTATTGTGCTTAGCTAAGATTTACCCCTTTATTTTCTTTGATTGATTTATTCAAAAAGATTTCGATATCTTTTAATTCAAAATAATGTACCACCACATGCATGCATCTTTAAATTCAATCAATGCTTTCAAACTTCCTTTCACAAATCTGCTTTATTTAATTCGCAGAAAAAAAGAAGCAAAGACAGTAACATGCATAAAAAATATGTGATGTCAACGTCATGGAAACATAGTTTGCCCGATTCACTAACGTTATTCAAACAAGTGTGGATCCTGACTAAGCTGTTACTTGCACATTTCTGACTAAGATGGATGGTTTAAAGCAGAAGAGAGATGAAGACGTACTGTTATAGCGCACTGACTGACAGATGGGATTTCTTGTCTATTTTGAGTATGTCATTTTCGAATCCTACTTAAACATCAACTATTTTTGCACCAAATCTAAATTTGATATAAAATTTAGTGTTTCTTTTGCTCCAATGGAACACCAAATCTTACACCATTATAGTGCATGAATAATGTTGCACCAAATTTGGTGCAACACTATTCATCAACACCAAATTTGATTTATTATTATTTTATTCATCTTTTTTATTTTTTTGGACTTTTAATTTATCATATATTGTGTATATAATTAATTTTTATATTAAGATATTTATAATTTTAATTTTATATCCTATTTTTTTGATATATTAATTTTTGTATATATTATATTTATATAAAATTATAAGTTAATTTTATTATTGTTATAATTGTATAAAAAGAAATATAACCATTATTTAAAAATAAAAAATGCAAATGTAAGATATCTAATATTGCTAAAATTGAAAAGTGAAAACTAAAATTTAAAAAAGAAAATTAACAATACATAAAATAAAAATACATTATAATTAAAGTCTATCAAAGGAGGATAATAATATAATATAGAAGAGAGAAAAAATATATTTTTTTTGGTGTAAAAAATGATGTAATAGTTGGAGTAAATTTGGTGTTATACCATTTTAGTGTGAAATTTAGTGTTAGGGTTGGAGATGGCGAGAAAATGAGCAAATCCTTTTTCTAATGATTGTATTAGCTTTCGTGCTTTATCCTGTCGACTTTGCACTTAAAGTTAGTTTTACTGACCCATCAGCATGAAAATATTGAAAGTAACACAAACATGTCAGGTGCGCATGTGTATGATCACAACACAATTATGTCGTAATGCAATCCAGCTTGGTCCCTTTCCCTTTCTCTTTCATTTTTCTATGTTTTAAACTTTTCTGGAACAATGCGAACAATGTTCTTTAGATTTACATTACATACACTGAAGAGTAAACTTTTGATATTATCAGAAAAATTAAGGCTGACTATGATCATCAGTAGTTTATTCATGCATGCAACCAGAACCATGGTTATGGAAGCTAGGAACTGCATAGCCGCTGATGACGGTTACAAAGAAGTGTATACTAGTATAAAAGAAGCACCCAAGAAATTAAAGGTAGTTTATGAATGCAATAATGAAGAATCAATAGCTTAAAATCTGTGGGACTAAATTATTAAGATGGATTCTCTCTTGAGCAAATATATATATATGGTGGTGATCTCAAATGTGTATCCAGCTGGAGGTGCAAGATATGATCGATCCAATATTTGTAAAAGACGTTATCGAGATCCCTGCAAGCATCTTTCTTCGCTTCAATGCAAAAACAACTAGCCATGAATTGGTCAGCTAGAGAAAATGCATGACAAAAAACATAACAAAATAAGGATACTGTTGGTCTATACACGTTATGTTTACAAAACGAAGCTTCGTCCGATGCCTGGTTAGGACTGACGAGGACAAAGATAAATACTGAAATTCCAACACATGTATATGATGAGCTCGATGTTTTGCTTCACGCTTTGGTTTACCAAATGTCAGACCATACTTTAATTTGAGGAATCCGTCAAAATAGCTAATTATTTTTCCTAAGTATTGTATTACTCAAGCACAGACTTGATCTGGTATTGATTATTTTATGACGGAGTTGGCGAAATATTTGGATAGAAAGTGAAAGGAATGGATCTGGCATTACGGAGGGCCCAATCTCTAAAGCCCAAATGTTGTCTTCTTTAGAAGAATTAAACAAAATAACCACCCGCTCACCCAATCTCTTAAACTAAAAGAATCTAGCGAATGTATAATTTATTTACAATATGTATATAATCATGTATAATCAATATATAATTTATGTATATCGGCTAGGAAAAGTAAATAATAAATAAATTTGTTCGATTTTGTTTAAAGGTCTCTTTTCATTGGGCTCTTTCTTGTGGAATCAGCCCGATATATCTTGGGGTTGGGAGAAATTTAAAAATAGCCAGATTTACAACTGGTCATTCAAAAATAGCCACAGTTTCAAAAGTAATCGAAATTTAGCCACTTTTCATGTAAAGGTAAATCTGAGAGAAAATACTGTTCAAAACCCGGAAAATACGCCCGTATATTATACTGGAGTTCCAGCATAAGTATGCTTGAACTCCAGCATATTATACGGGAGCTCCAGGATAACTATCCAGCATAAGTATGCTTGAACTCCAGCATATTTTACGGGAGCTCCAGGATAACTATGCTGGAACTCCAGCACACTAGAACTTCAACATAATATACGGGAATTCCAGCAAGTATAAATGTCCAGTATAATATACTGGAGTTTGGAGCACCGGTGCTCCAGTCTCCCGTATATTATACAGGAGTCAGCAAAGTATACCGGTCCAGCATAATATGCTGGAGTTCGTACACAGATGCACCGAACTCCCGTATATTATACGGGACCGGTCTTTGTTGCAGCAAAATAGTGGTTATTTTTCATTGACTTCGTAAACGGTGACTATTTTTGATTGACCAATCCGAAAACTGGCTATACCGTGCTATTTTGACCTTGGGGTTAGGACCTAATTCATAAAAGCCCAACGGATTGAATCACCCATCAAACCAACACTGGATACTCGTTGCCAAAAGTTTTTCTTTGAACTCCCGCTTAACGGTAATGGACAAAAAACGAGCAAATCTTTCTATGGTTTCTGATCCATGAAAAGGAATGAATTGGTACGGAGTCTTGAGCTTCTGATAAAAGAATAATGGCGATTAGGACATTTCTTCGTTCCAGAAGTATACATTATTTCTCCCGAACACTCTTCCATTGCTATCTTCCTCCACCCAAAAGCGTCCAATATTACCCTTCTTCTTCCTTGTTGGCTTATTTACCCACTTATAACTGTGTTCACTGTTCTCTGTTCATATCCTCATTTACTGTTGCAGAAACCAAACGGGAACCTGAAAACTCTGACCAACATTCTCCACACCTGGTGAATGAACTTTCTCGTGTTCTTAGCGACTACAGAAACCCCCACCACGACATAGAGTCAGCCCTCAATCCATTTTCCAGCAAAATTTCAACCGACGTAGTTGAACAAGTCCTCAAACGTTGCAAAAATCTCGGATTCTCCGCTCACAGGTTCTTCATATGGGCGCAAAAGTTTTCAGGTTTTTGCCATACTCAAAAAAGCTATCACATTCTTGTTGATATATTAGGTAGTAGTAAACAGTTCCCCTTGTTATGGGACTTCCTTGTAGAAATGAGAGTGAATAAATCATGCGAAATTACTCCCGAAATATTCTGGCTTGTTTTTAGGGCTTATAGTAGAGCTTGTTTGCCAGCTGATGCAATTAGGGCTTTTAATAAAATGGTCGATTTTGGGATTAAACCATGTGTAACGGATCTCGATAAGCTTTTGCTTGCACTATGTAAAAGAAAGCATACGAAGCAAGCGCAAGAGTTATTTTACAAAGTGAAGAATGATTTCGTGCCGACTGTGAAAACTTACAGCATTCTGATTAGGGGATGGGGAGAATTGGGCGAAGTTGCCGAAGCACAAAAGCTTTTCGATGAAATGCTTGAAAGAGGCTATGCAGTTGACTTGCCAGCTTATAATAGTATTCTGGATTCACTGTGCAAGGCTGGTAAGATGGATGAGGCCTTCAATTTTTTCATGAAGATGAGGTCCATTGGACTGGTACCTGATGCTTTTACTTATTCAATTTTCATTCATGGTTATTGCGCGGTAAATGATATTCATTCAACTTTCAGGGTTCTCGAACAGATGAAAAGGTACAAACTTGTGCCTAATGTATTCACGTATAACTGTATCATCAAAAAGCTTTGTAAGACCGAGAAGGTTGATGAGGCTTACCGACTGATAGATGAGATGATTAAGGGAGGGGTAACACCTGATTGTTGGAGTTACAATACAATCTTAGCTTTTCATTGTGATCATAATGAAATTAACTTGGCACTTAGGCTGATCTCGGCAATGGAACGAAACAACTGCACACCAGATAGGCATACGTATAATATGTTGCTTAAGATGCTTATTAGGGTGGGTAGGTTTGATAGATTTGAGAAAGTTTGGGAGAGCATGGAAGACAGGAAATTTTATCCTTCAGTCTCGACGTATGCTGTCGTGGTTCATGGTCTCTGTCAGAAGAAAGGCAAACTTGAGGAAGCATGTAAATATTTCGAAATGATGATAGATGAAGGCATTCCACCATATACAACAACCTGTGAAATATTGAGAAAAAGGCTAGTAGGTCATGGATTTACAGAGCAAACAGAGATACTTGCAGATAAGATGGAAAGAAGTACATCTAGTTTAATTCAAGAACTAGCAAACTTAATGAGAGGTAATAAGGCCTCCACAGAACTGAAGCATGATGAAGAATACTCAGATGAAAGTTACGAGTGAAAGAATCAAATGTACTAGATTAGTCTCAATTCCTAAGTCAAGGTGATACCCTATCTGTATCGCATGTTGTTTATCGGTCATCACATGCTTGGCATTCTTCAGTTTCTGATAGCAGTGAGTGGTATTAACTTGAGATCCCCAGTGGAAACTTCACGCTCTGATAGCAAACTGTAAGCAGAGTGGCAAAACCTTGGCCCGACCTATTATCTTGTGATGGCAAACTGTAGGCAAAAATTGGTGAAACATTAGCCTAATTGAGTTTCTTGTTCTATACATTTCCATAGCAAAGCCTGCATTATCGTTTTGTTGAGTTTTTTTAATGGTCCTGCTGCACTGTGGCTCCAGTTGCTCTTTAGCGTTCACTATGTGCAAATGATATCACTTGCTTGTAAATGTCTAGATATGTGCAACCGGAAAGGTGAAACAAGCTAATTTAAGGTTGTATAAAGTGGATATGTAGATGCAGACTTCCAGCTATTCGATAGTAAAGTAATGAAAGACGTGTAGTTATCACTTGGAGCCCAAATTTATGCTGTTGGATCTTTTCGCATCCTGAAGGCAGAAGCTGAAGGGCTATCAGTGTTGAAGAGTAAACAAGGGGTTTTTCCCAAAAAAGAAAAAGAAAAGCAAGGGGTGGCAAGGTCTGGTTGCTGGTTGAATGATGCCCTATATGCAGTAACTACTGCTGGTATACATTAGTTGAGGCATACAAGAATCTTCGGTTATAGTTTGACTAGATCAGGGCATATTTGGGACATAGTAGTTCTTTTGTGTTTGAATTGGAACATCTGAAGTAAATATTTACTTGTGAGACATTTTCAGAAAGTGCCATGGAGATGGGATAAGTGGTCGATCTGTTGTTTCTTTTTCTCCGCAAGTGTAATTAACTGCTGTTCAATGTTCTGTTCACATGAGCTAGTTGTCTCTTAGATCCTGAATGTTATGCAATACATCTATAAAAGTTGGGTTGCAGTACTTTTACTTTATTTTTTTGTTTTGCTGTGTCATTTCCTTTTGACGATGTACCGTTTTGTTTGTGACCAATTTTATTACTCCAATTGACACACTAATGGTCATATGTTGGTTTCTTTAGGAATGAAGAAAAAGCAAAAAGTTAAAAGAACTGTAGATTGAAGCTTTATCAAAATTGCTGAAGACGGAAATTAATGCAAATTTCAAAAGAAGAGTAGAAAAACAAAACAATTTAAAACTAAGAAACACATCTGGTAGTTTTTCAGTTTTGCTCAAAAAAAGGGCCTAAACTACCCTTATTGTTTGTCAAATGGTTTATAAAAACCCTCCGTCCAAAAAAGCACACGACGTTAATTCTGTTATTAAAATTACCCCCAATTAGGATTGTTTTGTTACATGGGTCATAAAACTACATTAACCCTACCGATTTTCAGTCTTCTTCTCCCAATTAGAATCTTGGTCATCTGAAAAGCTCATATGAGCTTCTGCCCCAAAATTTCCTTTTCCTTCAAAGCTTGATTTTGTGTGTAAACATTGTGCCTTTATTAAATTACTTTATAGTAGAATCAAATCACTCACCGGAAAATTCAAAACACTAGCCAGAAAAACAAATAATTTCGTTAAAGTTATCGGATAAATTAAAATGACATCATTGACGAATAGTTTAATTCCATCACTGAAGGTTGTGCTAATATCAAATGGGGCAGTTTCCTTAGCAATGGTATTAAAAGCGTCAATTCCACGGGTTTTTAACCAATTCCCAAACATTTGGAGTGTCGTTATAGCTTGGCTTAAATCTCTGTATCTCTTTATTGTTATCAATGGTATAATCATCGTCATCGCTGCCACTTTTTGTTCCTCGAACCATAAGGAGCCCAACTCATCGAGCGATTGATTTCAATTGTTGATTACTACTAGAACACATTCACAGTCAGATTTGATAGCAATTACACAGTCGGGGCTTTACTCAGTCAAAAAATGAAGTAAAGGAAGTGTTTGAGGCAGCCGCACCTGTGCAGGTGAACAAACTTTTTACCCAGGTGTTTGAGGTTAAGCTTGTGGTGGTGAATGGCTCTAGAGCTGTAAATGTGAATCCAGTAGATGAAGATGCGAAAGATGAGCCTATTGACAGTGATGCGATTATGATTTCAAAATCTGTTGTGGCTCCGTTGCAGAAAGTTGAAACTGAAACTGAAATGTACTAGTGTAAATTTGATCCATTTTCGTCCTGTAATTTGTCTAAAGATGGGGTTTATGATTGGAGAACAAGAAAGGGGGAGGTCAAATTAGTGAATGGGTCTGATAGATTCCACCCAATTTTGTAAATGGGTCGGATAAGGTAAATGAGTTGAAATAATATCCATTTGTTGTTCCAGTCAAAGATTGCCACGTGGCCCACTTAAAAATCGCCACATCATTAAATAAAAGACCCACCAATTCTGCCGTTAGTCGCGGGGGTATTTTTGTTAATAGAATTAACGTCGTGTGTTTTTTTGGACGGATAGATGGACGAAGTGTATTTATAAACCATTTAGCAAACGATAGGGATAGTTTTGGCCCTTTTCCGAACCCTTTTTTATGGCATAGAAATTATGCAAATCCTTTTCATTTTTTTTAAAAATTTGAAAATCATTTCTAAAACAAATGCCACATTAAATTATAATGAAAATCGAAGTGTATTTTAGAGGAGGAAAAATTACTACAATCATAATTGACACATTTAAAAAGCAAAAAAAGAAGAAAAAGCACAAACTCATGAACATAACATCTCAGTAACTAAAACAAGAAGGGCAAAAAGGGGAAGGTAGATCCACAATTGTTAGTTCCGGGCCGTAAAACCGTGGAGGTTGGCATCATTTTGTGAAGGCAGCGGAAGAGAAGAGATCTACTTACTCCCTCCATATCTCTAATCCTCATCTTCCTCAATCTTCATATTTTTCGCTTCCAAATTGCTGATAGTTTTAACAGAGAAGATACCCATTGGCTGTATTCTATAGAATGATCGCCTCAACGGTGCGCAAGCCCTTGTTTGGCGTTACTGTATTGGCGCTTTCTCTCTTTCTTGCTCTCTTCTTATTCCCACCTTTTCCTTTCTTTTCCGACCCTACCCTTACCTTTAATTCTTCCCTGTAAGTCTTGCTTCTTGTTCCTTTTTATTTCTACGTTTGTTAATTGCTTTGGTTTCTGTGTTTAAGTCTATGGGCATTTTTTTATTCTTCCTTCATGGAGTAAACTTCAAGATCCAATCTTTTCTTATACTTACTTTTTCTGTAAAGCCCTTTTTTTTTATGTCTTCAATTTTCTATAAGTTTTTCAGCTCCTCTATTAACACCCGTTCCAACGCATTTCCTGATTTTTGTGTATCAAGTAGCAATCTGATCTGTTTGAATTTGAGTGAAATTGCAGGATTGAAAGACCGGAGATATGGAGCATTCGAAGGATAGCCGAGTGGCGACCTTGCAATTGGTGGCTCCAACCCCAACTTAATGGTTAGTTTTTAACTGATACTCAAACAGTAAATAGCTACTAGTATAACATTAGATCCCATTGTCATTGATGCTGATTTGAATAACTATATACTCACTACTATGTTGTTATTTCGTGTATTTCTGGTGGTCTATTGATGGAGATTGAGCTGACTCGTACCAGGGAAAATTTAATTTGGGTAATAGCTATGCATATAACCTTCTCCTTGGGGAGTGGGTAAAAACAAGAAATAGGATAGAAGCTGTAGATTTTTTTTACTATGAAGAGGATAGAAGCTGTACTTATGCATATAACCTTCTCCTCTGAGGGGTTCTATGTTTTCTAAGTGGAGCATTTGACTGGCTTCCAATGCAGACATGGTTTTGTTGTTGAAATGCTGCAGCTCTTCCTGCTCAGACTAATGGGTATATTCGAGTGGATTGCTATGGTGGGCTCAATCAGATGAGGAGAGACGTAAGTATTGTTATTTGCTGCTCATACACTGAGTTTCCTACTGATTGAGATGCAATGATAAAATTCATATTCAATTTGTTTCTCGTCGCTGGTGATCTGCAGTTGTGTGATGGTGTTGGAATAGCTCGTTTGCTGAATGCTACCCTTGTCTTGCCAAAGTTTGAAGTGGCTGCATATTGGAATGAGTCAAGGTATGCTATTGTGGTGACTTCTATATTTATTTCATCTTCCCTTTTTAACTGGCATAATCTTGTAGGCTTTAGGTACTTGATTACTCCGTTTAGGATCTGGATCTTCTTTAGTCATTCATTCGTTACTATTAGTGTTATCAAAGGCGTGCTTAAGCCCTGAAGAAAGGCTCAAAACATGTTGAGCGCTTTGCCTTGCTTAGCAGGCGCTTAAGTGTTGTCATCCAGGCTCCAAGACATACTTTTCCTTGCCAATGAGTGTAATCTTGAGCAGGGACCTAAACAATTAATATTTCACTTTATCATAAATTTTCTTCAATTTCTTTGTTCATATATTTGGTATTTATGCTTATAGATATTAGTCTTGGACTACACATAAATATTTGTTATTTTTCTCCATTTGCGCCTTTTTTTTATTAAAGCCCACGCTTTATTTGTGCTTTGTGCTTAAAGCCCCAACAGACCTTAGAGCTTTTTTGGTTACTATGTCTAATTAGCAGACAACTCTGCAGTTTTACATGGTTAAGAACTACAACTACAACAACCTAGTGTAATTCCACAAGTGGGGTCTCGGGGTAGTGTGTATGCAGACCTTATCCCTATCTTCAAGAAGGCAGAGAGATTGTTCCCAGTAGACCTTCGGCTAGGAAAGGTAAAAGGAAGGTCCACAACAAGCACACCAATCAGAATACCGAAGCAAAAATGCGAAACTAACATTAGGTACTGCAATCAAAAAGCCGAAACGAAAGCAACAACAATAGTAATAGAGGTCAAGGATACGAAAATACACAAATGACACAAGGACAACGCTCGACTACCTATCCTAACCCTTTATCTTTATTTTCAACTTCCATACCTTCCTATCCATGCTCATGTCCTCAGTAAGCTGGAGCAACGCCATATCTTGCCTAATCATCTCTCCCCAATACATCTTCGGCCTGCCCTTACCTCTCCTTAGGCTCCTCCTGGGCTAACCTCTCACACCTCACCGGTGCATTTGTTCGTCTCCTCTTCACATACCCGGACCATCTAAGTCCCGCCTCCTGCATCTTGTCCTCCACAGGGGCTACACCCACCTTGTCCCAAATAACTTCATTTCTAATTCTATCTTACCTGGTATGCCCGCACATCCATCTCAACATCCTTATTTCAGCCACATTCATCTTTTGGACATGGAAGTTCTTGACCGGCCAACTCTCCGTCCCATACAACAGTCGCTCTGACCACCGCTCTGTAGAACTTACCTTTTAAGTTTTTGTGGCACATTCTTATCACACAAAACACTAGTAGCGAGCCTCCATTTAATCTACCCCGCCGCAATACGATGTGTAACATCCTCGTCGATCTCTCCATTCCCTTGTATAACCGACCCAAGGTGTATAAAACTTTCTCTCCTAGGAATGGCTTGAGAATCAAACCTCACGTCTTCGTCCACTAACTAAGTCGCACCAGTGAACTTGTACTCCAAGTATTTTGTCTTGGTGCTGGTCAACTTGAAACCTTTAGACTCCAGGGTCTGCCTCCAAACCTCTAACCTCTCGTTAACACCGCCTCGCGTCTCGTCAATCAGTATAATGCAAATACCATGCACCACGGTACCTCCCCTTGAATGTGGCGCGTCAGTGCGTTGATCGCCAAAGCAAATAGAAATGGGCTGACGGCTGAACCCTGGTGCGACCCCATCATAACTGGGAAGTGTTTCGAGTCCCCTCCCACAGTCCTTACTCGAGTCTTAGCTACATCATACATGTCCTTAATAGCCCTAATGTATGCAACAAGACATGGTTAAGAACTGTCTTAGGACATTTTAGAAGTTTTCTTTATAATGTTTTCCTATTCTTCCTTTTCATGCCTCTGAATGACTTGGTTTTATGTTTCAGCGGTTTTGAAGATGTGTTTGATGTAGACTACTTCATCCAACAAATGAAAGGCTTTATTGAAGTGGTAAAGGAGCTTCCAATCGAGATTGCATCAAAAGATCCCGTAAGAGTCGATTGCAGCAAACGCAAAGGCCAATTTGACTATGTTGAGAGTGTTCTTCCTTCCCTACTGAAGCATGGTTATATCTCAATCACCCCTGCAATGAGTCAAAGAAGGGATAGGTACTATAATCTTTTGTGATCAGAGTTATGTAAATAACTTTTAACCATTCGTTTCTGCACGCTGCTTTTAAAGGATTTAGTAGTTTAATTATCCTTATGACGAGAATTACTTATGTTTGCTTTTCAACATTCTTATAATCTCTTAGGTACCCTCTTTATGCAAAAGCTGCACTTTGTCAGGGTTGTTATAGTGCATTGCGCCTTACAAGCACATTAGAGAAGAAAGCGCTTGATCTTCTGCAAGCTATACCAAAGCCCTTTTTATCGCTGCACCTTCGATTTGAACCTGACATGGTAGCTTATAGTCAATGCGAGTACACTGGTCTTTCTCTTGCTTCTGCAAAAGCTATAGAAGCTGCACGGGTTGATAGGAAACCTTGGACCGGACAAAGGGCTCGTATTTGGAGAAGCCGTGGTAAATGTCCACTTACACCAAATGAAACTGCACTCATACTTGAAGCTTTAGCCATACCCACCAATACGACTATTTATTTGGCGGCCGGTGATGGCCTGATGGAACTTGAGGGACTGACATCGATTTACACCAATGTTGTTACTAAATCTAGTCTTCTTAGTGGAGAGGACTTCACAACCATGCATGGGAATACAAAAGCTGCACTTGATTATTATGTGTCTATTAACAGTGATTCTTACATGGCTACTTATTTTGGGAACATGGATAAGATGGTTGCAGCAATGCGAGCTTTCAAGGGGTTGTATAAGACACTTTTCTTAAACAGGAAGGCTTTTGCATTGTTAACCTCTCACGGGCTTAAAGGGAAGGAACTAACAGAAGCCCTGTGGAAGGTTCATAGAGATGATTTCATAATGGGTAGAGGATCTGCTTTACCAGATTGTTTTTGCGAATTCAATCTATAAACTCAGTTTTCTTGTTTTCCTCTGCAAGTTAATTTTTTTTTAATGTTTTGGTCATACACCCAGAGCAATGTATTTGTGCCTACTAGTTTTCTTTTAGAAGATCTGTCTTGTGCTTGATGTAGATGTTGATCACAAATTTATGCGATAACATTTCATTCAAGTGTTCTTTTTTTTGAAGGTTATTGATGGTAAGATTCAGCGATAATTCACTTTCATTTCTTCTTTTAAGTGGTGCCTTTTCCTTTCGCCTGTACACAGTTTTATATGTACCTCTTCTTCTTTCTACTTTTATTGCAGATAATGGGTTTTTGCCCATAAGATGGAATATGGTATTGTGAAGGTTGTTTACGATGGGTCATTTATCCTTCTTTTGTTGATCCAATGGTTTAAGTACGCTCTGTACATAAATTAGTTCCATGCGAGAATGGCGTTACCACTTACCAGTTCACTATGATGATGAGTTCACCTAAATGCTGTGTGGGAAAAAAAACCGTAAATATTGCGGCAAAGTAGGTAATATTATCTTGTTTGCAACAAACAGTAAGCTAAACAGTCACCTGGGAATTTCCTTCTCTGCGGGGACAAGAAGATCGTCTGTTTTGTTTAATGTTACACTTCAGGGTTTCTTTCAATCAGTTTTTGGAAGGATGACTTTCTCTGCCATTCTTTCTGGGTTAAGTGCACAAGCACTTCAAGTACTATTTCTCTCCTACTACATCAAATTCGAACTAAATCTCCTCTGACCATCCTTTCTGAAACAAACAAATGCACTTCGAGGCATCTCAGAATATTCTACTTGCACTTTTCAACAACAACAACAACCACCCAGTATAGTCCCACAAGTGGGGTCTGGGGAGGATAGTGTGTACGCAAACCTTACCTCTAGAGGTTGTTTCCAATAGACCCTCGCTCAAGAAGACGAAAAGACAAAGCATTTCATAAATACCACATCAAGTTGGTTTTACCTCACATATATATGTATAGGGTTTACATCAAAATTCCAAAAAATCGATTTCTTTTTACAAAGTGAGATATCCTTTTGCGCCGAAAAGTATAAACAAAATAAAAAAGACCCTCTAACTTTCAACAGTAGGCTTTCAACTTCCTCAAAAGTTCTATTATATCTCTCTCCAAATCAACCGGAAAAAATGCACAAAATGAGCGAGCCTCCTTACCAGATCTTCCTTTCAAGCATCTAGCCTTCTCATTCTCAACTTGCCCTGATATCCAACACTGTCCTAGGTCATTCTCATGACAATTTAAGCATGGAGTAAACTATGGAGCATACAGTGAAATGGAATGTAGTAAGAAGTGATCAAAATCCCCCTCATCCTTTGCAAAATACCACCAAGGCACCAACTGACAAGAGTGCTTAAAACTTGCTTTTTTTGCTGTCTCTCTTCCATACGCTACCATATGGGCCTGAATCACCTCTCCTAAATGAGTGATTATAATACAATTTCAAGGTTCAGCCTGCCCAAATCTTTCTTGTTACCGCTACACTGTCTCATTCCATCTTCTTGTGCCGAAGGTCTATCGGAAACAGTGCGTACACACTACCTTTCCCAGACCCCAATTGTGGGATTTCACTGGGTTGTTGTTGTTGTTGTTGTAGCCTGCCAAATCTCTATGTCCTCTCTGAATTGTGCAACAGCAACTTCTCTGAAGGCAAATTGCCCGTCTAATTCCAGTCCTAATCTTGAATGGGCGTCCTAAAGGAAATATCTTGTGACACTTGACCTCCATATCTCCTTAATCGCTCATGTAAAGTGGCCTCTTTATCAGTCATGATCGAGAATAGGTTGGAAATTCTTCTTTCAGTGCAGAACTCCCGCATCATACATCAAGCCAAAGACGGGTATGGTTGCCATTTTACCAAGCTGAAAGCAAATGCATTTTGAGAAAATAGAATCCTTTAATAACGTCCTCTTACAGGGATGAGCCTTCCTCCAAAGTGCTTGCTTCTACATGCAAATATACCATACTTTTACATTCTTTAATTGGTAAAGCTGTAATAATTTACATTCTTAAGCAAAGAGTCATTAAGCATGCAAATCAAGCATTGAATGTAAACACGATGAGCAGAAATGGGAAACAACAAAAGGTCCATATTTGACAGCAGCATCGGAGCAGAAAGCAAAAAAAAAAAAAAAAAAAAAAAACATCATCGGACAACATAAAATACATACCACAAAAAAAATATTAGTTCGTCACGTCAGTCACAAGAAAAGAGATCAACATTTTAGCATCTGATATATGCATTTTGCAATGAAAATCACCTGCATGAAACCAGATAAATTGCTATCAACAACATTTTTATATTTCGTGCTACATAGTCAAAAAGTCACGAGAAGGAAAAGGCAAGTTTGCCCACCCTGGTTTTAGTTGCACTGCCACCTAAGGAGAAAACACCTAGAGAAGCTGTAGCAGAACTGCTGCCAAAATTGGACTTTAGTTGGCTCCAAAACCGTCAGTCTGCACAGAAGACCAAAGAAAGCTACAATCAGAGAGCTCCATCCATCTTATAGAATATCCTGAGTACAACTATAATACATAATACTCTCTTGATAATGAAGACCTTCAGTCTTCTGCCAGTCCAAATATACCAAAAGCTTAACATCAGTTTCATCTTGATTATGAGATATGGTCTTTAACCAAGCTATGCAAAATCACTGAAGCCTCAGAGTTGAATCCACGACTAAGGTACTGGTCAAATATCAAAGAATACTTTAACGCGACACTCAGCTCTGTCGCACTTAAGCTGCAGGAAATAATATTTTTCCATTCCTTGGATTTTCCATCTAAGCAAATTCCATTTAACAAGGCGGCGAAAGTAATTGGATCTGTTGTGTAACCTTTACTAATCATCTTGTCACGTAGTTGCAATGCAGTTTTGAGCATTTTCTGTAAACAGAGGCAGATGATAATGGAATTGTATGCAGCATTTCTCGGGTGCCATTCATCTGATATCATTCTTTTAAAAGTACCCATAAACATAGAGTTCTTCTCATCGCGAGGATCATTTTTCTCCTCCGAGAAAATAGTAGGCGTGCAATGGGAAAACCCATTAACCAAATAATTGAACGTTACATCAGTTGGATAGCACTTGTGCATGAGCATTTGTTCAAAAATAAAAGCTGCTTTTGCAAGTTTTCCCACTTTACAAAAGCTGCCAATTAGTATACTATATGTTATCACATTAGGCATCATACCATTTGATTGCATTCTGTTGAATAAATCTTCAGCTCCCACAAGATCTCCATTCTGGCAAAAGCCATAAATCAGAGAGCTGTACGTGACCACATTTGGCATACAGATGCGCTTTACCATGTGAGCGAGCATAGTTAATGCTAGGCGTAAGTCATGCTGCTTTACATACCCATCAATTACTGTTGAATAACTAAATGCATCAGGAGCTATTTTTGACTTTTGCATTCTACTGAAGCAAGCAACTGCATCTTTCATCAGTCCAAACTTACAGTATCCCTTGATCATGGCATTGTACCCTACAAGGTCAGGATCCATACCCATTTCAATTGTCTTCTCAAATAGCTTCTTTGCTTCATGAAATTCCCCATTTCTTACACATCCATCTACCAAAGTGGCATACACATAAGCATCAGGTAATATACCATGGCCAAGCATCTCATCAAGGAGCTGCCTGGCAACAGGAAGCTTCATTTTTTTGCAGAGCCCACTCATCAAAACATTATAAATGCCAGCATCAGGTAATACTCCCCTTTCTATCATCTTGTCTCGAATGACTAATGCAACATCAACTTCACCAGATACCACTAATCCATGGACAAGAGCTCCATAGGTTGATACATCAGGTTTATCGCCATACTCCGTCATCTCCGCAAGCAAACTTAATGCCCTTTCAAAATCACCAAATTTGCAGTAGGCATGTATCATAGGAGTATAAGTAAATTTGGTTGGCACCAACCCAATATTCTTAACCTGCTCTAGAAGCTTTTCAGCTTCCTGAATTTTCTCATCCTTGCATGAATAAGAGATCAATGTGTTGTATGTCACTATATCTGGCTTGCTGCCAGCTTCAATCATTTTTCTTAAGGTGTCCATTGCCTCCTCAGTAAAACCATGCCTACACCTAGCATGAATAATAGAGTTATACACTTGGACACTAATAATGACACCCCTTGCAACCATCTCCCGTACAAGCATATCAACTTTCTCAAAGTTCCTATCTTTACAAAATCCATTTATCAATGCCCCATAAGTCTCCACTGTGGGTAAAAAGCTCTTCAATTTTAACTCATTGAAAAGCCTATACGCACTTCTAATATCACCCTTCTTGCAATAGCCATCAATTAATGTGTTATAAAAAACAACATTTGGTACACAACCTTTACCCCACCTATCCTCAATCAATTTCCTCCCTTCTTCAACCTTCCCCTCTTTACTCAACCCTGTGACAATAATACAAGTGCTAAAATTATCCAAAAATTTATTCTCAACACAACCACCACTTCTCTCAACGAGTTCATCATACAGTTGCCTAGCAGCTTTAATCTTACCATCTTTTACAAGACCATGAAGTAAAGAATTAACAGTAACTACATGTGGAACCAAATCATAAGTTTTCAATACAAAGTAATACAATTCAACAGCTTTATCAACCAAATTAGAATCAGAGTAAGCTTTAATTACAGCATCCAACGCCTCGAGTGTGGGCAACTTATCTTCAAAAGTAGTCAAGTTGGGTAATAAAGTTTCAATTTCGGGAAAGACTCTAAACTTAGCCAAGAGTTTCAAAAGAGAAGAATAAGCAAAACGATCAAGGGGACAACCGTAGGGTCTTTGAGAGACCCAATCAAAGAACTTGAGACCCACATGAGCATCCTTAAGTTTGTCGAACACATGGTGTGCAATGTCGGAAGGGACAACTTCTTCCTCGGAAAGGCGGGTTTCGACAGTGTGTTCCCACTGGTCTTGAGTTTGGAGGATTTGGCAGACCTCGTTAACGAGTTCGTTAATGCGGCGTGTTAAGGGGAAATTGGTCGGAGAAGAAGTTTTGGGTTTTGGGTTGTGAAGGGGTTTAATGCGGGAGAGGAGGGTTTTAGACATGTGAGTTATAAAATGGTAAACTTAGGAGTCATCTCCTGGACGAAAACTCAGTCCAGGAGAAAAGGGACTTGCTACAAGAAACAGATGACACAATAATCAAGCGGCTTTTGGCCAGCAACTCCAGAGACTGGTTGCACTGTTTCGAACCTCAAACTATTCAACCACAGACAACTTCTAACAGTGTACCAATCCCACATACTGCTACTGTCTAAAACCTCAAAAGAGTTTTTTTTCTCGTTTGGGCGGGTGAATGCGTCTAAATTCCAAAATCACCCATCTTGGGATAATTTTACCTTTCATCTATTATTGGTGACCCCTCGTAAAAATGCTACATAGCCACTTTTAGGGCGTTGGAATATGAGTTCGAAACTTTTTTGATGCTTTTTAGGACAAAAAATACGTTTTTAATGCTAGAAAAAAGGTTATGTAATTACGTAAAACGCAGTACTATACTGTATTTTACTTTAACGGAAAGTTGGCTGTTAAAGTAAAACGCAGTATAGTACTGCGTATTATTTTAAAATTTTTTTTTTACTAATTCGCAGTACTATACTGCGTTTTACTTATACGCAGTACAACACATTTGTTTTTTTTTTTGTAAAACGCAGTATAATAATGCGTTTTACCTGAAACGTAGTATTATACTACGTTTTACTCTGATTTTGGCCCCACCAATTAACTGACATAACAATAATTTAAATACATAAACGTAGTATTGTACTGCGTTTTACATAGAAAAATTCTACACCCCAAGCTTGGACTTGCCTTATTTAAAGGCGTTTCAATTTTATGAAAATTCATTCAATACTTTACTTCAAACTTACGTTCATACTTCTATCTTCTTCTTATCAATCATTTTTTTACAATGTCTGAAGTGCCAAAAATAAGGGTTCACTATATTGGGGAAGGGGGGGTGAGGTTGTGCTGGAGAATAATTCTATGAGGTATAGCTCACCTCCACAGTGTCATGTTAAATTGCCGCTTACTATGGAGTACGATAAATTGGTATCGTTGTTACGTACAAAAATGAGTGATAGGAGGCGTTCGGTTAACCTTAAAGTAACCGGTAGATTTCCGTATTCAGTGACTCCGCAGGGGTTTGCTTATTATTCTGAGTTTAACATCGAGGATGATGAAACTCTTAGAGATTTTTTGCAGATTCCGGATGAATACAGGGAATTTATTGTAATAAAATTATTGGAAATGTACGTCAAAGTGGAAGACGTTCCCAATAATGAAGGCGTGCATAGTAGGGATAACCCCCAGTCATCGGGTGGTTATTCTGAAGCAGTTTTTGCCGGACAGATTGCTGATGAAAGAGCTTGCCTTGATTTAAACTTGTCACCACCGGCGAATGAGCAGCCACAAAAAAAATTTCGACTTTATATAATCAACAAGACGACTGGTAAACTTCAATTTTACTACGCTTTAGCGATGTTTATTTTATATTTTAATTGGATTTGTATTAATACTCATATTTTTCATAGGGGGTACCGTCCGGATATGAATTTTACAAGTTATGACCCCGCCCCTAGTTGGAATATGTGTAGTTCTAGAGTATTGGACCACGGTGGTTCATCCCGGAGTCATCACCAATAAGAAAATATCCATCATGAAACGTCAAGACAGTACAACTTGTAAGTAAAGTGATATAGATATATCTAAAGTAGTTATCTAGTTGGGTAGCTTATTATTTTGTTCTTTTTGTACAGTGAAAACGAGCTTCTTGAAGCTCTTGACCTCACACAGTTGCCCATAGACGACGTATTTACTCGTGATTTGGCAGATGCGTAGAGTTACGAAGATGATAGTGATTATGACAACAATGTGGATGAGTCTTGGGATGACACACCCTTCCATGATGAGGGTGATGATGGGGAGGAAGTGAATGTTGAACCTGAGCTGACGAGGGAGCATGTTCCTCCACCTCATGCTAGACCAAGAGTGTACGAGTCCCACGTGCCATTTTATGAGCGGAATATTCCCTACCTTGATAATCTGCCAAGCATGCCGAACGTGGATGCCCTCACAAGGGATGATGATGAATTTCGGTCAGCGATGTGGGATAAGTCTAGACCAGTTGTTCTGATAAAGGGCATGTATTTACCCGATAAAGCTCGCCTAATTAGGGCTGTAAAAATCTACAGTATAAGAGAGTGCCGTGAGATGACGGTAAATGAGTTAACTACGGAGAAATACAAGACTGTATGCCGTAGAGACTTATGGGTTGTCACTGGATGTTGCGTGCCACCAAGAAGAAATCAGGTTAGTGGAAAATGGGTAAATTTATTAGCGAGCACAGATGTGAAATGGACACATACAATGAGAATCACTTCAACTTGGATGTGGACTTGATTTCTCTTGTCTTGATTCCATATGTGGAAGTGTCCATTAGGTTCAAGATTAAAGAGTGTATTACAGCCGTCCACCAGGAGTATGGTTGTACTATAACCAAAAGAAAGGCATATCTCGGTCGCAAACGTGCCTTTGAACTTATTTATGGCGACTGGGAAATGTCTTTTTCAAATCTGCCCAGGTACATGGCCGCACTGCAATACTTTAACCCCGGGACTGTTGTTGAATGGAGGCGTGAGTGGAGTCCGGACAGACCCGAATATATTTTCAACTATGTGTTCTGGTCATTTAAACCAGCAATTGATGGTTTTGTGCATTGTCGTCCTGTTATTTCCATAGACGGTACTCATGTCTATAGAAAGTATGATATTAAGCATTTGATTGCAGTTGCAGTAGATGCCAACGTGCAAATATTTCCACTAGCTTTTGCCATATGTGCCAACGAAAGCGAAGAGACGTGGATGTTTTTTTTTGAACCACTTGAAGCAGCACGTTGTCAAACATCGTTCAGGTATTTGTCTAATATCTGATCGGCATGGTGGTATTTTAAGTTCTATACGTCACTTGCCTGAATGGCAGGAACCATATGCATACCACTGTTACTGTGTGCGTCATCTGAAGGCCAATTTTCAGAAGAAATATCCTGACAAGGCCTTGCATGACTTAATGTATCTGCAACTGAGCACCAGCAGTGCAAATTCACGAGGCGCATGGAAGCGATCCGGCAGTTAGAACCACGAGCCTATACTTGGTTGATGGGGCATGAGCTTCACATATGGACATTGCATGTTGATGGCAGCAGACGATGGGGAGCCCTCACTACAAACATATCAGAATCATTCAACGGCTTGTTGAAGTCTACACGTGGTCTGCCTGTCACTGCCATGGTCCGCATGACATTCAAACAGAGTGCGGAGAGGTTTGTTTAAAGGCATGCAGCTGCATCAACATTGATGGACAGAGGTGTTCAATTTATGGCAATACCCATAAGAAGATTTGAAAGGTCCAGTAGGCGAACACAGTGGCATTCATTTCTTCAGTACAATCATGAACGGGGTGTATTTGAAGTTAAGACCGCTATCCGCGGACACCGTGGGAATAATCTATAGACGGTGAATGAAAATAGAAGGTTATGTTCATGTGGGAAATGGACCATATACCACATGTCGTGCGCACATGCGTTGAAGTGCTTTCAACAAGTTAGATATGGGGCAACAAACTATATTGATAGGCAATACAGTGTTGCTGCATACGTAGACACGTATAGTGGGAAGTTGCAGCCATTAGGTGCTGAGCATTATTGGCCGCCGGAACCTTGTAAGATGGTATGTAACAAGGACTATTTGCGCAAGCTGCAAGTGCAAAAGAGAACGCGTATATGGAACCAAATGGATGTTGGTGACACCGTTTATGCGCGTAAACGTGGCATATGCTTGCAAACAAGACACGACCATCGTAAATGTCCTTCAGGTGGTGTGCGTGGCGGTGGTAATCCGGCTCTTGGTGCAAGTTCGTCGAATGTACCCAACTATCAAGGATACCCCTAGTCTTTTGTTTTGGTATTGTTTTTTGTAATACGTGTTTGTACTTGTGTATGTTGCAATATATATCAAATAAAATTATGTTCCACAATCTGGAATGAGTGAAGAAAAAGTTGTTTAATTGTAGGAAAATGTAATATGTAAAGCGTGGTTTGGTAGTTTCATATAACAACACAAGCACTTAAACTTAACTTCCACTTCAATTAAAATAAAATTTAGTACACATACATGCCATACATGCCAATATATGCCACTTCAATACATGCCATACATGTCACTTCAATTAAAATAAAACATTACTACAGCACAAACACAAACATAACAGGCCAACATAATAAAAATACATGAAATATGAAAAATACACTAAACACATACATGCCAATGTTTAGTGCTGGTTGCCATTTATTCTCCGCTCCAACCACTTAAATCGTTCTTCCATTTGTTCTTTTTCTTCTTCTACCTCTTTCAGTTTCGCCTTCACCTCCCCAAGTTCCCGTTTATATATTTTTTTACGTTTTTTTTGTGCTTTATAATTCCATTGTGCTTTCCATTTTTCTTCTCCCACCTCCTTCAGTTTCGCCCTCATTTCTACAATAATTCTATCGCTTTCTCTTTGTGTTTCCGTTGGCATAAACATAAGTCGCATCCCCTGCCGCCCGGGTACACTATCTGGATCATCGTCATCAAGCCGCCTCTTTATGTGAGGATGTGCAGCAGCATCGACACCATAGCTGGCAGGATCGGAAGAATATGCCGTCGGGCCGTCAGCAACCTACAAAACAAGTAGTAATCTTAGCATCTGAAAAGTATATTTGTATTGTACATGTTGAGTCAAAAAACATTTTCTCACCGTGGTCTCGTCGACCGCCTGAGTATATGCATCTGTGGGTGTCCTCATCAAAGCATGTACATGGCCTCAAAGATGGGCTGGGACAAAACATACATAAGAAATTTAAAAATTAATTAATGTCAGCTCATTATGGAAAAAAAAACAAATTGAGATTTTAAGGTAATACAAACATACCTGCGCCTGTGGTAGATCCGCATCAACCGTCGGGGATGAGGCATAACTCAACCTGCACCCGCCATCCACGTCCCGGGTGGGCCGATCCTCAGTTACGGTAGATGGGCATGCAAAGTACTAGTCTACATCCTCGTCGAATGTACCCGTGATCGACAATGCTCCTGACGGGGTGACCTGCGATGTTGGCAGAGATAGCTGAAGGTTGTACGAAGGCATGCTGCTGGAAGGCTCATCTACCTGAGGTATATAACCCGGCTGATCATCTCCAAGCGCCTCAACTCCAAAGTCCTCATCATGTCCCTCAACATGTGGGTCAACAGGTGCCTCAACGCCCCTTTGTTGGGGACTACCTCCTCGCCGTCCCCCGTGACCCCCACGACCCCTTGGGGCACCCCTCCCTCATGCCCTACCCCTGCCTCGTGGGACACCCCTACCCCGATGGTAGTCCTCTGGAGACTGGATACTGAGCCTCGTGGTCTAACCTCGCGGCATCTCTCACCTGAAACAGGGTCCGACGAGCCAACTGTGCCACCCGCCGGCCATAGTCAATGACTGCAGGGATGTCGGTATGATGTTGTATCTCCTGTCCTAACTGGTAGAGGTGATGATGCCCAATAGCCTATGAAATATTTAAAATATTAATTAAATAACACTATATCACAATTATACGATATTAATAAGCCAAAAAAACATACCAAGTGGTGGTAGAGGTGGCTATAACGGCATGATCCGCTGCTAGGACCAAACCTAAGATAAAAGGTTGATGTAAAATTTATGAGTCATTTCGACCATATAGAATTCAGAATAATGAACAGAGTATTTGAAAATGTTGTCACCTGTAGGAGGGGCAAAAAACCATATATGTCCACCGCTGGGCCCATGATCGACCGGCACATGCTCCTATACAGGTATGTGAGAATAGCAGCACCCCAGCTATACTGGGGTAAAGCATCAAGCTGCTAAAGATGATGGAGAAAGCGCATACTCACGAGACTCCCCGAAGTGTTCGGGAACAAGACACAACCGAAAAACAGGAGCAGCGCCAACCGCGTGTACCTCTCAATATGGAGATCCTCAGTCTCATTGGTAATGTCTGGGTGCAAAATAGTCATATGATCTCTGATGGCTGACAAAGCAACGCGATTGCCCCCAGCGTCACCCTGAGGTCTATAACCAGTAAAATGCCCCATCATATCCAAAAATTGTGCACGCGTCATGGATCTAATGTACTGGGGCAGTGCCACGGTCCATCCATCTACACGCAGCCTGTATAAAACCTGAACATCCTCCAGCATGATGGTGGCCTCTCCAGTGGGCAAGTGAAAAGTGTGCGTCTCCGGTCGCCACCGCTCTACCAAGGCCGTGATGAAAGCTCTACCAATCAAGCTGCATTCGTCCAAGCTCAAAAATCGTATAGAAGCCTGTAGCCTGTAGGCGCGCGACTACGCGGGCATGGAAAGGATGCTCTACAATGAACTCCCACAAATCGTCAGGTCTCCTGGGGCAGAGAGCCTGCATCGATAGTTGTCCCTCCCATACAAAGGAGGACCTATGGTCGCCCTGCAACTAGGGGTGTTCAAAAAACCGAAAAATCGATCCAAACTGAAAACCAAACCAAACCGAAAAAAAAACGATATTTTTTTGGTTTAACTTGGTTTGGTTTCTAATTTTAAAAAACCGACAAAGTTGGTTTGGAATTGGTTTTATACAAAAAAAACGAAAAAAACCCGAACCAAACCGATCATATAGATACCTATTGTCACACCTCCTTTTTACGCGCCCGCGGGGGCGCAGGGGAGTTTTTTCCAATTAAAGGACAATCGAAACGGGATTGGTTTAATTATTCAGAGTCGCCACTTGGGAGATTTAGGGTGTCCCAAGTCACCAATTTTAATCCCGAATCGAGGAAAAGAATGACTCTATATTATGGTCTGCGTACCAGAAATCCGGATAAGGAATTCTGTTAACCCGGGAGAAGGTGTTAGGCATTCCCGAGTTCCGTGGTTCTAGCACGGTCGCTCAACTGTTATATTCGGCTTGATTATCTGATTTTATACAAGTGTGAACTTATGTGCAAAATTTAACTTTTAACCGCTTTTATCATTTACTGTTTTTATCAAGAATTGCAACGTTGTGAAAATGTATCTCGAACCGCGTTACAATCAATGTACCCGTGGTCGTCGACACACTTTGACTCCGTTGAGATTTGGATTTGGGTCACATCAATGTGCACCCGAGTTTAAGGAAATTAAATTATTAAAGGCGCGCCTAAAGCGACTAGCGTATTTATTTTGGGTAGGACCGTGGAATTTTACTAAACGGTCCATCCCGAAGCCTAAACAATTTTTAAAGCAATATTTATTGAGGGCCCCGCAATTTGTATTTTTATTTGGCGAGGCTCACCTCGTTCTTTATTTCTAATGAATTTGCAACGTCATGGACATGCATCTCGAACCACGTCACAGTCAATGTACCCGTGATTAGAGAGGCATTTCGAATCCGTCGAGATTTGGATTTGGGTCACATAAATGTGCACCCGAGTTTAAGAAGGTAAAGTTTATTAAAGCGTATCCTAAAGAGACTAACGTGTTGTCATTTTAGGAAGGTTGTGAGATTTGCTAAACAACCCGTCCGGGAAACTAAATGCTTCAATGATTTACATTTAACAAGGGCCCCGCATCTGCGTGTTTTGTTTATTTTCATCGAGGCTCATCTCGTTCTTATTTTAAAAGGATATCCTATAGCAACTACGTTTCTTGTCGTGTTCGTCTCTATCAATTGAAAACGGTAGACAGTCCTAATTAATTACATGATTGCGAGTTTACTTATAACAGGATTTAAAATGCTTTTACAGAATAATAAAATGTGACTGCGATTATGGATAACTAGCCGAAAATTATGGGCCCAAACCTAGCTCATGCGAGATGGCCAGACTTAGGCCCCCTTTTTCGATATGGGCCTAACTGATTTGTTTCGATTTGGGCTCGGCCTTCATGAGATTGAGGCCTAGGACTGATTCTTTGTTCTGTGAAATGAGTTTATCAATTTATATGGGACAATCTGGCAAAAGGAGAAAGAATTTTAACTAAAGTGGATAGTTTTCCTATTTGGCTTACATTAGAGAATATATTACACCCTCAGACTAAGTCTAAAGGTACAACTTATTACACTGGGAATGTTTTTTCACCTAACAGCACACATACATGACTAGCATGCATTAACCTGCATTGATACACTAAGCATGTAGGCTACTTCTATTATCCAAACAAAAATGTAACTACTATATACTACATGACATTTAACACAACAGTCCACGTGTATATAAACAATCTGCAGGTCCTCTCTTTTGCATTTATGTTCAAACTCTCAGTTACATTAGTGGTATCGATTGTGTACCTGGTAAGGAGGACAAAGAAGAAAGGAATGATCAGCTAAGCAATATGCAGTGAATACAGCAACAGCAGATAACACCAACAACACAGCAACAACAACCAGCCACAATGATGAAGCTCACAAGTGGTCGAGCAACAAACAAGCAGTCCCAGAAACAGAATGATGAACCAACAGAAAACCAGAGTATTCAATATAACAGCACCAGCAGTTCAACAATCACAAACAGCTCGGCAAATAACCAACAACAATTAGCAAAGACAGCTTGGCTAACTTGAACTCCTAAGCAGTTTTCAGACAGTGTTTTGTTACAATATTCTGAAATTTTCTTTTTGTTTTTTTTTTTCTTTCTCTCCAGACTCAAAAATGTCCAGCCTAAGACCCTTAAACTTCCGCCCCTGTTTTAGTTATCAAATGGCCTATTTATAGGCCAAATGCACCATTACAGCTGAGCTGCCCTGCCTGCCAATTGGCAGAATGCCCATACTCTTTTAAGCCCATGCTCAGCATGCTTGGTGTCAGCTCCCTTTATTCCCCACGCCTGGTTTTGTTTAATCCAGAATTATGGGCTCATTTGTTTATTCATTTTGAGCCCCCATACCCTTGTGTCTTGTTCCCCCATTGGTATTAGTTTAATCCTAAGTTAGTACCCTTTTTGTCAGCTCACTTAAACTAATTACTTCTGTTCTTTTTAAACACCCCAGAATACCCCCGTTAACCTTGATTATTACTGCCCCTGCCTATTGCAGCATTAGGGCATTTTTGCACTGATGAAAACTCGAACTCAGGACTGCCTAGACTGAACCCTTTTAGTCATTTTTATAATGCCAACAGACCATTTCAAACATTACTAGGTCATCCAGCCAGTGTCCGAGTTTAATTAGTTATGTGAAACTCCTAGCTCCTTCGATCCATTAGTTATAGAAAACTAATCGACGACATTTATCGAGTCGACTATACTAATTATAGCAGGTAATAATCAGTCGCTCATATAAACAACACGTTCGGGGACCTAAAGGGTATCAGACAACTTTTATTAAATTACTGGGCCTATATGAATTAGTTCCTTTGACGATTAATCTAACTGACGATCATGTTTATCACAGAGTGTATTCAGAACAAACAGAAGACAATCGACCAAATAAAGGGTCTTTAACAGAGATGAAAGAAATCTGGAAGAAGTAACAAAATAACAAACAAACACAAAGAGATATGCTGACAACTTATTTGGAAATAAAACAAAAGAACGGAAAACTTACCAAAATGTTTAAACCAAACAGACCCAAATCAAACTCGACTTCGAACCTTTGAGGCCGAACAAACCTTAATCAGGGTGTTCTCACATGAGAACACCTTGGTTAAGGTCTATTAGACCTCAAACCTATGTCAAAACTGGCCGGGTTCCCCAGGTGCATGTGCTTCAGAAGTCTGGATTTCCAGATCTGGATTTTTGGGAGTTGTGGGTGGATTCGGACCAAACCAAGCTTGGTTTGGTCACGAGGAAGGTCAGGAGAGTGTCTAGCATGAAGATGGGGTGGTTTGGCATAGGTCCAGGTTCGACTCAAATCTTCAAACGAAGATTCGAGACGAACGGAAGTGATTCGAGGCTTGTGGTTAGTGGATTCGTGTTCAGGATGGTCGGGTGCATCGGGGGTGTTATTTTGGTGGTCATCGGAACTGTGGTTGCCAGGCTTATGGTGGGAAACCTAGGCTGCTAGGGTTTGAGAGGAAAGGGAGCCTGGGGAAGATGGTGAATAGTGGCCGAGGGGGGGGTGTGGCTTGGGGCGTGGGGTAAGGGGGTTAGGTTTATATATGTATTGAGGGTTTAGATCCTGGCCATTGGATCAATTGAGATCAAGGGCCAGGATCTAACCATTGAGGAGGGACGACGTCGTTCGGGAGATGATAGTGGGTTATGACCGGGTAGGGGATTGGATCGGGTCATGTTGACGGGTTTAGAGGAAGGCCTGGATCCGTTGGATCAATGGGAATGAACGGCCCAGATTAACTTGCCTGAAACGACGTCGTTTCGACTTAGCAGGGGCTGTATTGGACCGTTTGATTGCCATGAATCAACGGCTCAGATTGAGGCGCTGATACGACGTCGTTTGGGACGTGTCCGGGCAGCCTGTGTTTGGACTGGATCTGTGTCCTGGTCTTGGGCCTATTTTGTTTCATTTCTTGGCCCAAACCGATTTTCCCTACTCTTTTGCTTTTGTTTTCTTTCTTATTATTTTTTCTTTTCTTTTAAACAAAATAAAAATAACAAATAATAAGGTAACGGAATTAAACAACAATGCAACATTTTAACACAATTATCACAAAAATATTTACGTAGGTTAGCTAAGAGCCTAGGGCGAACGGTGCACATATATATTTTTTGAATTTTCTTTTACTGACCGAATTATGGTTTAACCATCCTAATACATATATTTTGTATTTTGTTTGTTAATGATTAAATGCAAAAAAAGAATGGACAGATCCACAAGTGACTAACAACACATGAAAACTCGAACAATTGTACAACGAAGCCATTTGTCACTATTTTTATTTTCTTTTGGAGCGAATGTCCGTAAAGCAAAAATCACGTGCTTACAGCTGCCCCTCTTTGCACGGAGACACGAAGGGTTTTCGCGCAAAGATAAAGCGAGCGATTTTTGCCCGTCCGAATACTCCGTGTGAAGCATTTTTGAAAAAGATTTGACCGAACCTTTGCTTCGGAGGTTTCCTACATATCCTGGGCTGAACAGGAATCAGGTCAATGTAGTTCGGGAAATTTTGGTAGCTGGGACTACCATGTGACTGTATTGCTTGCTGTTGTTGTGCGCTGTTGCATGCTGCTGTAGGATGCTACTGCTCAACCGATCTCCCTATTACATTGCTCTAAAAGGAAAAACAAGAAGTTAAGCTAGAGTATGAGGTCTCATCTATCTCCCACTTGTTCTTGTTGTCTTGCTTTCTTGTCGGCTAATGCTTTCCTCTGACGCCTGTATTTTGTGAACTTGGAGATGATGCTGATCCTTCGCTGACGTTTGAATGCCAGTTTTCGTCACTTTGCTTGACCCGCTGGGGATACGACTTTCTTCTTTAAATCTTTCAATGGTTTCCTCAGTGGTATGGCTTTTCATCAGAATTGTTATGTTGGGCATGCCATAGCGTTCCCAAACTGCTCTTTTGAGACGCGTTCCTTCTTCCCTTTGAATGTGCGCTTGCTTTTGCAGTTGTCTGCTTCTTGGTGCTGAGGATTTTATTGTTTCCCGTTTGGGGATCTCTGTCGTAACCTTCCGTCTTCAGGTGGGGTGACTGATTCCAAAATCTAGAGCTGAATGTATTCCCGCATTATACTGGTGGGCGACCTAGAACTTAAATGTATTCCCGCATTATACTGGTGGGCGACCTAGAACTTAAAAGTATTCCCGCATTATACTGGTGGGCGACCTAGAACTTAAATGTATTCCCGCATTATACTGGTGGGCGACCTAGAAAAAGTATTCCCGCATTATACTGGTGGGCGACCTAGAACTTAAATGTATTCCCGCATTATACTGGTGGGCGACCTAGAACTTAAAAGTATTCCCGCATTATACTGGTGGGCGACCTAGAACTTAAATGTATTCCCGCATTATACTGGTGGGCGACCTAGAACTTAAAAGTATTCCCGCATTATACTGGTGGGCGACCTAGAACTTAAATGTATTCCCGCATTATACTGGTGGGCGACCTAGAACTTAAAAGTATTCCCGCATTATACTGGTGGGCGACCTAGAACTTAAAAGTATTCCCGCATTATACTGGTGGGCGACCTAGAACTTAAATGTATTCCCGCATTATACTGGTGGGCGACCTAGAACTTAAAAGTATTCCCGCATTATACTGGTGGGCGACCTAGAACTTAAATGTATTCCCGCATTATACTGGTGGGCGACCTAGAACTTAAAAGTATTCCCGCATTATACTGGTGGGCGACCTAGAACTTAAAAGTATTCCCGCATTATACTGGTGGGCGACCTAGAACTTAAAAGTATTCCAATTGTTTCCCCGTTCTTCCGAGAAAATTTTCGACAATCGGCAGAAAATTTTCTGCCCCGGTTTTTGGTAACTTCCATGGCATTGCATCTTGTTGCCGTCATCAATTCTTTGCTCTCTTCTTCCAACATTTCCGAGCACAGTCCCTGCATCGCCTGGGGCCGGCCTTTTAAGACTGTTTGTATTACCCTGCATTGGGTGAATTTCCCTTCGGTTTCTGGTAGTAAGCTTTGAAAAATCCTTTAAAGAACACTTTTTTAGGAAAAGAAAATAAAGATATGGAAAAGAGAAAATCTTTCTGAACCAATCTTTTGTGGGAGGAGACAATCAAAAGAACTTATCTGGATGACACAACTGGTCCCCGTGATCATGACATGCACCATAGATTCCCGACCCAGTCTATTTGTATCAATTGATTTGTCCGACGGGCTGACTTGCTGGGGATGATAAATGGATGTTCATCTTGTTGCGAATGTGGTAGGTTTCGCTGCTCTATCTTGTCGCCTCATAGTGCCCTTCGAGGGGTTTTCACTAATGAGACTCTCTCTTTTCTCTCATCTCCCGGCGCCTTATGGTGCCTGTGAAGGTTTTCACCAATAAGACTCTCTCATTTCATTTCCCTCATCTTACATCGCCTCTCGGTGCCTGTGAAGGTTTTCACCGATGAGACTCTCTCATTTTATTTCTTTTCGAGGAATCGGGGTGTTGTAGATATGATCCTCTCTTCTGGAGATTCTTTTGACTATCAACTCATTCCCAGTCTTACGATCCTTTTCTTTGCTGGGGATCGGTGTATCATTCTCGGCCTTATTTGCCGGATTTGGCATCTCTCGAACATTGATCGGGAGGTCTTTTGGATGTCGATGTTGGTTTTGGTGTGGGATTGAAGGAAGGCTACAACTTTTGGAAACAAAAAAAAAATGAAAACAACTTGGAGGGTGATGTGCTACAACTTTTGGAATCAAACCTTTGTTGGAACTTAAAACATAACTTCTGCCCCAGTTTTCTTGCTTGGGGAATTTATTTATTTTTTACTTTTATGTTGTGCTACGTGCATTACGCACGCTGTGTCTATTATGCATACTATGTACATTATGCATCCTATATTTATTATGATGCATACTATGACCGAGCCGTGAGGCGCCTACGTATCCTCTTTGAGGAATCAGGTCAAACGTAGTTCCCACGGTTTTGTATTTCTTTATGATTTCATCTTCTTTTTCTTCTTCTTTTTCTTTTTTTTTTTTTTTTTTTTTTTCATGTCCTTTCCATTAGTGATTCCAAAAGAGGGGTATGAAAGGATTACTTAAGGCTCAAAGGGGGAAGCAAGGGTTAAACAGTGTTTGGATAGAAGAAAGAATTGCCTCCGTCATCTCATTATCCATCAAATGCCAAATACAAACAAATAAACCAAAAATTGCCATAATTAAAGAAATTACGCATAATATCTCTTGACTGCATCTGAATTGATAGCCATGTCGACACATCTACCTTCGATATCTGTCAAACACAGAGCGCCGTTGGACAATACTCTGGTCACGATATAAGGCCCTTGCCAATTTGGGGCGAATTTGCCTTTTGCTTCGACCTGATGTGGGAGGATCTTCTTTAACACCTGCTGCCCTACCTCAAACTTCCTGGGGCGCACCTTCTTGTTATATGCTCTTGCCATTCTCTTCTGATACAGTTGACCATGGCACACTGCTGCCAATCTTTTCTCATCTATCAGGCTCAACTGTTCCAATCGAGCTTTTACCCATTCATCATCATCAATCCCGGCTTCAGCGACAATTCGGAGGGATGGAATTTCGACCTCCGTTGGTATCACGGCCTCAGTTCCATACACCAACAAATAAGGAGTTGTGCCTATGGAGGTCCGGACGGTAGTGCGGTACCCCAACAAAGCAAAGGGTAATTTCTCGTGCCATTGTCTGGACCCTTCCACCATTTTTCGTAGTATCTTCTTGATATTCTTATTGGCTGCTTCGACTGCTCCATTCGCCTTGGGACGATATGGGGTGGAATTGCGGTGTGTAATCTTGAATTGTTGGCACACCTCTCTCATCAGGCTGCTATTAAGATTCGCGCCGTTATCCGTAATGATCACTTTTGGGATCCCAAATCTGCAGATGATATGGGAGTGAACAAAGTCCACCACCGCCTTCTTGGTTACCGATTTGAAGGTTTTAGCCTCCACCCATTTGGTGAAGTAATCAATGGTCACTAGAATGAACCTATGACCGTTGGACGCTGCTGGCTCGATGGGCCCAATGACATCCATGCCCCATGCTACAAACGGCCAGGGTGCTGACATCGTATGTAACTCTGTTGGCGGAGAATGAATCAAATCTCCATGTATCTGGCACTTATGGCATTTCCTTACGAAAGTGATACAGTCGTGTTCCATGGTTAGCCAATAACACCCTGTTCGAAGGATCTTTCTTGCCAATACATATCCGCTCATGTGTGGCCCACAAACTCCGGCATGTACTTCCGCCATAACCGTCGTTGCCTGCCCGGCATCTATGCATCTCAACAACCCCAAATCCGGGGTTCTTTTGTACAATACTCCTCCACTGAGGAAGAAACCATTCGACAAACGCCGAAGGGCTCTTTTTTGGTCTCCAGAGGCATGTTCTGGATATATCCCCATTCTGAGATATTCCTTGATATCATGAAACCAGGGTTCGCCATCTGCTTCTTCTTCTATGGTATTGCAGTAGGCGTGCTGATCACGGACTTGGATATGCAGAGGATCAACATACATTTTGTCAGGGTGGTGCAGCATTGATGCTAAGGTGGCTAAAGCATCTGCAACCTCATTGTGAACTCTCGGGATGTGTTTGAACTTCACCGATCGAAATTGCTTGCTCAGATCATGCAAGCATTGTCGGTATGGTATGAGCTTCAGATCTCGTGTTTCCCATTCACCCTGAATTTGATGTACCAAGAGGTCCGAGTCTCCCAAGACCAAGACGTCTTGGACATCCATGTCAGCAGCCAAGCGCAGACCCAGAATGCAAGCCTCATATTCGGCCATATTGTTAGTGCAATAGAAGCGCAGTTGGGCCGTAACAGGATAATGCCGTCCTGTTTCAGAGATGAGTACTGCCCCTATTCCCACCCCTTTTGCATTTGCCGCTCCATCAAAGAAAAGCTTCCAACCCGGTTCCTCGGGTAATTCCAACTCATTTGTATGCATCACCTCTTCGTCAGGAAAATACGTTCTTAAAGGCTCGTATTTTTCGTCAACGGGATTCTCTGCCAAATGGTCTGCTAGTGCCTGGGCTTTCATGGCCGTCCTTGTTACGTAGATGATATCAAACTCTGTGAGCAGAATTTGCCACTTTGCCAACCTTCCCGTGGGCATAGGTTTCTGAAAGATATACTTCAATGGGTCCAAGCGGGATATGAGATAAGTAGTATATGAGGACAGGTAGTGCTTCAACTTCTGAGCTACCCAAGTCAGGGCGCAGCATGTTTTCTCGAGTTGAGTGTACTTGACCTCATGCACTGTGAATTTCTTGCTAAGATAGTAGATGGCCTGCTCCTTCCTTCCTGTGTCATCATGTTGCCCCAGTACACAACCAAATGAATTTTCCAAGACTGTCAGGTAAAGGATTAGGGGTTTCCCGGGCTTAGGCGGGACCAACACGGGTGGATTAGACAGATACCCTTTGATTTGGTCGAAAGCCTCTTGACACTCTGTCGTCCAACCTTCTGCAGCATCCTTTCTCAGTAGCCGAAATATGGGCTCACAAGTTGCTGTGAGTTGAGCGATGAACCTGCTGATGTAATTGAGTCTACCCAGCAAACTCATTACCTCTGTTTTGTTCCTTGGCGGTGGCAAATCTCGGATGGATTCAATTTTGGATGGGTCTAACTCAATCCCCCGTCGACTGACGATGAATCCTAGCAACTTTCCTGATGGAACCCCGAATGCGCATTTGGCCGGGTTAAGCTTGATATCATACCTCCGGAGTCTTTGGAAAAATCTCCTTAGGTCTGCCACATGGTCCTCCTGACGCCAAGATTTGATGATCACATCATCGACGTACACCTCTATTTCTTTGTGTATCATGTCATGAAACACAGCAGTCATTGCTCGCATGTACGTTGCCCCAGCGTTCTTTAAACCGAACGGCATTACCCGATAGCAGTAGGTTCCCCATGGCGTAATAAATGCTGTCTTCTCAGCATCCTCCTCATCCATTAGGATCTGATGATAACCCGCATAGCAATCCACAAAGGATCCGATCTCGCGCCCAGCGCAATTATCGATCAGGATATGAATGTTGGGTAACGGGAAATTGTCCTTGGGACTTGCTTTGTTGAGGTTGCGGTAGTCGACGCACACCCTGATTTTTCCATCCTTCTTTGGGACTGGTACCACATTGGCCAACCATTCGGGATACCGAGTGACCCGAATGACCTTCGATTGTAATTGCTTGATCACTTCTTCTTTGATCTTTACACTCATTTCTGTTTTAAATTTCCTTAGTTTTTGCTTGACCGGAGGGCATGCCGGGTCAGTGGGCAATTTGTGAACCACTAAATTGGTGCTCAATCCAGGCATATCATCATATGACCATGCAAAAACATCTTTGAATTCCCTGAGAGTTTCGATCAATTCTGCTTTGACATTTGGCTCAATGTGGATGCTAATTTTGGTCTCTTGGATGATATCAGCGTCTCCTAGGTTCACAGCCTCAGTGTCATTTAGGTTAGGCTTGGGTTTCTCTTCAAATTGGCACAGTTCTCGATTTATTTCTTCGAAGGCTTCTCCTTCGTCACATTCGGATTCATTATCACAAACGACCTCTTGCATTGTTGAGTCAGATTCAGATTGATTTATTAGACTAGGTCGAAGATCCGCTGTGCATGCCATGTCATTAGGACCAGTAAAAAGAGAACTGTTCAGAAAGAAAAAGAACAAAACCAGAAATTAAAATGGGACAAAAGAAAAGAACTTTATTAAATTTGCAGGATAAAAAGGGTTCACACTTTTACAAAACGAAAGTAAAATTGGGATTACACCCTTGAATAATCCGATCAAACAAACAAACAAACAAAACATTAATCAAAGCCTACTACCAAGACTCCCCTCGGACAGGAAGAGGAGTAACCGTCCAATTGTTGGTCTTGGCCTCAGGCCCCACAAATTGTATCTCTGCCCTGCTGGAACCCTCTCCAGCTTCCACCACACTGACATCCGCGAATAGTCTCTCAAAACTCTGATTCAGGTCTTCATTTATGCCGATCAAAGGTCCTTGAATCTTTGGGATCGCTGACCCCTTGGCACTAGCTTTAACAAAAGACCTCGAGAGTCGTGGTACTGGTTTAGGCAGAAACCAGACCCTCTTCTTCATTTTTCGCGCTTGCTTCCTGTCTGCTGGGGTTGGTTTGAACCCCAACCCGAAAGTTTCCAGATTCTTAGGAAGGGAGACAGGTTGGACTATCCCTTGAAGTTCAACTCCCAGGCCTTTTCCCGGCACAAACCCATTACCCAGCATCTCCGATACCATCATGACTGTCGCGGCAGCTACCCTAAGGTGCGGGATGATTTCTCCTTCAGAGATTTTGTTGGCCGACCCTGTATCGAGAATCTGGTAGACCCAAGGACCCTTGTCATCAGTGGTCTCTATGAAAGGCACAATGGTTCCGCCCATGGTGCATGTTGTATCCTCACCGTGCAACACGACCTCTTGTCTTTCCCACTCGAACTTCACTGCCTGATGTAGGGTGGAAGGCACCGCTTTAGCTGCATGAATCCAAGGTCGTCCTAACAGCAAATTGTAAGATACCGTGGCGTCCAATACCTGGAATTCCATGGTAAACAGGACCGGGCCAATGGTTAGTTCAAGTACAACATCCCCCACAGTGGCTGTTCCGTTTCCGTCAAACCCTCGGACACAGATGCTATTCTCCCGGATTCTTCCATGGTCAATCTTTAACTGGTCCAGGGTGGATAATGGACAAATATTGGCGCTTGAGCCGTTATCCACTAATACTCGGGTTACCACCGAGTCTTCACATTTGACAGCTAGGTATAGAGCTTTGTTGTGCTCTGTACCTTCCACCGGCAGGTCATCATCTGAGAATGTCACTCTGTTCACCTCGAAAATCTTGCTGGCAATGGTTTCCAGGTGGTTTACAGAAATCTCACTGGGTACATGGGCCTCGTTCAATATTTTTAACAGGGCTCGGCGATGTTCCTCGGAATGGAGGAGTAATGACAATAGTGAGATCTGGGCAGGTGTTTTTCTCAGCTGCTCAACCACAGAATAGTCTTGCACTTTCATCTTCCTCAGGAAGTCTTCGGCCTCTTCTTCTGACACTGGCTTCTTGGTTGCCACTGGGTTGGTTTTCCTTAACTCCATCGGAGCAAAACATCGACCTGATCGAGTCAGCCCTTGCGCTTCACAACTGACTTCTTCCACCTGTTTTCCTTGGTACGTTACCACTGCTTTTTCATATTTCCAGGGGACAGCCCTGCTGTCAAGCATTGGCAGTTGGACCACCGGCTTTATGGTTACCCGTTCTCTACATACCCCTATCAACACGACCGCCGGTGTGGGCAGGATCCCTGGTATTACCAACTTGCTTGGCTCGGGTTTGCTTGCTATGACGGACGGGTTCTTCCCCCATAATACTACCGGCTTGACACCTTCTCCCTGCGACTGTGCATTTGTTCCTCCCCTGGTTAAGACTTCTTTTGGGGCAGCTTGGATCATCATCACTGTTTGTGAGGGTTTTCTTAATTCACCTCCCTCACATACCAACTCAATCATGTGAGCTTCGTGGTGCGCTGGCAGTGGATTTTGGTTGATGTTAGGAGTCTCCGGTGTCTGGACCTCGATCTTATTGGTGTCAATAAGATCCTGTATGGCATGCCTTAACTTCCAACACTTCTCGGTATCGTGCCCGAGCATCCCTGAACAGTATTCACAACTGATTGAACGATCCAAATTCTGAGGCGGGGGATTTGGTTCCCGAGTATGGACGGGACTAACCAAACCCAATTGCCGCAGCTTGTGGAACACAGCGGTGTAGGTTTCTCCCAGTTCGGTGAAGGTTCTTTGCTTCCGCAACCTGTCATTTCTGGCATCTGGATTTCCCCGGAAACCTGCCCCTGAAGGATTTCTATATGCCCTTGGTGGAGGGTAAGTGTTTTGTGGTGGTGCATATATGTTCTGGGGAGCCGGTGCGCGCCATTGTGGGCGAACCGGAGGCTGAGTGTATACCTGGGCTTGGTGTACGGAACAATGTGGTTCTCGAGGTGGATAGAAATTTTGTGGTGGGTTGTATGGATAGTTTGACCTGTGAGGCCTGGGTTGGTTGTAGTGTGGCCTGCCAGCCCTGGACCAACTGCCTGCCTCGATCGTGGCAACCTCTTCTTTCTTTCTTCTTAGCGCACCTCCCGTGCCGCTTTGAATAGCCTGGGTCGTGGCCTTAAGTGCCGAATAGTTTAAGATCTTGTCCGACCTCAAACCTTCTTCTATCATGACCCCTATTTTGACTACCTCGTTGAAAGATTTTCCAACCGTTGTCACCAAGTGACCAAAGTAGGTTGGATCCAATGTCTGCAAAAAGTAGTCTACCATTTCTCCCTCTCTCATGGGAGGATCGACCCTAGCTGCTTGTTCTCTCCAACGGAACCCGAACTCGCGAAAACTTTCCCCGGGTTTCTTCCCAGTCCTCAATAACGTGAGACGGTCAGGGACTATCTCTAGATTGTACTGGAAATGACCTGCAAAAGCCTGTGCCAGATCATCCCACGTGTACCACCTGCTGAAATCCTGCCTGGTATACCATTCCAGCGCAGATCCGCTCAGACTTTGGCCGAAGTAAGCTATCAAAAGCTCATCCTTGCCTCCTGCCCCTCTCATTTTGCTACAGAACCCCCGCAAATGTGCCATGGGATCACCGTGCCCTTCATATAAATCAAACTTGGGCATCTTGAACCCAGCCGGGAGTTGGACATCTGGGAAAGGGCACAGATCTTTGTATGCCACGCTGACTTGATTGCCCAGCCCGTGCAAGTTTCTGAAGGATTGCTCCAGGCTTTTGAACTTTCTTAACACTTCATCCTGTTCTGGGGCCTTAACAGGCTTCTCAACCTCTGCCGGTACTTCCAAATGGGGATTGTAAACCTGTGGTTCCGGTGCGTGGAATGTAGGCTCAGGGGGATAGTATTGTGTATCGTGAGCCTGAAACAATGGCTCACTGGTCGTTCGCTGCAAAGGGGCTGATGCAGGTCCCACAAAAATGGGAATATTGGATGTTGGGAGAGGTTGGTGGGGTGGTGGAGCTTGGGAATCATGAGGGCTTCTCTCTTGATGATAGAGGGGGTTTGGGCGGCTTGTGGAAGGGCCAGAGTGAGGGTACTCCGGTACGTGTCCCAGTGTCTCAGGGCTCTTTTGCGTTTTGGCCAGGGCTAGCTGCATGGCATGCATCTCCAGTCCCATCCTCTCAATCTTTTCCATTGCCTCTTTTAGCAACTGGCTCATCGGCCTTTCTTCCTCATTACTATTCTCAGAAGTGGTCATGCTTGTTGCTACCGGTCCTTTGGATCTGGTTTGGTATGAATGTGTTGCCAGAATTCTTTAACAACTAACTGTCTGGTATCAGACAACAACAAACTTTGTTAGTGTTAGAGCTTAACAGATTTGATCATAACACATAGAGGATGCAATGCACCTAGGCAGTTGACCGTTTCTACATGCTTTGCTTCAAACCACATGCGTCATCCCGGTTTGTTCATTCGTCTCTTTTTTAGAGTATTATGCGAAACCCCGCGTTTTTATTTTATTTACATTTTCTTTTCTTTATTTAAAAAGCGGTCGAATCTTATGGGGATTGCCTACGTATCACGTCCCCGCGTGAATCAGACCAGGCGTAGTTCTGCCTTAAAGTAAAGACACATAGAAATTCTTCCGGAGTCACTTAATTTCATTATCAAAATTTGCTATTACACATTGCTTCAAACAACATAGCAACAGTACAGACTCCATGGTTCTTTGACCCTATTTGATTGAAGAAAAAATGGAAAACAACATATGGGAAAACATCAAAGCTTAACTAAAACAAGACTCGGCCGGAGGTTAATTTTCCAACTTAGGGACTCGCGAGGCATCGTTCGGCCTTTTCGCGGTTCTAGGTGCGAGATCCCTTTCGAGCTGCTCCAACTCGTGCATGGTCTGTTTGACATAACCCATCACTACTGGGAGAACGGTAACACAGGTCATGTTTTCACACCGTCGACACCTTCTGATGATGGCATGGGCAATGGCCCTGATCTTGTCTCTGGTTTTTTTCTTCTCTATGAGTAGGTGTCTTATCTGATCACTGCACGTCTTGAATACCTGTGAGTCCTGTATATGCTGATCCCTCAGCTGTCGCACTTCTTCCTTCATTTGGGCCAACAAGTCGTAACAGTATCTACTCTCCGATTGGAAATCCCCGGCCTGCTTAACTGCTTTAAACTCGAGTGTAGCCATCTCCCTCTTTATTTTGGCCACAGTCTTCTCGTGGTCACGTTTCAATTGGTTCAAACACCGGCGATGCTTATCTACTCTTGTTCCCCACCGTGCCTTGAACTCTGTCATGACCTTTTCGGATTCTTCTAACCTGTCTCGCCATTCCGCGATCTCCCTTTTCAAACCCTTTATCAACCGCTGGTCTGATCGACTTCTGGGCTGCTCGTCGAGAGACAATCTCAATTTTTGGATTTGGGCCTTAAGCTCTTCGTTCTCTTGGATCAATCTATTCTTTTCGCTTCGATCCGCCGCGACTTGTACGCTATTATCGAATTTCAGACTATCCATTTGTAGCTTCAAATCGCCAATCTCTGCCCGATAACCCTTCTCTTTTGCTAACCAGTTCCATTGCCCTTGGGATGATTCTACGAAATCTTTGAGATGCGGCCTCTTAGCCGGTCTTTCGTAGGACAGGCTACCTCTAAACCAAGCGTGATATTCTGGGGCGACTTCCCCTTGTGCCGTATTAATCACACAAGTGTTTGCTGTCAGATGTTGGCATTCACTCCATATTTGGCGGACTTCTTCTTCAGGGAAATGACCGTTCGGACTGATTTCAATCACTTGGGTACTCAAATCTTCATCTTTCGGTACCACTTGGTACCTCCCAAGTTGCCTCAAAACCCGATATGGTGCATAGGGTTGGATACTTTTCAGTCCCATCAACAGAAAGTGAGGCCGGGTTGCCGGCATGTATATGATTTCCTCGATAGGTGACCATCCGAGCGTCCACTGGACTTGGCTGGCAGTGAGAGTTCGGAGAAATGCGGTCCATGATGTGACTCCCTTAGGTAAATTGAGCCCTTTGATTCTCGTGTAGAATTCTCCAATACAAGTTTTTTCTGGCGAACCATAACCCAAAAGTGAGGAGCGATGGCATAAATGATCGGTCATCCACATTTGCAACAGTAGGTTACATCCTTCGAAAAAGTCGCCCCTGGCTCGACAAGCAGTGAGAGCCCGGAAAATGTCAGCCATAATCATAGGCGCCAGAGTACTTTTATCTTGGGTAAGCAAAGTATTGACAACCCCGGCTATCCTTAGATCAATGTTTCCATCTTTCCTAGGGAACACTATAAGTCCCAGAAAGGCTGTCATAAAAGCCACTAGCCTGTGTTCGTCCCACTTTTGTCGGTTGCCTCTACTGCATAGCTTGAAATCCGGCTTATTGAACCCGCCCATGTGACCGTATCTAGCATATATGAGGTGGAGACTGCAGAATCCTTTGGCAAGATCTGGATGGTGGAATGTCCGAGGTATTTTTAGGAAATCCAGAAACCTGTGTACCGTGACAGCTCTAGGTGCAATTAAGTATTTGAATCTAAAAGGGGCTTCATCAATCCCGATGTACCCTGCTATTTCTTCCAACGTCGGGGTGAGCTCGAAGTCCGAAAAATGGAACACGTTGTGTGCGGAATCCCAACAAGTGACCAATGATCTGATGATATCACCCCGAGGCTGAATGTTTAGTAGGTCCGGGAGACCTTTCAGATATTTCCTTACTTTGTCTTGCCCTTCTTTGCCTAAGTCGTTCCACCATAACCGCAACTCAAACGGGATCCTGGTCATTATTGAAAAGGGTTCGTTTTGTACCGTGCTCATCCTGCACATTTATTGGGGTGATTATGCCTAAGTGAATAATAAAAAATAAAAAAAATAATAAAACTTTATTTAGACGTCTACTTTTATAAAACTTTATGAAAAACCCTGCACATTTATTACTTTCATGACTTTTGGCAAAACCAGTAATTTTGCCACAAATAAAGGCGTATTTTTATATTTGTATATATATATGTAGAGATATATATATATATCAAAAATAAGACTCTTTTCCATCTTCATTTTTGCGACAGGACAAACCATATATATATATATTTAAAAGTATATAAAAGTAGAACGACGACCCCTTTTTTCTTCTTTTCTATTTTTCCTTTGCAATTAATTAAAATAAAACTAATAAGACATTTTCCTTTCATTTTCTCAAAATTTCAGCAGAGTTTTGACTGTATTTTGGCATTGGCTTTTTTTTTTTTCAAAAATAAACAATTAACTCCTTAACCGCTATTCCTTCCCCTTTTTTTTCGATTTCCATTATTCAAACACTGGTCAGCATGCGGGCTTGAGACAAATAGATGCACGGAAAACAAATGGGATGCATTAGGATGGTCCTTTCATACCAGGTTGCTAGTCCTAGACGGACCCAACCCCTGTGTTGAGTCCCCTAAGTCATATGCAACATGATGCAAATAAGCGCTCCTACTAGGGATCCGGCATGAAGTCACGTTATTCTATGTTCAAAACCTGGGTCAGTGTTCTAGACAGTGTACCCGAGCAGACAACTCGGGCCGAGGAGGGGCAACTTACCGGGAACCAAAAGGCCGTCCGGCTTCGTAACTTATCCGTCCTCTTTCTTATTTCGGGTATTGACACTAACAGAATAGGGAGTCTCGACCAGCGAGCTTCTCCCCGGAGGTAAGAAGAGAAGGGTTTCGGCACAGTTTATATATACAGTCCAAATAATATCAAAGCAGTAAAAGCAGCATTTAGCACATTAGGCTCAAACACGTAAAAAACCAGATAATAAATAAAGCCAAATAATAACAATTATTTTAAGCTCGAATTCTTAACCCTGAACCAGTGGTTCTGGGTTACAGATCCCCAGCGGAGTCGCCAGAGCTGTCACACCTCCTTTTTACGCGCCCGCGGGGGCGCAGGGGAGTTTTTTCCAATTAAAGGACAATCGAAACGGGATTGGTTTAATTATTCAGAGTCGCCACTTGGGAGATTTAGGGTGTCCCAAGTCACCAATTTTAATCCCGAATCGAGGAAAAGAATGACTCTATATTATGGTCTGCGTACCAGAAATCCGGATAAGGAATTCTGTTAACCCGGGAGAAGGTGTTAGGCATTCCCGAGTTCCGTGGTTCTAGCACGGTCGCTCAACTGTTATATTCGGCTTGATTATCTGATTTTATACAAGTGTGAACTTATGTGCAAAATTTAACTTTTAACCGCTTTTATCATTTACTGTTTTTATCAAGAATTGCAACGTTGTGAAAATGTATCTCGAACCGCGTTACAATCAATGTACCCGTGGTCGTCGACACACTTTGACTCCGTTGAGATTTGGATTTGGGTCACATCAATGTGCACCCGAGTTTAAGGAAATTAAATTATTAAAGGCGCGCCTAAAGCGACTAGCGTATTTATTTTGGGTAGGACCGTGGAATTTTACTAAACGGTCCATCCCGAAGCCTAAACAATTTTTAAAGCAATATTTATTGAGGGCCCCGCAATTTGTATTTTTATTTGGCGAGGCTCACCTCGTTCTTTATTTCTAATGAATTTGCAACGTCATGGACATGCATCTCGAACCACGTCACAGTCAATGTACCCGTGATTAGAGAGGCATTTCGAATCCGTCGAGATTTGGATTTGGGTCACATAAATGTGCACCCGAGTTTAAGAAGGTAAAGTTTATTAAAGCGTATCCTAAAGAGACTAACGTGTTGTCATTTTAGGAAGGTTGTGAGATTTGCTAAACAACCCGTCCGGGAAACTAAATGCTTCAATGATTTACATTTAACAAGGGCCCCGCATCTGCGTGTTTTGTTTATTTTCATCGAGGCTCATCTCGTTCTTATTTTAAAAGGATATCCTATAGCAACTACGTTTCTTGTCGTGTTCGTCTCTATCAATTGAAAACGGTAGACAGTCCTAATTAATTACATGATTGCGAGTTTACTTATAACAGGATTTAAAATGCTTTTACAGAATAATAAAATGTGACTGCGATTATGGATAACTAGCCGAAAATTATGGGCCCAAACCTAGCTCATGCGAGATGGCCAGACTTAGGCCCCCTTTTTCGATATGGGCCTAACTGATTTGTTTCGATTTGGGCTCGGCCTTCATGAGATTGAGGCCTAGGACTGATTCTTTGTTCTGTGAAATGAGTTTATCAATTTATATGGGACAATCTGGCAAAAGGAGAAAGAATTTTAACTAAAGTGGATAGTTTTCCTATTTGGCTTACATTAGAGAATATATTACACCCTCAGACTAAGTCTAAAGGTACAACTTATTACACTGGGAATGTTTTTTCACCTAACAGCACACATACATGACTAGCATGCATTAACCTGCATTGATACACTAAGCATGTAGGCTACTTCTATTATCCAAACAAAAATGTAACTACTATATACTACATGACATTTAACACAACAGTCCACGTGTATATAAACAATCTGCAGGTCCTCTCTTTTGCATTTATGTTCAAACTCTCAGTTACATTAGTGGTATCGATTGTGTACCTGGTAAGGAGGACAAAGAAGAAAGGAATGATCAGCTAAGCAATATGCAGTGAATACAGCAACAGCAGATAACACCAACAACACAGCAACAACAACCAGCCACAATGATGAAGCTCACAAGTGGTCGAGCAACAAACAAGCAGTCCCAGAAACAGAATGATGAACCAACAGAAAACCAGAGTATTCAATATAACAGCACCAGCAGTTCAACAATCACAAACAGCTCGGCAAATAACCAACAACAATTAGCAAAGACAGCTTGGCTAACTTGAACTCCTAAGCAGTTTTCAGACAGTGTTTTGTTACAATATTCTGAAATTTTCTTTTTGTTTTTTTTTTCTTTCTCTCCAGACTCAAAAATGTCCAGCCTAAGACCCTTAAACTTCCGCCCCTGTTTTAGTTATCAAATGGCCTATTTATAGGCCAAATGCACCATTACAGCTGAGCTGCCCTGCCTGCCAATTGGCAGAATGCCCATACTCTTTTAAGCCCATGCTCAGCATGCTTGGTGTCAGCTCCCTTTATTCCCCACGCCTGGTTTTGTTTAATCCAGAATTATGGGCTCATTTGTTTATTCATTTTGAGCCCCCATACCCTTGTGTCTTGTTCCCCCATTGGTATTAGTTTAATCCTAAGTTAGTACCCTTTTTGTCAGCTCACTTAAACTAATTACTTCTGTTCTTTTTAAACACCCCAGAATACCCCCGTTAACCTTGATTATTACTGCCCCTGCCTATTGCAGCATTAGGGCATTTTTGCACTGATGAAAACTCGAACTCAGGACTGCCTAGACTGAACCCTTTTAGTCATTTTTATAATGCCAACAGACCATTTCAAACATTACTAGGTCATCCAGCCAGTGTCCGAGTTTAATTAGTTATGTGAAACTCCTAGCTCCTTCGATCCATTAGTTATAGAAAACTAATCGACGACATTTATCGAGTCGACTATACTAATTATAGCAGGTAATAATCAGTCGCTCATATAAACAACACGTTCGGGGACCTAAAGGGTATCAGACAACTTTTATTAAATTACTGGGCCTATATGAATTAGTTCCTTTGACGATTAATCTAACTGACGATCATGTTTATCACAGAGTGTATTCAGAACAAACAGAAGACAATCGACCAAATAAAGGGTCTTTAACAGAGATGAAAGAAATCTGGAAGAAGTAACAAAATAACAAACAAACACAAAGAGATATGCTGACAACTTATTTGGAAATAAAACAAAAGAACGGAAAACTTACCAAAATGTTTAAACCAAACAGACCCAAATCAAACTCGACTTCGAACCTTTGAGGCCGAACAAACCTTAATCAGGGTGTTCTCACATGAGAACACCTTGGTTAAGGTCTATTAGACCTCAAACCTATGTCAAAACTGGCCGGGTTCCCCAGGTGCATGTGCTTCAGAAGTCTGGATTTCCAGATCTGGATTTTTGGGAGTTGTGGGTGGATTCGGACCAAACCAAGCTTGGTTTGGTCACGAGGAAGGTCAGGAGAGTGTCTAGCATGAAGATGGGGTGGTTTGGCATAGGTCCAGGTTCGACTCAAATCTTCAAACGAAGATTCGAGACGAACGGAAGTGATTCGAGGCTTGTGGTTAGTGGATTCGTGTTCAGGATGGTCGGGTGCATCGGGGGTGTTATTTTGGTGGTCATCGGAACTGTGGTTGCCAGGCTTATGGTGGGAAACCTAGGCTGCTAGGGTTTGAGAGGAAAGGGAGCCTGGGGAAGATGGTGAATAGTGGCCGAGGGGGGGGTGTGGCTTGGGGCGTGGGGTAAGGGGGTTAGGTTTATATATGTATTGAGGGTTTAGATCCTGGCCATTGGATCAATTGAGATCAAGGGCCAGGATCTAACCATTGAGGAGGGACGACGTCGTTCGGGAGATGATAGTGGGTTATGACCGGGTAGGGGATTGGATCGGGTCATGTTGACGGGTTTAGAGGAAGGCCTGGATCCGTTGGATCAATGGGAATGAACGGCCCAGATTAACTTGCCTGAAACGACGTCGTTTCGACTTAGCAGGGGCTGTATTGGACCGTTTGATTGCCATGAATCAACGGCTCAGATTGAGGCGCTGATACGACGTCGTTTGGGACGTGTCCGGGCAGCCTGTGTTTGGACTGGATCTGTGTCCTGGTCTTGGGCCTATTTTGTTTCATTTCTTGGCCCAAACCGATTTTCCCTACTCTTTTGCTTTTGTTTTCTTTCTTATTATTTTTTCTTTTCTTTTAAACAAAATAAAAATAACAAATAATAAGGTAACGGAATTAAACAACAATGCAACATTTTAACACAATTATCACAAAAATATTTACGTAGGTTAGCTAAGAGCCTAGGGCGAACGGTGCACATATATATTTTTTGAATTTTCTTTTACTGACCGAATTATGGTTTAACCATCCTAATACATATATTTTGTATTTTGTTTGTTAATGATTAAATGCAAAAAAAAGAATGGACAGATCCACAAGTGACTAACAACACATGAAAACTCGAACAATTGTACAACGAAGCCATTTGTCACTATTTTTATTTTCTTTTGGAGCGAATGTCCGTAAAGCAAAAATCACGTGCTTACACCTATTTTAAAAATATATATATATATATATATATATATATATATTATTTTTAAAATATAGCTAATATTTTACAGTCTTGGGTCTAACTTTTGAAATATTACTTTAACTACAATGGGCCCAAGTCAATTTGGTCTATTAAGACAAAAAGGTCTTTAATTTCTTAGGGTTTATTTGCTTCTCTTTCACCCCTTCATAACAGATACGCAGCGAAGCTTCAAGGCCAACTCTCTTCTCTCTCTCTAAAATTCTTGATATTGTACAGGAGAACAAGAGTAGACTGTAGATGCTAGAGGTTTTTCGTTCTCGTTGCTCCAAATTATATGGAGTCCAACAACAGTTCTGTTGAAAGGAAAGAGCCGTCTCAGGTTAGTTCAAGGAGCCCTCAAACTTACTCTCAAAGTTCTAGCAAAAAGAATTCCAATATCTCAAAGTTAGGATCTGTTAATTTTAGCTTGAACTTCTATTAATTCCAATAGTAAAGTTTGCATTTTTACCTACAAATGAACCAAACCCAATAAAGAAAATCAAACATATAATAGAAAGTGATACCAAAATCCAACCAAAATAATCAAACAGATAAGTGGTTTTAATATCATAGTTTCATATTTTGAAGAGCAACATCATTTTGAAAATTCTTTTTTTTTCAAATTTCAACCAATTTATGTTCAAACATTAGCTAAGTATTTTTGAATCATTTCTGTAGTTCTTTTTGTTCTTGACCACTATTTGCTTGTTTCGTCTCTCTTAGCAGATGGAAATACAACCTCCGGAAGCCGAGGTTCAGGAAATTCCTCATCTTGAAGGAAATAGTACTCCAGTTGTTCATACAAGTGTTCCTACTCCTCCTAAAAAGCATAAAAGAGCAGCACCTTCTGAAAATGATTCTGGCCTTGGGAGGGAAACATCAGACATTTGGAAATACTTTACAAAATTCATTGATAAAGATGGTAAGCATAAGTCAAAATGTAGTTTCTGTACTAAAATTTTTGCTTCCGATACTAAGAAAAATGGGACTACTACATTATGGAACCATTTGTATGTTGTTTGTAAGAAATCCCCTTTTAGATTCATAGACAGAACACAACCAACACTCAGGTCTTTCCCAATTAAAGGAAGCGGACAAGGAGGTAATGTTGGTACATGTAAACTAGAAAGAGTTGTGTATAATGTCAATGAAGTAAGAAGGGCTATTGTTGAATTCGTGATCATTGATGAACAACCATTTAAAGTCGTCAAGGGGGAAGGTTTTAAAAGATTAATGTCAATTGTTGTGCCTAATTTTGAGTTACCCTCTCGTTTGACTGTTGCTAGGCAATGTTTAAAAATTTATCATGAGGAAAAAGAAAAGCTTAAAAAACAGATTCAAAATCAGCATGTATGCCTCACTAGTGATGCATGGACATCTCTCAAAAACTTAACTTACATGGTTATAACTGTCCACTGGATTGATGATAATTGGAACTTGCAAAAAAGAAATTCTGAACTTTTTTCAAGTTCCAGATCATAAGGGTGAAACAATTGCAAAAGGTATTGAGGTTTGTTTGTTAGATTGGGAATTGAAAATCTATTCAATGTGACCCTAGATAATGCAACTGCTAATGATGCAACAATTAGACACTTGAAAGGGAGGATTGAGGATTGGATATGAATTGTCTTGGAAAATGACTTTCTACATGTTAGATGTACTGCTCACATTTTGAATTTAATTGTAAAAGAAGGATTAAGTGATTATATTGAGTCTATTTCTCGAGTCAGAAATGTTGTGAAGTATGTCAAGTCCTCTTCTGCAAGATTAGCTTCCTTTAAATCAATTGTTGAAAAGGTAAAGATTGATAGCCATGGCCTTTTGAGTTTAGATGTTGAAACCAGGTGGAACTCAACTTATATGATGTTAAGTACAACTATAAAATTTGAGAAGGCCTTTTCAAGATTGTATATTGATGATCACAAGTACCAAAAATATTGTCTAGATATGATTGGAAAAGTATCGCACCCAAGTGCGGATGATTGGAAGAAGGTAAAAGTTTTTACAAAGTTTCTTGACATTTTCTACCAGATGACTTTGAAATTTTCAGGAACTTTGTATGTTACTTCAAATTCTTTCTTCCATGAGCTTTTTAATCTTCTTAACTTTATTGCCAAAAATTCTCAAGGTGATGATCTAGTTCTGGTTGATATGGTTGTTAAGATGAAACTCAAGTTTAATATATATTGGGGTGACTTTGGTAATATGAATATGTTATTATTTGTCGCTGTTGTGTTGGATCCTCGGTATAAGATGAGGTATGTGAAGTTCATATTTGCTAAATCTTATGGTTCTGTTGTGGGAAATTTGAGATCAGAGAAAGTCATGGATACTCTATCTCGCTTGTATAATTGCTATAAAGATTCTTATGCTGAAAATTCTGATGAGATTTTGGGAGGTCAAGTTAGTATGATGAATGAAGGTGATACTGGAGAGATATGACAATCACAATGGGAAAAATATTTGTAAGAGCAAGATAATGAAGGAAGTAAGACTGATCTTGAGAGGTATTTGGCAGATGATTTGGAGTTGGCCAAAGATTTTAATATCTTGTCTTGGTGGAAAGATGCAAGTAAAAGGTATCCAATTGTTTCTAGGATTGCAAGAGATGTTCTTGCAATTCCTATTTCTACTGTTGCATCTGAATCGGCTTTTAGTACTGGTGGGAGGATTCTTGATTCCTACCGAAGTTCTTTATCGCCAAAGACAGTAGAAGCTCTAATTTGCACTCAACAATGGCTCAGGTCAACTCCCAAAGAATTCAACATTGAAGATATTTTAGAAGAAATCCATAAACTTGAACTAGTTGAAAAAGGTAATTTTATAGATTTAACTCATTATGAATATATTTATATTTGTGAATTACTTAATGCTTAATATTTTCATTTTTTTATCTTTCAGAATATAAAAAAATGGTTTGAGCATTGATTAGATCTGATGATGCAACTGGCTTCAACCATATTCTTGCTACTATTTTACTTTATGAAAAACGGTTTTTTGATGTAATGAAGTTTTATTTCGTTTTGCTCAGGAATGTGTTTGTTTTTAGTGACTGTATGTTGGGAAAATTTAACTGTTTTTGGCTCATCCATTGGAGAAACAACTGAATTTCTTATCATGAGATAAAGTTGAGTAGTGAGTGACAGAATTTTGGATTTCTTGGGAAGTTTTACTGTATTCTTTTCTATAGTTTGGGAGTTTATCTCTAAAATGAACATAAATTGTCTTTACTCTCTCCTCTTTCTCCTAACAGAATACTTGAAAAGTAACAATGGTAGACATGCTTGTCTATTTTTTCTATGTTTCAACATTAGATTCTCGTGAAATTTTTTATACTTTAAAAAATCGACAAAAACCGAAAAACCGATAAAAACAGAAACCGATAAATTTCTATTAATTTGGTTTGGTTTGGTTTTACAATTTGAATAACCAACTTAATTGGTTTGATTTTTTTAAGGTAACAACCGACCCAAACCGAACCATGAACACCCCTACCTGCAACCTAGTAGCTGATCCTCGGCAGGTCCAGGATGCGCAGACGGAGGAAAGTCCATGTCGTCTACTATAATTTAATTAAAATTAATTGTGTGTGTTAGTTTAAGGAATTAAATAATTAATTATGTTTAATATTGGACTGAATAATTATGTATGAGTTCCAGGCTCGATATTTGAGGCCCGACAGCACCAAGTTATCCTTAATTGTTATGCGTGATTAAATAATTAATTATATTTAATATTGGACTGAATAATTATGTATGGGTTCCAAGCTCGATATTTGAGGCCCGGTAGCACCAAGTTATCCTTAATTATTATGCGTGTCAATTTCAACATTTTTAGAATTTTGCTAGTTTAAGGAATTAAATAATTAATTATGTTTAATATTGGACTGAATAATTATGTATGAGTTCCAGGCTCGATATTTGAGGCCCGATAGCACCAAGTTATCCTTAATTATTACGCTTGTCAATTTCAACATTTTTAGAATTTTGCTAGTTTAATGAATTAAATTAAAAATTATTGAATTGGACTGAATAATTATGTATGGGTTCCGGGCTCGATATTTGAGGGTAGGTAGCACCAAGTTATCCTTAATTATTATGCGTGTCAATTTTAACATTTTTAGAATTTTGCTAGTTTAAGGAATTAAATAATTAATTATGTTTACTATTGGACTGAATAATTATGTATGGGTTCCAGGCTCGATATTTGAGGCCCGATACCACCAGGTTGTCCTTAATTATTATGCTTGTCAATTTCAACATTTTTAGAATTTTGCTAGTTTAATGAATTAAATTAAAAATTATTGAATTGGACTGAATAATTATGTATGGGTTCCAGGCTCGATATTTGAGGCCCGGTAGCACCAAGTTATCCTTAATTATTATGATTGATTAAATAATTAATTATGTTTAATATTGGACTGAATAATTATGTATGGGTTTCAGGCTCGATATTTGAGGCCCGGTAGCACCAAGTTATCCTTAATTATTATGCGTGATTAAATAATTAATTATGTTTAATATTGGACTGAATAATTATGTATAGGTTCCATGCTCGATATTTGAGGCCCAACAACACCAAGTTATCCTTAATTATTACGCTTGTCAATTTCAACTTTTTTAGAATTTTGTTAGCTTAATAAATTAAATAATTAATTATGTTTAATATTGGACTGAATAATTATGTATGCATTCTAGAGTCGATATTGGAGTTAATTTTACAACATATATTAATTTGTTACTTTTGTAAATTTATTGTTATAAATTAAATAATTAATTTTATAAAGTGTAATTGGATAGAGTTTGCAGTTACTACATGCTTAAACTACACAGACTCTACGCTAAAAGGTTCTACATTTTACTACGCTAAAAGACTCTATATTTTACTACACTAAAAGGCTCTATATTTTACTACATTAAAAGGCTATATTTTATTACACTAAAAGGCTCTACATTTTACTACGCCTAAAAGGCTATTTATTTTACTACGCTAAAAGGTCACTATTACATATAAAAACAACTAACATAAAATATAAATATGAACAACAAATAAAATAAATAATATTAATTTTTGAACAATACAAATAATTTATCAAATTTTAACAATTTTTTGTACCAAAGCTAATAAATCAATTTGGGTATAAGATACAAATTTAAACACAAACATAACACAAATTAACATGGAAACACATTAAACAATACAAATATGCATGTACTATACGAGTTTCGACATAAACAAAATCGAAATACCTCGATTTAAGTTTTTTGAATTTGATTGAAATCGAATTTTTGCACCCGAAAGAAGGAATCCAAAGCTTGTCTTGTGTGTGGGACCTAAACTCCTTACTATTTAGGTGACGGGTGCGGCCCAAATTTTTTTTTTACTTTTATGGGGGGGGGGGGGAGGGGGACCAGCAGAATCCGAAATTTTTTAATGGGATTCGTCGGCTCTGTGGTGCTTTAATAAATAAAGCTGGGCCCAGATTTTAAGTAGTACTGCGAATTAGTAAAAAAAAAATTTAAAAATAATACGCAGTACTATACAGCGTTTTACTTTAACGACCAACTTTCCGTTAAAGTAAAACGCAGTATAGTACTGCGTTTTACGTAATTACGTAACCTTTTTTTTTAGCATTAGAAACGTGTTTTTTGTCCAAAAAAGCATCAAAAAAGTTTCGGACTCGTTGGAATATTGCCAGTATTTATAAAGTACTAATTGAAAAATAGTCGGAGCTTAAAAAATGCCGCAAAGGCTCAAAGTAGTTGAAATGTAACAACATAAACTTCAGGAAATTTGTGTGTATTTCCACCTGCTGCTAGTGGAGTTCGAAACTTTTAAAGTCGAACGGTTGAAAGTTTATGGAATATATATTCAATTATGGAGATATCTTATTTAGCAATTATTTCGAAAGGAAAAATTGGTTGTACATTATCGTCTTCTTAGATGCTTAGGATTTATGGAATGCATGTCTAATGATAGAGGTATTTTGTTCAGCAACTATTAACACTATGTTTTAAGTAGCAATAAGTGGCGAAACCAGAAATTTCATTTAGGGTGTTCAAACTTGAAAAAAGTATAAAAAATCTCCAATAAAGGATATTAAATATATGTTATATAGCACTAAAATCTAATATTTTACCTATATATACCGTGTAAATTTTCGACGAAGGGCGGTCAATTGACCTAAAAGTAGCTAAAGTATGCAAGTAGCTAAGGTGGATGGTCTTAAATTTTTATCTTAGCTTGCCTTAGGAGCATAACTTCAATTTTAACAAATATTTGCTTATGGACAAAAATTTTAACTTTTAACTTTGAAGTTATGTCCATGAGGCAAACAGTAATTAAAATTTAAAGACCACCCCAAAAAATACATCATATTTCTGCATTTTTTTTGCTAAATTGCACTTCGCCACAACAAAATATCAAAGGCCCACGTCTTAATTGGTTTTATTAAAAAGTAGTAAGCGGTATTGGTAATTCCACGTGGCCATATTATGTACATTCTCAGTGATTAGTAAATTGGAGCTCCCTTTAAAGAATTGGGGAACTAGTGTTTGATGTAAATTGCATTCCAAGAAGAATTTTAAGAGCAGAGGCAAGGGCTAATTTTAACTACCTTTTTTTTATCTGGCAAACTTATTTTTGAAATTGGTTCCAATGAACATGGCGTTCACTGCTCCCGCGAGGTTCGCAGGTTTAACTGTAACTCCGTCGGCTCATGCTAGATTTCGCCGGCAATTTACTCCGTTTGCGACTTTATCGACTCCGCCGACCACCAGCAGTAGCAGCCGTGAGACGGTGGATTGGGTGAAGGCAACTGCAAGTTTCTTTGAGGGTGATAATCGCCCTATTATGTTATTCGATGGTATGGTTACATGTAGTATGGTTTATACTCCTATTTTTCCAATACCCTTGATTTTTTACATCACTTTTCTTTTTTCAGTTCAATTAGGAATAGATGTTATATATTATAAATTGTGGTGAAAGGAAGGGGTTTTAATGCTGCGGAGCAAGATCAGGCATTTAGCAATTAATTTTCTACTGTTTAATACCTCCTTGGTACTATTTTATTGAATAAATTTACCTTTCAGAGAGGGAAAAAAAGGTTTTTACCATAAAATGATTGAGTCTTCTTGCTGTTTATTTAACAAGAATGTGACTTTAGGTATTTTTCATGCTTCTTGTTGCACAACATAAGTATCCCTACCTAATGTTCAACTTGCTGCCTGCCTTTTATGAATTTGTCAATTCTCAATCACAAATTTGTCATCATTTTTATTTTGTCTCTGTTGATGTATTTGAAACAAATTTTCAAGTTTTGACCGCAACTATTCCAAGCCTCAGAATTTCTCCATGTTATCATGATATGCAAGTTTAAAATTTATGATAATCGATCTCGGATAGTGTAGTAATCCTCTGTTTGGTGGTTTTGGACACAGAGCGCATGAAACTAAGAAATGTTTTGCATGTCTTGCAGGCGTGTGTAACCTGTGCAATGGAGGTGTAAAATTTGTCCGTGATAATGATGGTACAAGGTTGGTGTTCTCACCTTTTCTTGTTTTTGGCTGAAAGGATGTCTACATTCAAACTTCCTTCCCTCTGTACAATCTAGCACTTTAAGTATGGTTTATTTTTATATGAAAGAAGATATCTGTCTCAGCAAATTTGATGGCTCTTGATCAGATATTCTAGCTGGTTTACAAAGTTATGTGTTGTGACTAGAGCTATGTGCTAGTTCTGCTTTCAGAAATTTACCTTATGTTTACCCTTAATGTTTGTTCTATCATACTCTTACTGTCTTGGTTAGTGTTTGAGAGCTCCCTCTGCTGCATATTTTTCTAAATATATTTGGTAATATTCTACTTCAGATAGAATATAGAAGGGAACTTGAAATGGTGAGCCCAGGTCAAAAGTCGTTGTCTGTTAACTATTTGATGAATAAGAGGCTGGCATAGCTTATTAAAAAGAGTCTGCTAAGAGAAACTATCTGAGCTCATCTAATTAGAGAAGGGAATGCTATCGACCCTTACTAGTCAGGCTTCTTAATGTAATCATCATCAGTTGATGTTCCTTATTTTTTGATTCATATCAAGGTTACTACTCCTTTAATTCCACATTTCGTCGATATCCAGGAGAATAAGGTATGAAGCTTTACAAAGTGAAGCAGGGAAAAATCTGTTGAGGAGATCCGGCAGAGCTCCTGATGATATTTCAAGTGTTGTGCTTGTTGAAAAAGATAGGTATGCTGTATGTTCCAATTAAAAAGGGATATGTATGCTATCTAACATGGCTCTAATGCTGAACCAAGTTTATTCTTGTTTTTTTTTTGGGTGGGAGGGCGAGGGTGGGATAAGGATCATAACTTTATACTTGGTGCACAAACAAACTAACACAAACTTTTTTCAACTTCGACTTCAATTTTTTCTCAGTTAACTCAAATTTTGTCCAGACGCATACTAAATATGGCAGTAATCACGGAATGAGTAACTAGTGAAGACTGTATTCATTTCAGGTCTTATGTGAAATCCGAAGCTGTTCTGAAGATTATGGAGTACATTAACTTGCCTTTCCCTCAGCTAGCTTTTTTCTTACAATTTGTGCCTCTGTAAGTTTTCACTGTTCTGATCCCAGTTTTAACTTAGTGGAGTAATTGCTTCATCTTTTGGTGCTTAATTCTTCCCTCATTTTAGCAGATTCATTCGAGACTTTGCATATGATAATGTTGCCAATAACCGTTATGCACTCTTTGGCCGCTCTGATTCATGTGAGATATAACTGGAGGTGCCAAACACTCTTTAGGTGCTTCGGTTCTTGTAAGAGTTGAGATGGCGCAACATCATTTAATTGCAGACATACAGAAACTGGTACTTTTTCTATCGTGCAAGTAAAATATTCTCTTGTATAGAACAGAATTTGATATTGTTTATACTTTATAATCACTTGCTGCTATCTGCATATGTTGAATCTAAACTTCACTATTCTTATCTTATTATATGGTTCTGGTGTTATGATTAGTTACACAATGGAGAAAGAGAATGCTGGACAATAGATCTTATTAATTTGATTCTATATCAAAGTTCTATTTTCTATCTGACTTCTTGTTCTGACAATTAATTGTATCTTTTATGTTAGGCTGGTTAAGATTTGCGGTTTTGTACATAAGTTCCAACTCTAATATTGTGATTGTACTGTAAAATACTAAAGGTCCGAATGAAATGCTCTAGGATTTATTTTGTCCCTCTAATTCAGATATAATGTTGCATACAAAGATAAAAGTAGCTTCCGAGCTTATCGGAAAAAGAATTAACTGTGGCTCTAATTAGTTATTCGTTAATTCATTTGTATCCATAAGCCTCGAGTCTGGTGATTCCCTAAAAAGCGATACAAATATAAACCTACAACAGTTGATCAGAATGTTTTGCATAAATATTTTATTGTGGCTATTGAACCTATCAAGAAAAGAAAAATCTGTTTGTGGCTTTTCACTAGTTATTGGTTACAGAAACTGTGTCTGTATCCATAAGCCTTGAATCTAGTAATTCCCAAAAATAGCGAAATAGCTATAAACCTATAACAGTTGAGAATAATGGTACAACAATTCTCTCCTTCCTCCCAACCCACCCTATAGTTTATTGTTGAACAATAAGGTATGTTGCATAACATCATATATAACTATGGCAGCAGACAGTTCACAACAGGCCTAGTATGAGTGTGCCTTCCATGAGCATTAACGCACTTGGCATGAACAGGGTTACCCTTAACAGATGATATATACACACGATCGAGAAGTATGTTTTTGCAGCCAACAGTTTCGCTGCAGCTCAGATTTATCACCTCGTCCATCAGGGATGTCCCTGATATTCCTCTGAATGTTATGTCGCTCAATGCAACTGCAGCTGTCTGTGTTAAATTAGTCAAAACAGTCAGTTAGTAATGAAATTCAACTGTTAGTAAACAGTTCACTAGAAATTGAACTTATATACACTGAAATTTTAACACGATCACTGTATTTTAACTTGTTATAGCGAGTAAACTCTCTTGTAGTTTACTAGTAATATGTGGATGCTGACTAAAGAAGCATCAACTTGTGCCAACATTTGCAAACAGTATTCTTTTTCTATTTTTAATTTTTTGGTTTATTTTTCATATTTCAATGTTAGTGTATTAGAGTAGTAAATATATGTGGTCTCACATCATTTTTGCAATTGACTCGGCTGGGACAGTAAAACTGGTCGATGATGATGGGATTGTTGACTTCAACCAATTTTATTCCTTCAAATGTTATCCTCCTTGCATACCCTTCGCCTCCCTGTTCCATTTGAAAACTAACATGTTAGCTAGTTATGGCTGTAAAAATGAACTGTTTGTATTTGTCAAGTTTAAATGAGAGTATTTTGCAACTGATGAAAAAACGAAGTGCACATTATTACCTGCCAGGTCTTAATTCTTACTCCTGTTAAGGTGTCTTTAATCGTGCAATTTCGTACGCGCACATCTTCCACAATTTCAAATCCTCCTTCTCCCAAGGATCCAATACTACAGCCATAAAAAAAAAATCAAAACTTTTATGTACACTTTTACAACATTCTTAAACTAGATTTGAAAAACCAACAATTAATTACCTAATACCATGGCCTGGTCCGCATGTTATGCCGCTAATATTGACATTGGACGATCCTCCTCCTATTGCAATACAGTCGTCGCCTATCATAATTCATTGCTCAAATTATGTGGAGAAGACCCGTTATAATAGGAAGCAAGTAAATTTTGTACTCGTAACTAGGGGTGGCAAACGGTTGTGTCGGATATGGATGGGTCGAAAACGGGTAATGAAAAAACGGATAAATTATCCGACCCGACTCATATTTAATACGGATAAAAAAGGATTAACCGGCGTATAATATGAGTAATCATATTATCCATGACTTCATGAATATGATCACTTTTGGGAGAATTTTTTATCTCCCAAACTTGAGGAACCCCTAATTTGAAGTTTTACAAATATAAAAGTTAAACCCATTAGTTATCCATTTTCGAAATGGATAATATGGTTCTTATCCATATTTGATCCGTTTTTAAAAAGTTCATTATCCAACCAATTTTTTAGTGGATACTATGAGTGGTTAACTGTTTTCTTTTAACCATTTTGTCACCCCTACTCGTAACTAAAAGTTGTAATTCGACAGCTAAAAAAGGGGGTCGGGTGGAGTTTAACCGTAATAACTTATATATACTGACAATGTGATTTGCCTAGTATAGCAAGTTGCTTGCTTTATTTTTAAGATTAGTAATTTCACTTATTACGAGCAACTACCTTAAGTTATATTTTAAGTGACTTGACATTGTAATAAAAAATGACATTATGAAGATTCTTTTACATTGGAGGGAGTAGAAATCAATTTGTACCTGTTGCAATGAGGGAGTTGTGTATTCGTACGTTTGTGCTACCGGAAACGTCAATCCCATCGGTGTTAGGACTGTCACCGGGGGACATAATACGAATATTGGCGATACTAACTTCATTGCAAGCAGTCAATATGATATGACTTCTAGCACTTCTAATTAGCGTTACACCCCAAACTCGCAGCCGGTCGCATCGTCTGAAAACCAATGCCTATATATATATATATATATATATATATATATGAAGATCATCACATTACGACGTGCATACATAATATATATACATAGATTTAAGTGTATACTCACAGTTGGTCCTTTGCATTGTGTTTCCTGGCCATAAAATAATTCGATATGTAAGAAAATTTGCTAGAAACTTATAGGCTTCTTTTCAGTTTTCGCCATATATAGAGGACTTTGAAATGCTTACTTGGGATGGGTTGTTATTATCCAAGCAAGGATTAGACCACCATACATGGCCTTGGCCGTCAAAAACTCCATTGCCATTAACAGTAAGATGGTCGATATTCTCAAAAATGAGCCATGCATTGGTTGCACGTCCATCCCATCCCGATTTTGAGTTAGGTGCAATTATATTTCCTGATACCTGCAAACAGGCGCGCACGCACACACACAAAAAATAAGATTAAAAATTTAGTTATCAGATATCTCAGCATTGTTTTGATCTAACTTAGTTAAATGAGTTTAACTTTTATACATTGATACAATCAGGTCATGACTTAAAAGATAATTACGTGTAACTATTCGTAATAAATAGAACTAGTAACCTGAAATAGAAAACTGAGAACGTGTCACACCAAGTTAAATGACGATGTAGTGTAACTGTGTAAGAATTTGACATATTGTATGTGGTGTATAATATAAATCCTAGTTAAATAGCTGTTTGTTTCTTAATGTTGAGCAAAAAAGGCTGAAGGGAATGACCTGAATATGGATAAAAGAAGGTTTGCAAGGACCCTCAAATGTTGAAGGCGTCAGTAAGAATTTCTTTCTTTCTGGTATAACAAGAATTACACGACTGGATTCCGATTGACAGACAGCTTCCCATGCCTTGAGGAAAGCCTGCATATATAATATCCACAGTACGTTCAAATTATACATCCATGTTTAGAAATTCTCACATATACGAGGAAATAAGAGTAATACATTGGTGTAAATGCACATATAAGCTCGAACGCAAGAAAATTTAAGAAATAGTAATGGTTTTTAATTACGTACTGGGAGATCATCATTTCTTCCGTCTCCGACTGCCCCAAAATTCACGACGTTGAAAGTTTTAATGTCATCAGCACTCCATACAGGAGAAAACATGCACAACAAAACCAAGAAAATTCCCAAGTAAACCTGCAAATTAAACCACATCATCATGATCTAAAAGCTTTAGACCCTCGTGACCAAAAAAAACTTTTTTTTAATTCATTCTCTAATGTTAGCATATAATTTATAAATCATCATTTGTGTGAAAAAATAGAAACAACTCAATAGAAAAGAAATAATTAGCGCGATCACATATATGGACAAACAAAAAATAAGGACTTCTAAATTTTACTTTTCGGTTAAGATTTTCAGTAATCAAAGGAAACAAGAACGGTTTTGGGTTAACTGAACTTACCATTGTAGTACCAGCTAGTACAAGAACCATGCATATATAATCAGAATGTGCAAATCTCTAGTCATATAAATATAAGCATAGAAAGATTAAACCGCCATGATACCCTCCACCACTTAAGACTGAAGTTACAAAACCTTTTTCGCATCAAAATATATAAACAATTCCGCCACTATTTACCAATATGATCATTATATTGGAGTAAATTCTCCAGCTTCTCATTTAATTAAATCCATAGATTTGACTAATATTTTTTTCTTTTTGATCAAGTGACTTAATAACCCTCTTGGATCTATCACTTTTCACGTCTAACGAAGCAAAGAATAGAAATAATAGCTGACTTAACGCATAATTGCCTGATTTACGAATTACGCAAGTGGTATATTTAATTTGTACTTTTTGTATAAAGTCCAGGAAATTTTATTTTTATATGGGCAAGTTAGCTGTTAGCATGTAAAACACAAAGCACGATGGAGCCTTCTTTCACTTCAATCGAAAACAGATAATTGAATGCGATATGAGATGCTTGAAGACTTTCCTATCCGAGTAGCTTTAATTTACCTCCAAGTTTTATCAGTATTTAGGCATGCAACCAAAAAATAAAATTAGTACAATAAATACCAAAAAATAATGATTATATGTTTTTGATAGAAGTCACTCTATCTAAGTCCTAAGAGAATGAATTTGCAGCTTAATTGTTGCGGTTCAAATCCCACCAAGGGATTTCCAATCTTCGTCTCTGTCACTTCTCTTGGAAATTTCCAAATGAAACGGAATAATTTTAATTTGCCACTTAAAAGATATTCAACAACTGCTATATAGGAAAAGTCAGGCGAAATACTACTAGGACGTACCATCCATTTTAATACTATTCCAGGACAAACTAACGTTAAAAGCTTGTCACGCCCGGATCTTGGAGAGCGCGACCGGCGCCCGACTGAGATACCCTAATCAAGCAAGCCTACTTGATGCCTTCAACCCAACCTTGCCCACAAATAACGTGTAGATAGATTTAAAAGTTAGACAACAAGGAAATAACATGTACAACAACAATCTCATTACCATTAGAAACTCTATTTTTCGCTTTTCAAAATATTACAAGTTCATATTTAAAAATGTCTGAAACCAGAAATCTGACTTTAGTAGGATTTTGACTAGAAATACAATTTCGACAGGAATTAAGGATCTAACAAGAATTATCTCCTAAATTGATCACACTTTAATTTGATTTAATTCCTATAGATATCTCTTATTCCTGGCCGTTCCTTCACTTCACACCCCTCCTACTAGGTACACTTCGGACACTATTTCTTTTGCCAATCTTGGACTTTAGATGTGTTAGATCTGCTTGCTACTTCAATCTCACGGAATGAAATTAAATACTTTTCAAAACTTTGAGTGAGATTAAACTGATTGAAATAAGATCTCATTAGTTGATTATTATAAATGCGAGTTGGTAGCGTGATCTTCTGCAATCTTTTAATTTGTTATCATTCAATCCCTTACCTTTTTGTAAAGTCATCCTTCTATTAGAAAATAACGTCACGTTAGGTCGAATTTGTCCTTTTCAACATATATGTTACATCTAGTATACCCAATCCCTTATTTTAACTTTTCCGAAAAACACTCTAAATTTCGCGCTTCGCAATTTGTAGAAGAATGTGTTTCCTCTATCAAGGCATCTTACAGAGAAAAACTGAGAAATATGTGAAGCAAGCAAAACTGCTTATCATCGAAGTTTTGCTAAAAATGACAAAACTAGCTTCAGCACACGAGAGCCTCACTACTGCAGGAGCTCTTGAACTATATTGTGGTTTAGTCAAAAACAACAACAATAATAATCGTCCTAATAGTTAATTATATTTGTAGTATGTCTAAGGAGTGAAAGAAGGTAAAATTGATCAATAAGAATGGGTGGATACTCGCTCAAATAATACGGTTGAATGCATTCCTTTATACTAAGTTTGCCTTGTCAACTTCTCATTATCATTCTTACAATTGCAGCTTCCGCCGGCTGTTGCCCTCTTTTACAACTAAACTGCTTGTAATATAACTAGTTTTTAAACACGTGCGTTGCACGTGTATCCCATAAATCAGTACGAGAAATAGGATGGAACAATTAGAATTTACGTTTTTTCCTCCTGTAATGTTTATATTGTGAAATTTCACATAATTGTCTTCCACACAAGGAATGATGGCATGAATAAACCTGCCGTTTATGAGCAAAATGAGTTTCAACAACCAATATCTTACATTAAATACAAAGCCAGTTATTAGTACGATTTTGTAAATGTTAGCCAAGATAAACATACCAAGACCATATCATGAAAGAGTGGATATTCATGATATGACTATAATTACATGCATCTCACTACTAGAATTCGGCCAAAAAGCGACCAAATATTGGCGACCAAATTTGATCTGTTAAGAAAAGCGACCAAAGTTAGTCGTCAAACTACCGAAAATAATAAAAAAAATATTTGAAATAATTTAGCGACCATAGTTGGTCGCTATTTGGACGCAAATTTAGTCAAACTGTTGACTGGACTGGTCAGACTAGCTTGGTCAAAGATACACTGAGTTTAACGACCAATGTTGGTCGCAAAAGTGGGACCCACACAATTTTTTTAATTATTTTATTATTATTTTATAAAACTTATAAAATATAAATATATATAATTTAAAACTTGCGACCAAAGTTGGTCGCTAACTGAAGGATAAGAAGATAGCGACCAACTTTGGTCGCTAAAGTGGGACCCAGTTATAATATTTTAATAAATATATATTTATGTAAAAAATTTATAAAATATAAATAAATATAATTCAAAATTTAACGACCAAAGTTGGTCGCCAATGTGGGACCCAGTTCTAACATTTAACAATTTTTATTATTAATTTAAATATTATATAAAATATAAATAAAACTGATTAAATTTTAGTGACCAAATTTGGTCTCTAAGTTAAATTCATGTACATTTAGTGACCAACTTTGGTCGCTAAATTAAATTCATTTAAAGTTAGCGACCAAAGTTGGTCTCTATATGATCAAATTTAAAAATCACTTTTGTGTTTACTATGTAAATAATATAAATGTAAGTCGTTAATAATTTTGTAATACAAGGGATGAATAGTACTACGAAGCGGGCGTGTGTGTCTATATATACAATATATGTACTTACGCTATACTATGCACTAAGTATAAGTGTATGAGGTAATACCGTATCGAATATAGCTTATATATATATATATATATAATATATGTACTTACGCTATACTATACACTAAGTATAAGTGTATGAGGTAATACCGTATCGAATACAGTTTATATATATAATATATATACTTACGCTATACTATGCACTAACTATACTTGTATTAGGTAATACCGTATCGAATACAACTTATATATATACAATATATATACTTACGCTATACTATGCACTAACTATAAGTGTATTTGGTAATACCGTATCGAATACAGCTTATATATATATATATATAATATGTACTTACGCTATACTATGCACTATTTATAAGTGTATGAGGTAATACCGTATCGAATATAGCTTATATATATATATATATATATATATATATACATACGCTATACTATGCACTAACTATAAGTGTATTAGGTAATAGCGTATCGAATACAACTTATATATATATATATATATTTTTTGAAATATATATATATTTTGAAACAACGACCAACTTTGGTCGTTATTTTAGTCAAACAGTCAGAATATAGCGACCAAAGTTGGTCGCTATGTCTAAAAATTCAAAACTGTTTTACCCACCAAAATAACGACCAACGTTGGTCGCTATTTTAATTACATAACTCTCAAAACCGGGATCCCCTCCCATTCTTTCTAAAAAATTCCCAAAATCCCTCTTTTCTCTCTCACACTCAAACCCCACCCCCCTTCCAACTCCCACCACCAGGGCCCACCCACGCCACCAACGACCACCGCTCAGCTGCCACCGTCGCCTCTGCCGCTGTTGCGTCTCTCCTTCTCCATCTACTAAAAATTCAAGGTTAGAATTACAAACCTAGGGTTTCAATTAGTGTTTCAATTGTTTATTGTTTCAACTTAGAATTAGTGTTTCAATTGATTATTTAACATTGTATTTTATAGAAACCTAGGGTTTAGATTGTATTTATCATTATTTAACATTTTATAGAAATCTAGGGTTTAGGGTATGGGTTGAATATTTAGGCTAGGCTTTATTGAGTATTTCTCCTTCAATATTTTAGTAAGCAATAGATACTAATTTAACGTCAAAGACTTGATTCATAGGTAGATATATATTAGGGTATAAATTGAACTTTTAGTTTAATCTTGATTAGTTTATAGGTAGATATTTAATATAGACACATGATAGTATATTTGGATTTTCTCTTAAAGTTCAAGACAATGTTAATGTTTAAGGCCTTAAGCGAATCGTTGCGTGGCTCTTGTTTGAGTACAACGAGTCGCCCACTTTTAGGATATAAATTGAACTTTTAGTTTAAGTTTAAACTCGTAGGATACGAATATAACTTATAGTTTTTAGGTTTTGTTCTTGTGAATTGAACTTGTAGGATATAAATTGAACCTTTTAGGATACGAGTTGAATTTTTAGGATATGAATTGAACCTTTTAGGTATGAGTTGAACCTTTAGGATATAAATTGAACTTAAACTCGTAGGATATGAATATAACTTTTAGGATATAAATTGAAGCTTTTATGTATGAGTTGAACCGTTAGGATATGACTTGAACTTTTGTGGATATAAATTGAACCTTTTAGGATATGAGTTGAATTTTTAGGATATGAATTGAACCTTTTAGGTATGAGTTGAAGCTTTTAGGATATAAATTGAACTTTTAGTTTAAGTTTAAACTCGTAGGATATGAATATAACTTTTAGGATATAAATTGAAGCTTTTATGTATGAGTTGAACCTTTAGGATATGACTTGAACTTTTGTGGATATGAATTGAAGCTTTTATGTATGAGTTGAACCTTTAGGATATAAATTGAACCTTTTAGGTATGAGTTGAATTTTTAGGATATAAATAGAAATTTTAGGATATGACTTGAACTTTTGTGGATATGAATTGAACCTTTAGGATATAAATTGAACTTTTAGTTTATGTTTAAACTCGTAGGATAAGAATTGATGAACTTTTAGTTTTTAGGTTTTGTTCTTGTGAATTGAACTTGTACGATATAAATTAAAGCTTTTATGTATGACTTGAACTTTTTAGAATATGAATTGAAACTTTTAGGATATGAGTTGAACTTTTGGGAAATAAATTGAACCTTTAGGATATGACTTGAAGTTTTAGTTTATGTTTAAACTCGTAAGATATGAATATAACTTTTAGTTTTTAGGTTTTGTTCTTGTGAATTGAACTTGTAGGATATAAATTGAAGCTTTTATGTATGACTTGAACTTTTTAGGATATGAATTGAAACTTTTAGGATATGAGTTGAACTTTTAGGAAATAAATTGAACCTTTAGCATATGTATTGAACCTTTAGGATATGACTTGAACTTTTAGTTTATGTTTAAACTCGTAGGATATGAATATAACTTTTAGTTTTTAGGTTTTGTTCTTGTGAATTGAATTTTTAGGATATGAATTGAAACTTTTAGGATATGAGTTGAATTTTTAGGATATAAATAGAAATTTTAGGATATGACTTGAACTTTTGTGGATATGAATTGAACCTTTAGGATATTGTCACACCTCCTTTTTCCGCCCCCGCGAGGGGTGAAGGAGTTTTTCCAATTAAAGGACAATCGAAACGAGATTTGTTTATTTATTTCAGAGTCGCCACTTGGGAGATTTAGGGTGTCCCAAGTCACCAATTTAATCCCGAATCGAGGAAAAGAATAACTCTGTATTACAGTCCGTGAACCAGAAATCCGGATAAGGAATTCTGTTAACCCGGGAGAAGGTGTTAGGCATTACCGAGTTCCGTGGTTCTAGCACGGTCGCTCAATTGTCATATTCGGCTTGTTTATCTGATTTTATACAATTATGAGCTCATGTGCAAATTTTAACTCTTTACCGCTTTTATTATATTTTTAAAGGAAGGTGAATATCGTTTAAAAACATGTCTTTGGATTGCGTCACATGAAATGCACCCGCAATCCGGAACATATCTTTATTCAATGTTTTGGGATTTGGATTTGGGTAGCATGAAATGCACACCCGAGTTTAAGAAGGTAAGATTAATTAAATCGTGCCTAAAGAGTCTAACGCGTTATTATCATTTCTGGGTACGGCCGCGGAATTTTGCTAAACGGCCTATCCCGAGTTCTAAGGAATCAACACATACATTTTGTGAGGGCCCCACAATCTATGCGTTTTATTTGGCGAGGCTCGTCTCATTTTATTTAAAAGGTCGTCCTATAGTGGCTATATTTTCTATTGAGTTTGTCTCTAATAATGAAAGAAAAAGAATGGTCCAACTTTATTTACATGCTTACAAGTTAGTTATAGTCGGGTTCCGAATATGATTTCCAAAATCCGAAACATGAACGCGTATATGGGCAGTTGTTTAGATATTACGGGCCCAGGCCCAATGTGCATAACGTGAAACTCGACCTAGGCCATCCTTATTCCTATAAGGGCCTGTTAATTCATTCGACTCAGGCCCAACATTTATAAGGTTGAAATGGAAACTGTTATTATTTTATTCTAATGGTATTGTTGCAAGTTATAGCGAGACAGCCTGCTAAATGGAGTAAGATTAACTAGCAATGGACAATTTAACACTTAACATGCGTTAGAGGATATGCTAATCACAAACACAGCTAAAATTCCAGATATTGTTTACTACATTCTTACTTCTTTTCTATCTACCAACATACATACATAAGGTGATACTAAGTAACCATACGCGAAGTTTAATTATACATGATGACTGCCTTCATTATCCTAAATAGAAGATATGAACTATTATATATGCAACTTTAATGTTCAATATATAGACTGAAACAGAAAAACTCAGTAAAAAAAACAGCTTCAACTCTTCATTTTTGCATTCATACTTCAACTTTCAGCTTACATTGACAGTGTATCAGTGGTGTACCTGGTATTTGGGAAAGCAAAAGAAGAAGAAGAATGATCAGAAGAGGCAGTAGCATACACAACAATAGCAGCAACAGAAAACAGCAACACAACCCCCAACAGTCAGATTTTTTGTTATCAACAGCAAACCCAGCAACACAAAATCCAATAATACCCAGTAGGAGAAACCAGCAACAGATTTAAACCAAACAGGAGTCCATTGAACTTTCAGACCAACAGAAAGCCAAGAACAATCAACTGAAACAGTGTTCAACAAGTAAAGAAATCCAAGAAAACTAAACTGAAACCCAGCAGTATCCCAACACAGCAGACTAGTGCACGAAAGCAGTAATTTTCTGATTTTTTGTCAAACACCCAAGAAAAGCAACCTCAAACTCTTTAATGTAGAAGTTTTGCTTTAACACTCTACCTCTCTCAATTTCCGATGTCCAACCCAGAAAAACTGTCTAGCCCCCCCCCCCAAAAAACCCTCATCTTTTGTTCTAAAACCAGTCTATTTATAAGCAAAGTAGGCAAGCACCAGCTGCCTTGATCCCTTCAGCCCTTACCCCTTTAAACTAATCGACAATGCCCATCCTCCTGACATCCCTCTCATGGGTTTTTGTACCCAGGAGGTATGGGGAGATTATACTATTCAATTACCCCATGCTATCAAGTTTTGTTCCCCACTATTGTATTATTTTAATCATACTTCAGTACCCTACTGTCAGCCCCACTTAAACTAACCATTTTCTGATCTTTTCAAACCCCAAACTACCCTTTTTTACCCCTGGTTATTACTGTTTTAACCTAAGCTTCAGCAGCCTGAAATTTGAACTTCTGGAAGTTCAAACTCAAACTGCCCTAAACTGAGTTCTAGTTATTGCACTGCAGCTACAAACCATTCACAGATAATGTCAAGCAATCAGCTAAACGACAATGGTTCGATCAATCATATGAAGCTATACGAATCAGAATATTTGAACATTCAGTCCTATAAAACTAATCGACGACGTTTATCTAATCGACTATACTAATTATAATATAGAACAATCAGTCGATTAAACAAACAATACGAACAGGGCCCCAAATGGCTTCAGACAACTTTGCACAAAATAGAGGAACAACATGAATGGAACACTTGACGACACTGATCAAATCGAGTATGTATATCACCATACGTATTTAACAATAACAGAAGAATAGTCGACCAAATAAAAAGGTCTTACGAAGATGGAGGAAATTGAAAGGACATATCAGAAATATCAACAAACTAACTAAACATGTTAACAAACTCAAACAACATTCAAACAAGAAACAGAAAAGAAAAGAAAATTCACTCTGGAAGCTCAACAACAAACGACCCAAGCTTTGACTGGACTTGACCATTTGAGGTCGAACAGACTTTAATCGAGGTGTTCTCAACTGAGAACACTTTGATTAAGGTCTATTAGACCCCAACCCTCCGTTTAAACTGGCCAGATTCCCAAAGTTCTTGTGTTCTAGGGTTTACACGGTCTGATTTAGGGCTTGAGAGTTTGTGGGTAGATTCGGACCAAACCAAACTTGGTTTGGTCACGAGTGAGGGCAGGGTAGTGACTGGTGTGAATCTGGGGTGGGTTGGTGTAGATCGGGGTTTTGCTCGAACCTTCAAATGAAGATTCGAGACGATGGTGAATGATTCGAGGCAAGGGGGTAACAGATTCGTGTTCAGGGTGGTTGGGTGCATCAGGGGTGTTACTTTGATGGTCACCGGCGTCGTGGTTGCCGGGTTTACGGCGAGGGTGAAGGATGGCAGCTAGGGTTTTGAAAAGGGGTGTTAGGTTAGTCTCTTGAGAGAGACGATGGAAGGGGGGGGGTTGGTTCGGATAGGGGACGTGGGGTGTGATGAGGGGTTTATATATGGGGTAGGGGATTAGATCGTGGCCGTTGGATCTATGGCCAGGATCTATTTTGTAATAGGAAACGACGTCGTCTCCATTAAATGAGACTGGGTCGGTCTAAAGTTTAAACGGGTCGGGTGCTGGGGAAGGCCATGGGATCGTTAGATTAGAATAGACGGACGGCTCAGATCAAATGCCCTATGCGGCGTCGTTTGGGGGGCGTCCCTGGAAGACCTGGTTTTGGACTGGGTCATTGTATTGGTTTGGGCCTGATTTTCAGTTGAATTTTTGGCCCAAATCCGATATTTTCCTTCTTATAATTAAACAGAAATTCCTAAACTAAAATTAAACTACACAAATATTAATTAACACCTAACAACAATTATCACATGAATTAAAACATTTAATAAAATTATCATGACAATAAGTAGAATAAAATGCATATTTTTTGTGATTTTTGGTTTTAAAACCAAATAATGGTTAATTAATTCCTAAATGTATCATGCATGCGACATGAATTTTTGTATTTTTAACTATAGCAAGGCGAGCATTTACGGACAAAATAATAATAAAAAACGTCACGCAAATTCTCAAAATTGTCCCCGAAGGTAATTTGTTTTACTTTTTCAATTTCTTTTGGGCGCCTAGGACATGAAATGAAAAAACAGAAATGTATTCCCTCGTTATACTGGTGGGCGCCTAGGACATGAAATGAAAAAACAGAAATGTATTCCCTCGTTATACTGGTGGGCGCCTAGGACATGAAATGAAAAAACAGAAATGTATTCCCTCGTTATACTGGTGGGCGCCTAGGACATGAAATGAAAAAACAGAAATGTATTCCCTCGTTATACTGGTGGGCGCCTAGGACATGAAATGAAAAAACAGAAATGTATTCCCTCGTTATACTGGTGGGCGCCTAGGACATGAAATGAAAAAACAGAAATGTATTCCCTCGTTATACTGGTGGGCGCCTAGGACATGAAATGAAAAAACAGAAATGTATTCCCTCGTTATACTGGTGGGCGCCTAGGACATGAAATGAAAAAACAGAAATGTATTCCCTCGTTATACTGGTGGGCGCCTAGGACATGAAATGAAAAAACAGAAATGTATTCCCTCGTTATACTGGTGGGCGCCTAGGACATGAAATGAAAAAACAGAAATGTATTCCCTCGTTATACTGGTGGGCGCCTAGGACATGAAATGAAAAAACAGAAATGTATTCCCTCGTTATACTGGTGGGCGCCTAGGACATGAAATGAAAAAACAGAAATGTATTCCCTCGTTATACTGGTGGGCGCCTAGGACATGAAATGAAAAAACAGAAATGTATTCCCTCGTTATACTGGTGGGCGCCTAGGACATGAAATGAAAAAACAGAAATGTATTCCCTCGTTATACTGGTGGGCGCCTAGGACATGAAATGAAAAAACAGAAATGTATTCCCTCGTTATACTGGTGGGCGCCTAGGACATGAAATGAAAAAACAGAAATGTATTCCCTCGTTATACTGGTGGGCGCCTAGGACATGAAATGAAAAAACAGAAATGTATTCCCTCGTTATACTGGTGGGCGCCTAGGACATGAAATGAAAAAACAGAAATGTATTCCCTCGTTATACTGGTGGGCGCCTAGGACATGAAATGAAAAAACAGAAATGTATTCCCTCGTTATACTGGTGGGCGCCTAGGACATGAAATGAAAAAACAGAAATGTATTCCCTCGTTATACTGGTGGGCGCCTAGGACATGAAATGAAAAAACAGAAATGTATTCCCTCGTTATACTGGTGGGCGCCTAGGACATGAAATGAAAAAAACAGAAATGTATTCCCTCGTTATACTGGTGGGCGACCTAGGACATGAAATGTAAAGAGTGAAAAGTATTCCTCTCGTTATACAGGTGGGCGCCTGTTTATCTAAGACTATGAAAAGTATTTGGATTTGTTTCCTCGTTCCTTCGAGAAATTTTTTGACAACGACAGAAAATTTTCTGCCCCGGTTTTGGTGACCTTCTTTGTGGCGTGTCTTTCTGCCATCATCAACATTTATTTTCCTATAGAAATCAAAGAAAATTTTGTTAGTTTTAACATGGTGAGTGATTGTGTCACTCCTGCTGGGGGATGATTTTTCCTTTCCCTTTCCCTTGCTCTGTGCTCCCAAAACTGGTTGGGATAAAGTTGCTTGCTGGGGATGATATTTCTGCTGGGGATGATATTCCTGCTGGGGATGATATTCCTGCTAGGGATGGTTTTCCATTTATCCCTTCCCCGCTCTTTTGTTTCAAAACATGCTAGGGGAGTCCTCTTCAACTCCAAAACTACTCCCTTAAAAGTTTATTTTCTCCCAGCACTGCAGGGCATAAAATGTTATCATCTGGGGATAACGTTATTGAGGATAGGACTGTTGAGGTTATCTTGCTACGGATCAATTATCTCTTCCTCCTTCCTCCTTTCTGTGGTGTCTGACCACCTTGGACCTTGGTCCGTGATCTATTGAAGCTCTGCTGGGGATCTTCAAGGAACTTGGTCCATAAATCCCTCAACCGTCGTTTTCCGCTTTTCTTCATGTTCCCCTTAACTTTCTAGGCCAGTTTGTCATTTGGTTTTGCAACAAATGACTTTTGTCTTATTGCCTCGGCTTTGGCCTGTCCCATTCACATTTTGCTTTGTACCATTTTGGCCCCTGGTAGTAAACTCTGAAAAATCCTTCTCAAAACAAATTTTTGGAAAAAGTCTTTTTAGACAAAGAAATGAAAAAGAAGAAAAAGAGAAAAATCTTTCTGAACAAATGCTGGGAGAGAAGAAAATGAAAGAACTTATCTGGACGGTATGACTGGTCCCAACGATCATGTTGTGCATTACAGATTAATCGGCCCAGTCTATTTGTATCAATCAATTTTCCTGATAGCCTCACTTGCTGGGGATAAATAGGTGCCCACCTCTTCGCAAATGCGGATCCTTTTTGCCAATCTATCTTGTCGCCTTATAGTGCCCTTTGAGGGGTTTTCACTAATAAGACTCTCTCCTTTCTCTCAGCTCCTGTCGCCTTATGGTTCCTGTGAAGGTTTTCACCGATAAGACTCTCTCGTTTTATTTTTCTCATCTTTCGTCGCCTTATGGTGCCTGTGAAGGTTTTCACCGATAAGACTCTCTCATTTTTTCAGCGGGGGATTGGAGTGTTGCTGATATGACTCTCTCTTCCGGAGATTCTTTTCGGCTATCAATTCATTTCCAGTTTATGATCCTCTTCTTTGCTGGGGATCAGTGTATCATTCTCGGCTTTCATTTGCCTGACTTGGCATCTCTCGGATATTGATCTAGAGGTCTTTTTTGGACATCGATGTTGGTTTTTTGTGTGGGTTTAAAGAAAGGCTATCAAAAATTCAAAAATAACTTCGACTGGTGAAACACTACAACTCTTGGAATCAACCCTTTTTGAAACTTCAAAAACATAACTCTTACCCCAGTTTTCTTGCTTGGGGATTTTTATATTTACACTATGTGGAGCTATGCACACTATGCACACTATGGTGCACTATGACCGAGCTGTGAGGCACCTACGTATCCTCTTGGAGGAATCAGGTCAAACGTAGTTCCTACGGTTCCTCTGTTTTTCTTATGACCTTTATCTTGTTTTCATTTTTCTGTTCTCTTTTTTTTTCATATATTTTTCCCTTAGTGATTCCAAAAGAGGGGTATGAAAGAATAAATAAGGCTCAAAGGGGGAAGCAAAGGTTAAAAGTGTTTGGATAGAAGAAAGAATTGCCTCCGTCATTTCATTATCCAATAAGTACCAAGTACAAACAAACGAACCAATAAATATCATAATCAAAGAAATTACACATAATATCTTTTGACTGCATCAGAATTGATAGCCATGTCGACGCATCTTCCTTCGATTTCTGTTAGACATAAAGCGTCGTTGGATAACACTCTGGTCACAACATAAGGCCCTTGCCAATTTGGGGCGAACTTGCCTTTTGCTTCGATCTGATGCGGGAGGATCCGTTTCAATACTTGCTGCCCTACTTCAAATTTTCTGGGGCGCACCTTCTTATTGTATGCCCTTGCCATTCTCTTCTGATACAACTGGCCATGACATACTGCTGCCAATCTTTTTTCATCTATTAAGTTCAACTGCTCCAGTCGAGCTTTGACCCATTCATCGTCGTCAATCCCGGCTTCAGCGACAATTCGGAGGGACGGAATGTCGACCTCTGCTAGTATTACTGCTTCAGTTCCGTATACCAACAAATAAGGAGTTGCACCTACGGAAGTCCGGACTATAGTGTGATAACCCAATAATGCAAAGGGCAATTTCTCATGCCATTGTCTAGATCCTTCTACCATCTTTCTCAGTATCTTCTTGATGTTCTTATTGGCTGCTTCAACGGCTCCATTCGCCTTGGGACGATATGGGGTGGAATTGCGGTGTGTAATCTTAAACTGTTGGCATACCTCCCTCATCAAATTGCTGTTAAGATTTGCACCATTATCCGTGATGATCACTTTTGGGACCCCAAATCTGCAGATGATATGGGAGTGAACAAAATCCACCACTGCCTTCTTGGTTACCGACTTGAAAGTTTTAGCTTCAACCCACTTGGTGAAGTAGTCGATGGTCACCAGAATGAACCTATGGCCGTTGGTCGCTGCCGGCTCAATAGGCCCAATGACATCCATCCCCCATGTGACAAATGGCCATGGCGCTGACATTGTATGCAATTCTGTCGGCGGAGAGTGAATCAGATCTCCGTGTATCTGACATTGATGGCATTTCCTCACGAAATTGATACAATCATGCTCCATAGTGAGCCAATAGTACCCTGCTCGAAGAATCTTCTTTGCCAATACATATCCGCTCATATGTGGCCCACAGACTCCAGCATGCACCTCTGCCATAACTGTCGTGGCTTGACCGGCGTCTATACATCTTAGCAATCCCAAGTCTGGGGTTCTTCTGTAAAACACTCCTCTACTGAGGAAGAAACCATTTGACAAACGCCGAATGGCTCTTTTTTGGTCTCCGGTGGCCTGCTCCGGATATATACCCATCTTGAGGTACTCCTTTATGTCATAAAACCATGGCTCGCCATCCACTTCCTCCTCTACCATGTTGCAATAGGCATGCTGATCACGAACCTGAATGTGCAATAAGTCAACATAAATTTTATCGGGGTGGTGTAGCATTGATGCTAAGGTGGCCAATGCATCGACAACCTCATTATGAACTCTTGGGATGTGTTTGAATTCCACTAATCAAAATCGCTTGCTCATATCGTGCAAACATTGTCGATATGGTATGAGTTTCAAATCCCGTGTTTCCCATTAACCCTGAATCTGATACACCAGGAGGTCCGAGTCTCCCAAGACCAAAACGTCCTGGACATCCATGTCTGCAGCTAGTCGCAGACCCAAAATGCATGCTTCATACTCAGCCATGTTGTTGGTACAATAGAAACGTAGCTGAGCTGTAACAAGATAGTGATGTCCTATTTCAGAAATGAGTACCGCTCCTATTCCAACCCCTTTCGCGTTTGTGACTCCATCAAAGAAAAGCTTCCAACCTGGTTCCTCATGTAATTCCAGCTTACCTATATGCATTACTTCCTCGTCCGAAAAATACGTCCTCAAAGGTTCATATTCTTCATCAACGGGATTCTCAGCCAAGTGGTCGGCCTGCGCTTGGGCTTTCATGGCCGTCCTCGTCACATAGACGATATCAAACTCTGTGAGCAAAATTTGCCATTTTGCTAACCTCCCTGTAGGCATAGGTTTCTGGAAAATGTACTTTAATGGATCCAAATGGGAAATGAGATAAGTAGTATATGAGGACAAATAGTGCTTCAACTTCTATGCCACCCAAGTTAGGGCGCAACATGTCCTCTCGAGTTGAGTGTACTTGACTGCATATACTGTAAACTTCTTGCTAAGATAATAAATGGACTGCTCCTTCCTTCCTGTAATATCGTGTTGCCCCAATACGCAGCCAAACGAATTCTCCAGGACCGTCAGATAAAGAATTAATGGTCTCCCCGGCTCAGGTGGAACCAACACAGGTGGATTGGACAGATACCCTTTGATCTGGTCGAAAGCCTCTTGACACTCCGTCGTCTAGTCTACCACAACATCTTTCTTCAGCAGCCGAAATATGGGTTCACAAGTCGCCGTGAGTTGAGCGATGAACCCACTGATATAATTTAGTCTTCCCAACAGACTTATTACCTCCATTTTGTTCTTTGGCGGTGGCAAATCTTGGATGGATTTGATCTTGGATGGGTCCAACTCAATACCCCGTCGACTGACGATGAATCCTAACAGCTTTCCTGATGGAACCCCGAAGGCGCATTTGGCCGGGTTGAGCTTAATATCATACCTTCGCAGTCTTTGAAAGAACTTCCTTAGGTCTGCTATATGGTCTTCCTGACGCCAAGACTTTATGATCACATCATCTATGTACACTTCAATTTCTTTGTATATCATGTCATGAAACACAGTAGTCATTACTCTCATGTACGTTGCCCCAGCATTCTTCAATCCGAATGGCTTTACCCGGTAGCAGTAAGTTCCCTTTGGCGTAATGAAAGCCGTATTTTCCGCATCTTCTTCGTACATTAAGATCTGATGATATCCTGCATAGCAGTCCACAAAGGATCTGATCTCGCGCCCAGCACAATTATCGATCAAGATATGGATGTTGGGCAATGGAAAATTATCCTTAGGACTTGCCTTGTTGAGATTGCGGTAGTCGACACATACCCTGATTTTCCCATCCTTCTTCGGCACTGGTACCACATTGGCCAACCAATCGGGATATCGAGTGACCCGAATAACTTTTGCCTGCAGCTGCTTGGTCACTTCTTCTTTGATCTTCACACTCATATCCATTTTAAACTTCCTCAGTTTTTGCTTGACCGGAGGGTATGCCGGGTCCGTGGGTAATTTATGAACCACTAGATCAGTGCTTAATCCCGACATATCATCATACGACCATGCAAAAATATCTTTGAACTCAATGAGGGCTTTGATTAATTCCTCCCTAATGTTTGGCTCAATGTGGATGCTGATTTTGGTTTCTCTAACGTTGTCTGCATCCCCTAGATTTACAGCTTCGGTGTCATTCAGATTAGGCTTGGGTTTTTCTTCGAATTGGCACAATTCTCGGTTTATTTCTTCGAAGGCTTCATCCTCATCACATTTGGACTCATCATCATAACCGATTCTTGTATAATTAAGTCAGAGTCAGATTGATTTATTAGACTAGGTCGAAGATCCGTTGTGCATGCCATGTCATTAGAACCAGTAAAAAGAGAACTGTTCAGAAAGAGAAAAGAACAAAACAAAATTAAAATGAGACAAGAAAAGAGAATTTTATTAAAAATGCGGGATAACAGGGTTCACACTTTACAAAATAAAATGAGATTTGGATTACACCCTGGAATAATCCAAAAACAAGAAAGAAAAATCAAAGCCTACTACCAGGACTCCCCCCCGGGTAGGAAGAGGAGTAACCGTCCAATTGTTGGTATTGGCGTCAGGCCCCCACAAACTGTATGTCTGCTCTGCTGGAACCCTCTCCAACTTCTACCATATTGACATCAGCGAACAACCTTTCGAAGCTCTGATTCAAATCCCCGTCCATCCCAATCAATGGTCCGAGAATTTTCGGGACTGGTGACCCCTTGGCACTTGCTCTAATAAAGGATCTGGAGAGACGCGGTATTGGTTTGGGAAGAAACCAAACTCTCTTCTTCATTTTTCGCGCTTGCTTTACATCTTCCACAGTAGGTTTGAACCCCAATCCAAAGGTCTCTAAATTCTTGGGCAAGGAGACAGGTTGAACAATCCCCTGAAGCTCAGCCCCAGGCCTTTCCCTGGCACAAACCCATTACCCAGCATCTTTGAAACCATCATGACGGTTGCGGAAACTACCCTGGGGTGTGGAATGCTTTCACCCTCGGTAATCTTGTTTGCTGATACTGCATCAAAATCTGGTAAACCCAGGGACCTTTGTCACCGTTGGTTTCTATGAAGGGCACAATGGTGTCTCCCATGGTGCACGTAGTGTCTTCCCCATGCAGCACGACATCTTGTCTGTCCCATTCGAACTTGACCATTTGATGTAAGGTGGATGGCACCGCTTTGACCGCGTGGATCCACGGTCGTCCCAACAAAAGGTTATAAGATACCGCGGCATCCAATACCTGGAACTCCATAGTAAACTGGACCGGGCCGATGGTTAACTCGAATAAAATATCCCCCACGGTGGTCGTTCCACTTCCGTCAAATCCTCGGACGCAAATGATGTTCTTGTGGATTCTACCATGGTCAATCTTCAACTGGTCCAGGGTGGATAATGGACAAATATTGGCACTTGAGCCATAATCCACCAACGCCCGAGTAACTGCCGAATCTTCACATTTGACAGTCAAATAGAGAGCTTTATTATGTTCCGTTCCCTCCAGTGGCAGATCATCATCAGAGAATATTACCCTGTTTACCTCAAAATTTTTGTTGGCAATCGTTTCAAGGTGGTTTACTGAAATTTCATTGGGCAAATGAGCTTCATTCAGTATCTTCATCAGGGCCCGGCGATGCTCATCCGAATGGATCAATAATGATAACAACGAGATCTAGGCCGGTGTTTTCTTCAATTGTTCGACCACGGAGTAATCCTGCACTTTCATCTTTTTCAAGAACTCCTCCGCCTCTTCTTCTAACACGGGTTTCTTTGTTACTGCTGGGTTGGACCTTCTCAACTCCAAGGGAGCAAAACACCGTCCCGACCGAGTCAGTCCCTGCGCCTCACAACTATCCTCCTCCACTTGATTTCCCTTGTACAGTACCACTGCCTTTTCATACTTCCAAGGCACGGCCTTGCTATCAATCACTGGCAATTGGACTACCGGCTTTATGGTGACCAGTTCCCTGCAGACCCCTTTCACAACAACTACGGGTGTGGATGATGTTCCTGACACCACCAATTTGGCTGGCTCTGGTTTCTTTGTTGCAGTGGACAGATTCTTCCCTAGTATCACCACTGGCTTGACATCTTCCCCCTTCAACTGCACCCCTGCTTCCCCACCGGCCGATTCTTCTTTCGGAGCGGCCTGGATCATCATCACTGTTTGTGAGGGTTTCCTCAGCTCTCCTCCCTTGTACACCAACTCGATCATATGAGCTTCGTGGTGTACTGGCAATGGGTTCTGGTTGATGTTGGGTGCCTCCGGTGTTTGGACCTTGATCTTGTTGGCATCAATAAGATCTTATATTGCATACCTCAACCTCCAACATTTTTCGGTATCATGCCCAAGCATTCCCGAGCAGTACTCACAGCTTATCGATCGGTCCAAATTTTGGGGTGGGGGGTTTGGCCCCCTCGGCTCGACAGGACTCACCAAACCTAGCTGCCTCAATTTGTGGAACAAGGCGGTATAGGTCTCTCCCAACTCAGTAAAAGCTCTCTATCTCTATAGCCTGTTATTTCTAGCATCTTGATTTCCTCAAAAACCCGCCCCTGGAGGGTTCCTGTATGCCCTTGGTGGAGGGTAGGCATTTTGGGGAGGTGCATATGTGTTTTGGGGAGCCGGCGCGCGCCATTGTGGGCGAACCGAAGGCTGAGTGTATGTTTGGGATTGGTGCATAGAGAAGTGTGGCTCTCAAGGTGGATAATAGTGTTGTGGCGGGCTGTATGGATAATTTGGATTGTGGGGTCTGGGTTGGTTGTAGTATGGTTTGCCGAACCTAGACCAACTGCCTGTCTCAACCGTGGTGACTTCTTCTTTCTTCTTCCTTCCCAGCGCACCTCCCGTGCCGCTCTGAATATCTTGGGTCGTTGCCTTGAACGCTGAGTAATTCAGGATTTTATCGGACCTCAGTCCCTCCTCTATCATGACCCCTATCTTTACTACTTCATTGAAGGATTTTCCAATCGTCGTCACCAAGTGAATAAAGTAAGTTGGATCCAGTGTTTGCAGGAAGTAGTCCACCATTTCCCCCTCTCTCATATGAGGATCAACCTTGGCTGCCTGTTCTCTCCAGCAGAAACCAAACTCACGAAAGCTTTCCCCAGGCTTCTTTCCGGTCCTCAGTAATGTGAGACGGTCAGGGACTATCTCGAGATTGTATTGAAAGTGACCCGCGAAAGCCTGCGCTAGATCATCCCAATTGTACCATCTGCTGGGATCTTGCCTGGTATACCATTCCAATGCCGATCCACTCAAGCTTTGACCAAAATAAGCTATCAGTAGCTCATCTTTGCCGCCTGCTCCTCTCATTTTGCTACAAAAGCCCCGCAAATGTGCTATAGGATCACCATGCCCTTCATATAAGTCAAACTTAGGCATCTTGAATCCTTCTGGGAGTTGGATGTCCGGGAAAGGGCATAGATCCTTGTAGGCCACGCTGACCTGGTTGCCCAATCCATGCATGCTCCTGAAGTATTGCTCCAGGCTTTTGAACTTCCTCATTACCTCATCCTGCTCTGGGACCTTAACCAGCTTTTCAATCTCTGTCGGGACCTCCAAGTGTGGATTATAGGTATGGGGTTCTGGTGCATTGAATGTGGGTTCAGGGGGAGAGTACTGCGCATCGTGAGCCTGAAACAACGGCTCACTAGTTGATCTTTGCAGTGTGGCTGGTGTGGGTCCCATAAAAGTGGGAATATTTGGTGCTGGGAACGGTTGATGAGGCGGTGGAGCTTGGGAATCATAGGGGCTTCTCTCCTGATAATAGCGGTGATTCGGGAGGCTTGTTGAAGGGCCAGAGTGAGGGTATTCCGGCATATACCCTGGTGTAAGAGCAACGGGTGGTTCAGGGCTCTTTTGTACTTTAGCCAAGGCTAACTGCATCGCATTCATCTCCAATCCCATCCTCTCTATCTTCTCCATTGACTCTTTTAGAAACTGGCTTACTGGCCTTTCTTCCTCGGCACAATTTTCTGAAGTAGTCATGATTATTGGTACAGGTCCCTTGGATCTGGTTTGATAAGGATGTGTTGCCAGAACGCTTTAACAACTAACTGTCTGGTATGTGTGGAAAACAACAAACTTGTTAGCGTTAGAGTTTAACATATTTGGTAATAGCACGTTAGGGATGCAATGCTCCTAAGAAGTTAACCATTTCTAACATGTTTTTGCTTCAACCGCATGCGTCATCCCGGCTTGCTTTATTTGTGCCTTTAAAGTGTTTTGGGAACCCCCCATTTTTCTCTCTATTATTCTTTCTTTTTTCCTTCTCTCTTTTTTCCTTTTTCTTTTTTTTTCTTTTTCTTTCTTTTTAGTGGCGGTCGAATCTTATGTGGATTGCCTACGTATCACGTCCCCGTGTGAATCAGACCGGGCGTAGTTCTGCCACAAAGTAAGGACACAAAATTCTTTTGGAATCATTCAATTCATCACCAAAATTTGCTATTACAAACTACTGATTTCAAATGAAGAAAATAGCAAAAATACAGGTTCCGAAATTCTTAACCTGACTTGAAAAAACAACATATGGGAAGACAATGGACCCATAAAGCCAACAAACAAGACTCGAACTAGGGATACATTAAAGATTTCAACTTAGGTGCTCACGAGGCATCATTCGGCCTTTCCGCGGACTTTGGTGTAAGACCTCTCTGCAAGCTCTTCAACTCATTCATGATCCGGTGGACGTAGCCCATGATGGAGGCAAGAAGGTTATCACGAGGTATTTGCTCAAATGCTAGGCATCTCATGTAGATGTAGTGCCCAATCTCATCAATCCTTCCTCGGATGTTGTCCCTTTCAACGAACAGTTGCTCTATTCGCTGGTTCTTTAGTCCCAGTATTTGATCATTGTCGGCGAGTTGATCCTGAAACCTCTCCATTCGTTCTTCCATTATAGCCATTAAATTATAACAACGCCTTCTGTCTGTCCGGGCATCCCGGGCTTGTTTAAGGACCCGCTCCTGTAGAGTGGAGTTTGTTTCTCTCAACAGTCCAATGCTTATTTCAGAATCCCTTATGACTTGTTGTAGATGCTTTCTCCGTGCCATTGTTCCTTTTGCTCATCTGATCCGCATTCTTGCTATGCAAACCTCGGATCTCTCCAGGTCTTCTCAGCTTTTGCTGACTTGATTTCTCAACTCTACTATCAACCTTTCATCGGAGCGACGTTTCTGTCGGTCACCGTTACTCTTACTAACTTGGCGATTTCGGTCTTTCAGTGCCCGGTTTTCCTTGGCTAATTTGTTCTTTTCACCCTGCTCCGAGGCGACTTGCACGTTGTTTTCAAATATAAGCCTTTCAACTTGTCGCTTCAGCTTCCCGATTTCAGCCCGGTAGCCTTCCTCTCTCACTAACCAGCCCCACTGTTCCTGCGAATCATCCGTAAATTGTTGGACGTGAGCTCTTTTAGCAGGTCTCTAACGAATCTGGAACCTTCTCCCGAACCAAACATCGTACTTTGGGTCTACCTCACCCTTAGCCAGTTCTCGAACCATAGTCTCGGGCTCAAGGAATCTACATTCGTGCCACAGCTTTCTAATTTTTCCTTCGGAGAATACGACTCCTGGGCTCAGCTCAATGGCGTGCTTGCTTAGATCCTCATCAGTGGGAATTACTTGAAATCTTCCTAGCTGGCGCAATACCCGATGAGGGGCATATGGTTGGATGCTGCGAAGTCCTATCAAAAGAATATGACATTCTTCGGCCGCCATGTATATTACCTCAGTATCAGACAACCACCCAAATGCCCATTCAATCTGGTCAGCTATTGTTGACCTCAATCGTGTAAGCCATGCTTCGACACCTTCGGGGAATACAACGCCTGTCATTCGTTTCTCAAAACCGCTGATACAGTTTTTTTCAGTTAACCCGTGGTTTATGTATCCCGTTCGGTGACAGAGGTGTTCTTGCATCCACAGCTGGAGTAACAGATTGCATCCCTGGAAGAAATTGCCTCCTTCTCGGCATATAGTTAAAGCTCGGTAGATTTCAGACAAAATAAAAGGAACCACAGTACTGTTAGTTCTTTTGATTGCAACATCAGTCATCCCTACAAGGCCTATCTCTATTCTCTTACCTTTGCAGGGACAGACCACGATTCCTAGGAATGTTGTTATGAATGCCAAAGTACGTCTCGCCTCCCACTTGTTTCTGTTCCCAACATGAATTAGTCCGAGGTTCGGTTCTTCAAAACCATGAGGAGTACCATACCGTTGATATAAGAATTGGAGAGCACAACATCCTCTCGACAAATCATCATTTTGCACCTTCCGACTAATGCTTAGCAAATCCAAAAACCTGTGCGGAGATACTGGTCTTGGTGAAAGTAAATATTGTCCTCTTAATTTCTCATTCAATCCCGCATATCCGGCGATTTCCTCTAGTGTAGGTGAAAGTTCAAAGTCAACAAAACGGAATACATTGCGGGTTGAGTCCCAGAACGGTATTAGAGCCTCGAGGAGATCTGTCCTTGGCTTGATATTCAGCAGATTGACAAAACCTCCAAAAACTCTTCCCACTATCTCTTTACTATCGCCTTCCAGATCCTTCCACCACATGTGAAGTTGTAGAGGGACCTCGCTAAAGACTGAGAACGGTTCATTTTTATTTGTGCTCATCCTGCACATTTATTAAGGTGATTAAAGAAGGAAAACTTTTATTCGACTCAAAACAAAACTATCTATATTCCATTTTTTTTAATTTTGAAGATGAAGGACTCGGTTTTCAGATACGGCCTCTCAGCAGTTCGGGGACGAAGACTTTAAGGCTGTGTGGGTCTACCGGTCAAAAAATCACAAAAATGGCCGTTTGTGCAAATTCAGCCTTCCGGCGTCCCTTTCGAGAATACTCGGCTATTTATGGCAAAACAGCCTGACTTGATTTATTTTTCTGATGAAATTAATATTTGACATATTTTGGTTATTTTTAGCAAAAGGGGAGGTTGGACCCGATTAGGGCTGTCTACGTATCTCACATCCGGTGAGAATTAAACCGGCGTAGTTCGCCCAATTAAACAAACTATTTTTTTTTTAATTTAATTTTTAGCATTTCAAGCAAAATAAATGAATAAAAAAACTACTTTTAAAAACAACCTATTTTCGCTTCCGTTGGCGAATAAACTATTTTGAAACAAAAATCAAGACTCTTTTCTTTTCCCATAACAGAACAAACTATTTTTTCATTTTCCATTTTTGCAGACCAGACAAACTAAAAATGATAGACTTTTTTTTCTGAATAAAACAATAAAATATTTTTCTCAAAATTTCGGCAGAGTTTCGACAGTATTTGGGTATTGGTTTTTCCAAAATCATCAATTAACTCTTCAACTGCTATTTTTCTCCTTTTTTTATTTTTATTTTTATTTTTTATTTTGTTTAAATTTCTAGCATTCCCGAGATTCAGAAGCCGGTCAACATGCAAGCCCGAGCAAATAAATGCACAGAAAACAAATAGGATGCATCAGGATGGTCTTTTCATTTCAGGTTGCTAGCCCTAGACGGACCCAACCCCTGTGTTGAGTCCCCTAAGTCAACATGCACATGATGCAGATAAGCGTTCCTACTAGGGATCCGGCATGAAGTTGAGTTATTCTAGGTTCAGAACCTGGGTGTTTGTTCTAGACCTGGCTTACCCGAGCGGACAACTCGGGCCGGGGGGGGGGGAGGCAGCGTACCGGGAATACAGAAGCTTCACCGGCTTTGCAACTTGTCCGAACCTCGTTCTAAATTGGGATTTGACACTATATAGAAAAGAAGTCGTACGAAGTACACCCTTCTTCATGATTCAAAAGACTTAGAGAGGAGATGGGTTTTGGCATAGTTTATATACAGTTCACGTAATATCAAAGCGGTAAAAGGCAACCAATTAGCACATTAAGCCCAAACATGTAACAAAATCAAATAAAACCAAATATAACAATTTGTCTAAGCTCGAATTTCTAACCCTGAACCAGTGCTTCTGGGTTAAAAAGACTTCCCCAGCAGAGTCGCCAAAGCTGTCACACCTCCTTTTTCCACCCCCGCGAGGGGTGAAGGAGTTTTTTCAATTAAAGGACAATCGAAACAGGATTTGTTTATTTATTTCAGAGTCGCCACTTGAGAGATTTAGGGTGTCCCAAGTCACCAATTTAATCCGGAATCGAGGAAAAGAATAACTCTGTATTACAGTCCGCGAACCAGAAATCTGGATAAGGAATTCTGTTAACCCGGGAGAAGGTGTTAGGCATTCCCGAGTTCCGTGGTTCTAGCACTGTCGCTCAACTGTCATATTCGGCTTGTTTATCTGATTTTATACAATTATGAGCTCATGTGCAAATTTTAACTTTTTACCGCTTTTATTATATTTTTAAAGGAATGTGAACATCGTTTAAAAACATGTCTTTGGACTGCGTCACATGAAATGCACCCGCAATCCGGAACATATCTTTATTCAATGTTTTGGGATTTGGATTTGGGTCGCATGAAATGCACACCCGAGTTTAAGAAGGTAAGATTAATTAAATCACGCCTAAAGAGTCTAACGCGTTATTATCATTTTTGGGTACGGCCGCGAAATTTTTCTAAACGGCCTATCCCGAGTTCTAAGGAATCAACACATACATTTTGTGAGGGCCCCGCAATCTATGCATTTTATTTGGCGAGGCTCGTCTCATTTTATTTAAAAGGTCGTCCTATAGTGGCTATGTTTTCTATTGAGTTTGTCTCTAATAATGAAAGAAAAAGAACGGTCCAACTTTATTTACATGCTTACAAGTTAGTTATAGTCGGGTTCCGAATATGATTTTCAAAATCTGAAACATGAACGCGTATATGGGCAGTTGTTTAGATATTACGGGCCCGGGCCCAATGTGCATAACGTGAAACTCGACCTGGGCCATCCTTATTCCTATAAGGGCCTGTTAATTCATTCGACTCAGGCCCAACATTTATAAGGCTGAAATGGAAACTGTTGTTATTTTATTCTAATAGTATTGTTGCAAGTGATAGCGAGACAGCCTGCTAAATGGAGTAAGATTAACTAGCAATGGACAATTTAACACTTAACATGCGTTAGAGGATATACTAATCACAAACACAGCTAAAATTCCAGATATTGTTTACTACATTCTTACTTCTTTTCTATCTACCAACATACATACATAAGGTGATACTAAGTAACCATACGCGAAGTTTAATTATACATGATGATTGCCTTCATTATCCTAAATAGAAGATATGAACTATTATATATGCAACTTTAATGTTCAATATATTGACCGAAACAGATTCGAAAAACTCAGTAAAAAAAACAGCTTCAACTCTTCATTTTTGCATTCATACTTCAACTTTCAGCTTACATTGACAGTGTATCAGTGGTATACCTGGTATTTGGGAAAGCAAAAGAAGAAGAATGATCAGTGGAGGCAGTAGCATACACAGCAACAGCAGCAACAGAAAACAGCAACACAACCCCCAACAGTCAGATTTTTTGTTACCAACAGCAAACCCAGCAACACAAAATCCAATAATACCCAGTAGGAGAAACCAGCAACAGATTTAAACCAAACAGGAGTCCAGTGAACTTTCAGACCAACAGAAAGCCAAGAACACTCAACTGAAATAGTGTTCAACAAGTAAAGAAATCCAGGAAAACTAAACTGAAACCCAGCAGTATCCCAACACAGCAGACTAGTGCACGAAAGCAGTAATTTTCTGATTTTTTGTCAAACACCCAAGAAAAGCAACCTCAAACTCTTTAATGTAGAAGTTTTGCTCTAACACTCTACCTCTCTCAATTTCTGATGTCCAACCCAGAAAAATTGTCTAGCCCCCCCCCCCCCCCAAACCCTCCTATTTTGTTCTAAAACCAGCCTATTTATAAGCAAAGTAGGCAAGCACCAGCTGCCTTGATCCCTTCAGCCCTTACCCCTTTAAACTAATCGACAATGCCCATCCTCCTGATAGCCCTCTCATGGGTTTTTGTACCCAGGAGGTATGGGGAGATTATAATATTCAATTACCCCATGCTATCAAGTTTTGTTCCCCACTATTGTATTAGTTTAATCATACTTCAGTACCCTACGGTCAGCCCCACTTAAACTAACCATTTTCTGATCTTTTCAAATCCCAAACTACCCCTTTTTACCCCTGGTTATTACTGTTTTAACCTAAGCTTCAGCAGCCTGAAATTTGAACTTCTGGAAGTTCAAACTCAAACTGCCCTAAACTGAGTTCTAGCTATTGCACTGCAGCTACAAACCATTCACAGATAATGTCAAGCAATCAGCTAAACGACAATGGTTCGATCAATCATATAAAGTTATACGAATCAGAATATTTGAACATTCAGTCCTATAAAACTAATCGACAACGTTTATATAATCGACTATACTAATTATAACATAGAACAATCAGTCGATTAAACAAACAATACGAACAGGGCCCCAAATGGCTTCAGACAACTTTGCACAAAACAAAGGAACAACATGAATGGAACACTTGACGACACTGATCAAATCGAGTATGTATATCACCATACGTATTTAACAATAACAGAAGAATAGTCGACCAAATAAAAAGGTCTTACGGAGACGGAGGAAATTGAAAGAACATATCATAAATATCAACAAACTAACTAAACATGTTAACAAACTCAAACAACATTCAAACAAGAAACCGAAAAGAAAAGAAAACTCACTCTGGAAGCTCAACAACAAACGACCCAAGCTTTGACTGGACTTGACCATTTTAGGTCAAACAGACTTTAATCGAGGTTTTCTCAACCGAGAACACTTAGATTAAGGTCTATTAGACCCCAACCCTCCGTTTAAACTGGCGAGATTCCCAAAGTTCTTGTGTTCTAGGGTTTACACAGTCTGATTTAGGGCTTGAGGGTTTGTGGGTAGATTCAGATCAAACCAAACTTGGTTTGGTCACGAGTGAGGGCAGGGTAGTGACTGGTGTGAATCTGGGGTGGGTTGGTGTAGATCGGGGTTTTGCTCGAACCTTCAAATGAAGATTCGAGACGATGGGGAATGATTCGAGGCAAGGGGGTAACAGATTCGTGTTCAGGGTGGTTGGGTGCATCAGGGGTGTTACTTTGATGGTCACCGGCGTCGTGGTTGCCGGGTTTACGGCGAGGGTGAAGGGTGGCGGCTAGGGTTTTGAAAAGGGGTGTTAGGTTAGTCTCTTGAGAGAGACGATGGAAGGGCGGGTGTTCGGATAAGGGAGGTGGGGTATGATGAGGGGTTTATATATGGGGTAGGGGATTAGATCCTGGCCGTTGGATCGAGTTGGATCTATGGCCAGGATCTATTTTGTAATAGGAGACGGCGTCGTCTCCATTAAATGAGACTGGGTCGGTCTAAGGTTTAAACGGGTCGGGTGCTGGGGAAGGCCATGGGATCGTTAGATTAGAATGGACGGACGGCTCAGATCAAACGCCCTATGCGGCGTCGTTTGGGAGGCGTCCCTGGAAGACCTGGTTTTGGATTGGGTCATTGTATTGGTTTGGGCCTGATTTTCAGTTGAATTTTTTGCCCAAATCCGATATTTTCCTTTTTATAATTAAACAAAAATTCCTAAAAACCAAAATTAAACTACACAAATATTAATTAACACCTAACAACAATTATCGCATGAATTAAAACATTTAATAAAATTATCATGACAATAAGTAGAATAAAATGCATATTTTTTTTGTGATTTTCGCTTTTAAAACCAAATAATGGTTAATTAATTCCTAAATGTATCATGCATGCGACATATATTTTTGTATTTTTAACTATAGCAAGGCGAGCATTTACGGACAAAATAATAATCAAAAACGTCACGCAAATTCTCAAAATTGTCCCCGAAGGTAATTTGTTTTACTTTTTTCGATTTCTTTTGGAGCGGTTTCCGTGAAGCAAAATCACGTGCTCATAGATATAAATTGAACTTTTAGTTTATGTTTAAACTTGTAGGATAAGAATTGATGAACTTTTAATTTTTAGGTTTTGTTCTTGTGAATTGAACTTGTACGATATAAATTGAAGCTTTTATGTATGACTTGAACTTTTTACGATATGAGTTGAAACTTTTAGGATATGAGTTGAACTTTTAGGAAATAAATTGAACCTTTGGGATATGTATTGAACCTTTAGGATATGACTTGAAGTTTTAGTTTATGTTTAAACTCGTAAGATATGAATATAACTTTTAGTTTTTAGGTTTTGTTCTTGTGAATTGAACTTGTAGGATATAAATTGAAGCTTTTATGTATGACTTGAACTTTTTAGGATATGAATTGAAACTTTTAGGATATGAGTTGAACTTTTAGGAAATAAATTGAACCTTTAGCATATGTATTGAACCTTTAGGATATGACTTGAACTTTTAGTTTATGTTTAAACTCGTAGGATATGAATATAACTTTTAGTTTTTAGGTTTTGTTCTTGTGAATTGAATTTTTAGGATATGAATTGAAACTTTTAGGATATGAGTTGAACTTTTAGGATATAAATAGAAATTTTAGGATATGACTTGAACTTTTGTGGATATGAATTGAACCTTTAGGATATAAATTGAACTTTTAGTTTATGTTTAAACTCGTAGGATAAGAATTGATGAACTTTTAGTTTTTAGGTTTTGTTCTTGTGAATTGAACTTGTACGATATAAATTGAAATTTTACGATATGACTTGAACTTTTTACGATATGAGTTGAACCTTTAGGATATGACTTGAACTTTTGTGGATATGAATTGAAGGTTTAGGATATGAATTGAACTTTTAGTTTATGTTTTGGAATTTTAGATTGCCAGAGGATTATTAGAAGAGGTTGATGACGTTATTAGACAAGCAATAGAACTTCCACCAAGAATAACTAAGACACAGTACCTGGCAAAGTGTGCCTTTAATTGTTCTTCTCATTAGCGACAATGATGATGAGAAGGCAATGGCATGTGTTTCAAATAGTGATGAAGACGGAATGTGTTTCGTTGGTCATGGCAGTTCCCATAGAATAGGGATCATAAGACTCTATAATGACAGAGATTATAGGAAGTTTTGTTCTAAATTTTCTTTCAAGTCTGATCCGTACAAGCTTAATGTGATATTAGTGATATTTCTTCGGACTCAGACAATGATTTGACCGACAAAAGTATGGAAATGCTCTTAAAAAGAATTAAAGGTAAAATCTTTTCAGCATCCTTCTCTACCAAGAAAAACATTTTACCTTTAATTCTTTTTAAGAGCATTTCCATACTTTTGTCGGTCAAATCATTGTCTGAATCCGAAGAAATATCACCAATATCATATTAAGCTTGTACGGATCAGACTTGGAAGAAAGTTTAGAACAAAACTTCCTATAATCTTTGTCATCATAGAGTCTTATGATCCCCGCTTTATGGGAACTGTCATGACCAACGGAAAACATTCCGTTTTCATCAACGTTGTCACTATCAATCAAACTTCTTTTCCTCTTGGAAAGTGAAGTAGAGAATTCCTCTATAACCTCTTTTATCTACTTAGAAAATACTAAATCCTACCTATACCATCACTATTTTGAAACACATGTCGTTGCCTTCTCATTATCATTGTAGCTATAGAGATCAACAATTGATCAAAGACACACCCTGTCAGGTACTGTATCTAAGTTATTCTCTGTATCCAAGTTCATCCCGAGTAATAGTACCACGAGGATAATCACCAAAGCCACCAGACAGCTTTATGATGCCAATGAAGCAAGATGAGCTATTCAATGAAACTTGTATTGTAAAGAAGAAGAAAGAGACTGATTCAGAAAGGAGGGTCGAACCTCGACTATATACATGTAAGTTTTTTACTTTTCATTAAGTATTTTGATTTACTTTTATATAAATTTTGAAATACTAATTCAATATATATAATTTTTCATATAGGTTCGCTTCACATGCAGCTGACGTGGGAGAATTCATACGCAGTCAACCACCTAATGAATCGGGCGAGGCAATCCAACTTTCGGACGAGGATGCTGAAAGAACACTCCTTGAGTACTTTATATACTTTGAACTAGACAAAAAAATTTAGTTCTATTGTGTTAGTTCTTTTTAGTTCGAATGGGCTTGTAATAAGCGTTAACTTAGTTTTGTTAGCTTAATGTGTTAGTTCTATTGATTGTTGCTTTTAATTGTTGTTGTTGTTGTTGCTGGCATAAAATGCCTGTTTAGGATGTTTGGTAAGCTGGCAGGTGGTGTAGCTGCCAAAACAGGCAGTTTCTGCCAAAAATATACCAAGAAAAGCGACCAACTTTGGTCTCTATTTGGTCGCATTTCACTATAAAAAAAATAATTTTCTGGGCAATAGCGACCAACCTTGGTCGCTACCTGCCCAGATTTCTATTAAAAAAAATACAATTTCTGGAAATATAGCGACCAATGTTGGTCGCTTATCTTTAAAAAAAATTAAATTCTTGAATTTAGCGACCAACTTTGGTCTTTATTGTCCAGATTTTAAAATATAATATTTGGATTAGAGACCAAAGTTGGTCGCTTTCTAATGATTAATGATAAATTAAAAACAACGTATTTCATATGTAGAGACCAACTTTGGTCGCCAAATTTATATTATAAATTAATATAGCGACCAAAGTTGGTCACTAAAGTCAAAATCAGAATATTTGGTCTTTTTACCTTAGAGACCAAAGTTGGTCGCTAATTAGCGACCAACTTTGGTCCCTAAAATAAAGGGAACAGCAATATTGCGATCAGGCATGTTTGGTCGCTTTTTGGTCGCTTTAAGCCTATAAGCGATCAACTTTGGTCGCTTTTTGTGGTCGTTTTTTACCGAATTTCTAGTAGTGTCTTAATATTCCCCCTAAATGTTCAGAGAAAATATAAAACACTAAAAACATAGCAAAAGAAGTACAACAAACCTACAAACAATACAGACGTTTGAAGATTTCATTTTTATGTTTTGGATTTTAGATGCACTAAAAACACTTTGCATTTCATAGAGAATAATATTGATCGTTCGATTCTCCACACATTCGTAATTTGATCTTTGTTCCTTACATACACATTTGTTGTCACTTGCAAATGTTAGAGTACATTGGATAATAATTGGAGCAGGAATTTGATGGGTTATGGAAACTAATTAAAAAAATTAAGGAGGAGGAAGAGTGGGCTAATTAAGAGATAGTATTAAAGAAGTAACTGTTGATGTATTAGGCAACATAAAGAAGAAAAGAAAGTGGCCGTTGAGATCTTCATAATAATATTGCATACTATATAATAATAAATAAATAAATAAATAAAATTGATAAATAAATCATTAAGTAGAGGGTAATTTGACCATTCAACTTTTGAAGGACATTTTAGTAAAACAACTTAATCTAAAAGTCTTCACACTTATAATATAGTATGATTTGTATGACGGTACTAGAACTAGTGATGGGTCTATATCGATTCAACTGGTATAAGGAGCAATGGCATCCCAGCTACTTGTGCTTTAGTCAACTTAGTTTTTGTTCGAAACACAGTGGAAAATGGGATTGCCCCTCTACCCCCATTCAACTTGTGTTTTGGCCAATTTACACAAGAGTTGGTAAGTCGATTGGCTGTTAAAAGATAATGTTGGGAGGATTTTCATCAATCAGGCCTTTTCTTGTGTTTTCTCACACATTCTTCTCTCAATGTTGGGACTACCAAATTTATTGTACACATCTAAGTTAAGAAGTCAAGTTAATGCTTCTAAAAGGGTAGGCATATCTTGCTAAACCTATACTCATATCGAATATTTTGAAATTAATCTGGCTTTCGATAACGTAATAGAACAAAGTAACCATACCTAAGTAGCCAAGGGGGCCGACAAATTTATGTGGTCTAAAGCCAAACTTTATGAGTGACCTTAGCTTTTTAATTTTTTTATTATTATTTATTTAAAGTCTATTTATTTTTATTTTTTTAAGCTTTTCTTAGATGCAAAGTTATTTAATTTTATAATCAATAACTCCTAATAAGTATTTCTCAATTGACATTATGGCTAATTCACTTAACTTTTCTTGTGACATTGTTGTTCTTAGGTAAGAGTTTATCAATTTTAATTTTGAAAACTTCTTTCCGCTGAAGCAACGGTAACTTGAGTTATTAATATTATTCCATAAGTAATTTAGGCATTTGGAAAAGAATTAAATCTTTTTTATTTGATTAAGCATATCAATTAAATTGTTATTTTCTAATTGTACTATTTTTCTTAATACTTATAATTCAGAAAATAAATCTAAATCATCAATATCGAATTGATTATTATGCTTTAAGAAACATTCAAGATTAAGGCAATATTTTTTCAAATTTCCAACATCTAGTGATTTTAGTTTTTACTGCCAAATAGAAAATCAAAAATATTTTCATATGCTTCGAATTGTTCAAATCTATTTTGAAGTGAAAAAATAACCTTGTCTATTATGTATAAAAGTAATCAACTCTAAAGGACTCTTCGAAATTTTTTGAGATTTCATATCAACATTCGCATCAAATCATTACTTCCTATATATCACATGTTTCTTACGAAATTCAGGTTTGATATTCATTTCAAGTACAATTTCCTTAGTAGAGATCATAGCAGTTGCAAATTTTTCTTCTCTATATTTGTTAGAAAAAAATCAAAATTTTTCACTTTACAGAACTTCTTTAAACTTATACATAATCTATTAAATGCAACAAAAAATCGAACCCCCACAAATATGGGGCCTAAAGCGGTTGTTTTACTTGCTTTATGGAAGGGCAACCCTTGTAAGTAGCATTTGTTTATTACAAGACACAAATTAGGCAAACTAAGTGTTCCAATTGGACAAGGCCCAAATCAGATACAAACAGAAAGGCCCAAAACTAACCACGAAACAGGCCAGCAATTGTGTACAACATAGTGGAACCGATAGAAAGCAAGCTCCAGCCCAAGTTCTGTGCAGATTTTACAGCGCGTGAACGACAGTAATTATGACCGTACCAAGTGTCGCTAGGGATGCCAACATTGTAGGTGAAGGTGACAGCTTTGGTGTGGTAGCCGTAGATAGTAACATCATACGGTATCCATCCATCGTATCCACTCCTGTAGAGGTACGCATAACAGATCTGATACGTACACGGACCGTATACTGTGTATGTATCCCTCGAACACCGCTCAAAAGCCCTGCTTGACGGATCATCTAACCTCGGTGCATAAACCTGAAAAAATGGGATTGAACAATTTAACAGTAAAATAAAACAATACTAATATCGCGCGACTCAATAAATTGAGCTTAAAGCTATAGGAGAAGTGGTTTACCTGATTTCCATAAGCATCACCAAAGGCTAGACTAATTTGGTCTCTGGTGAGTGCGGGAGAAGAGCAGCTTGTCCTAATGCTCACCGTAAATGAACAGCGGGCGTTCTGCGCATATGATATTCAGATTAATTTTAAAACCCAACTGCTTATTCATCGATATTCGGCCATAATAATGGGCACTCGTATTTTACCATATTTTTCAGATAGCTAACCCCGACAAGTTTGGGGGTGAAGGATAGATGGTTAATTGATTGAATGTATATTTTCTGCACAACCATTTGATAAAACGGAACAAAAATGAAGAAGAAATGAATAAACGGTACCTGGTTCGAAGTGGTGTTGATTATGTCGAGGGATGATAAAGGCTGGGGCAAGAAAACGATGGATCTTGATGCTCGAGCACCGGAAGTGATGGACGCGACGGTGATAACGAGAAGAAAAAGTAGTCCTCTGATCATGGCTGGTGACATCTGGAATCCTGTTTTGGACTTCTATTGTGCTGAAGTTAAACCAAGTTTTTGGAATAGAATGGCAATCGGAGATTACTAAATTGTGGCAAACTTGGAATAGTACACGAGTACAGTTGAGGGTAATAAGGAAAGGGCATATTCGTCTTTCCGCCCCTTGTGAGGGTGAAAATGAAGGGATGAAACGTTTGGTGAAAGAAACGGATGGTAAGGATTACAAAATAGTAAAAACGTGGTTGGCGTGGAGAGCTAGTGCACAGGGGAGAATCGGATTATCCTCAAGAGACTCAGTATTGGATTTATTCGGGGGCGCCATGTATCTTAGTGAGCAAGTATAGGGACATACTAGTCTATCCAATTAAATTGTTCGATGATGTAATTTAATATCTGATAGGGATGGTTTGTTTGGTGGCTGGACCTGCGAGTTTCTTATGTCAATCTTTTGACTCTAGGTAGCTGCTATCTTACCCCTTTCGTCGAAGATAATTTTCCATTGAGAAGAAATACAGAATACGTTTGAAAAAAAGAAAGAAATACATAACAGTCCTTTTCTTGAGTTTACTTCCTGGTTTAGAATTCACCCCGGGCATTATGAGATGATATGCTTTAGTTCAATCATTTTTGAGAAACCTCTGATTATACGCAACTAAGATTATTCGACTAAGTTCCCACACCATCCAGTGTCAAATGTCAATGAGCATATACGCAGGTCAATTAAGTGGTATATTAAAATATTCAAAAGGCTACCGATTAAACAAAATTCAAAGCCTAAGGTAGTATCGTGGCTTGCATTCCTTCTAATCTACATCGTGCCAGCTTGATTAACACGACCCAGAGGAGTTTGGCAAGGTCGCCAGTGGTAAACTCCAACTAGCAATGTTTCCTTGAAAGAGCCATACATTTGTATTCTACAATTGCCTTTTGGAGTGGAACTGGATATTATTAGGGCCTTAGGGGTGGCTGGCGAGAGCAGACAGTAATAGGCACCTCACCGTGGTCCATCAAACATGAACATATATTATCCTCTAGGCAAAACTACAAAAGTGTAGAAGGAGAAATATTCTTGTCTCAAGTACGTGCTACACATGAGAGCTAGAAAGGATTGTAACGAACATACCCAATTCAGAGGTCCAAAACCATATTCCATTCAATTGAAAGGGCATTATAAGGATATAATCCCAAAAAGAACCAACCAACATGTCAAAAGATGTAGAGAGGGAAAAGAAATCCACCCCTTCTCCACTCCTCAAACGAAAATAGTCCTTTACGATAATAGAAAGCGGTATGTGGAATGGTTTTCTTATCAGGCCAAGCAAAATAAGCCATATTATAAGCGTTAATGCAAATAAAATAGCTGACAGAGTATCCAGAAGTCAAAGGAAGATATAAAACATGCATCAAACCTATACTCTTGATTCAGGAGCTTCGCCTGAACAAGAGACTGGGGAAAATCTTCATCAGAACTCCGTTGGTGGTTTCAACCTAACAAGTCTCTTGATTCTATCTTTGTCAATGTTTTCCAGCAACCCCTTCAAAATAAAACAGTGAAACAATAGCATTAGCCCAGACAGCACCAAACTGAAGACAACATACATTGAGCTAACAGCCAAACCAAATACTTGTTTCTCTTAGCTATCATATTGGACTGAAAGGGTTCATCAATTGAGACAATCAGTTTGAGTAAACCTACAGCATGATTTAGCAAAATTCCTAGATGGTATAAACAGTGTGACCTGATGGATGCAGTAAATCATGCAAGTCATCTAGCATTGGAAAAAAAGCATGTGGTTTTGCATCAAATAGGTACAATTTGAATTAAGCTTAAGAGTATTCATAACCGCCCTATGCCCTCTCCAAATAGAATCACACCATAAACTTGAGAAGATGAGAGCTTCAAGTATGTGAAATTATTTATGCTCCAACGCAAAAACATTTTGGCTTACCGTCCACACAATTTCATCCAGAACCAAGCAAATCTTTCCATACTTGTCCAAGAAGGATCTCTCTGTTGGAGGTTTTCCACAAACATCCTTAATAGCAGATGTTATAACAAAGATTGCTTCAGACACTGCAAATAAAGCCAGTGAGATTCCATAAAAAATAGTGGAAGGAAAAGTTTAATGATTCTACAAGTGTAGAACAATCACCCTTAATAAATGGAATAGCTACCCTCTGTGACTACAGATAATCCCTGCAGGACAACAGCCACACAGCTTAAAGAAAGACAATACAGCCTCACTGATGGCAATTGCCATAACATTGCCTTTTTTCGTAATCCGCAAAATGGAAGCTGCAATGCAATTTTCCATCTAACCTAATGGTATTGTCTTCCTCCTCTAGAGTTCATACACCTCAAGTATAAGAAAAGTCAGCTCAATTATGTGATCAATACTATAATATTGAAGGGCTTCATATTGGATGGACACCATAATGCAATTAGGTAATCAACCTAAAAGTAAGCTGCACCAGTGGTAGGCTTCCTTTTAAATTTTGACCACATAATACTTAATTTGAAGAAAATTTGATCATTTATCTTTACACTCTTGTCGAGTAACTCCAATATTTGACAGTCGATACAATGGTAGGAAAAACTATTGGGACCAATTTGTGTGCACCTCAACTATTCCACGAGATATATGCTACCTCCCGCGTGAACAAATACTGCATAACTACGCATGGCTTAGGTAAATAGGAAGAAACTACCTAATTTTTATCTCTCTGTTGAAATTTGAATTCTGATCTTTCACGGTCTTCATCCCTTTCCATTGACTGATAAGTGATACCTTTAAGTACTTAGGGGTCGTTTGGACAATGGTGGGATAAACCAGGATATTGCATGGGATTAGCTATCCCACCTTCTATATGGGATAGCCAATCCCACCATTTTAGTATAAAACTTAACCCGGGATTAGCCTATAACCAAACAAGGGATAAATACAATCTCAAATTTTATCCTGGGATTATTATCCTTATCCTCTTGTACCGAACGACCCCTTAGTAAGTTGAGTTACATTTGAAGATTTTTCTTTTATGCATATGCATAAAAAGAGAAAGAATGATATACTCAACCACTAATCTCAACATCTCAAATCATGAAGTCATCAAAGTTTGGAACATTCAACTACCTCAAAGTTTGCAAAGGCATTATTAGCCTCCACATAATTAAGGTCAGAACTGGTTTGCCTTATTTCAACTAAACTATCTAAATCAATTGCCACGAGCATACTTTGAGCTACATACAACAACAACCCAGTAAAATCCCACCCAGTGGGGTCTGGAGACGGCAAAAATAGCATATCAAAATAAAGTTTGTACATAAAATGAAAAAAAGACAACATGATTTGCAGTTTCTTTTAGCATAAATTAATTGCTGACGAGGCCTTAAACAACTGTACCATGCGTCAGTAAATCATTATCTCTTTTCTTGAAATATTAAAGTTAATGACTCAGACTTACAGGCAAGTTCATCATACTCATCCTTTCCTACAATATATATGCTGACATCTCCAAGTACCGTGTATACAATGTAAACAGACCTGCAGAGGAAAAATATGTCAAAAGACTATATATAGAAGAATTGTCATGAAAACAGTCCTAATTACTAGCAAACCACCCTTTACTACAAGAATCTTTTGCTAAGGTTTAGCTAAAGGAGGTTGAGTCCAGAAGCAAGCACCCAATTGATCTGAATTCAATTCCAAACACTACAGACATAAAGGAGGAAGCTTGGGAAGCAAGCATCTTGCCTGTTCCTCTCTGTGTCACCCTCCCTCCCCACATCTCCAACTAACAACTGTTTTTAGCTATATGTTATTGACATTGGTCAGGAATGTGGACCACCATATAACCAGATAACAAATTTACATACTTGTGGCAAGCCACTAGGAGTTCTTCATTCTTGACCCCTTTAAGATTCTCTGCACCCAGCTTAACTAAGAAAGACCTCCAATGCAGACGCTCCTCTGCTGGTACTCCATTAAAACTGCAAGTGAAGATGTACTAAAAGTGGTAATTCCTGCCTGGAAAAGAAAAACTAAAGAAGCTGTGTCTGGAAAAAAAAAAGGCATCTTCCTGCAGGAGAGACTTCGATTGAAGAAAAAATAGCATCTTTACTTTATTGGCAGAAGGTAAGATAGATAAATTTAATACATAGAGTTACTAAGGATAGTTGAAATAGGTGAGCGCTACGTTAATATTATGCAATAGGAGGATAACTAATAAAGTAAGTGATAGTACAAGATGAGTAATTTTATATGAGAGTGACACAAGATGAGTGTCAAATGCAAATATTAGGATGATTATGCGATTATACAAGATTAGATAATATCATAATTACAGTCAATAGAAGGACAAGCAGCACACATAGGGATAATGAAGGAAGGTTGTCAAAGATGGTTTGCTCATGCCTTGAGAAGACCTAAAAATGTATGAGTCGGTAGGTATAACGAATGAGAATAGAAGATGTTAAAAAGGGGATGAGTATACCTGAAACTAAATACAAAGAAATCTCAAAAGACCTACAATCTCTTGGAAATTGGAATCCATACAAACTTGGCAAAAAACAGACACAATGGAAAAGCAATACTAGGCGATCTAGACAATATAGCTAGTCGGGATAAGGATTAGTCGTGTATGTACAGTGCTTGCTGGGAATCTTTTTAGTCTATTTGAAGATCTGTCTGTCAATAGAAAATGAAAAGGACCTCAAGGCTCTAGTATCAGAGAATTCTAAATCGTGGATTATCGGAATGTAACAAGTCCAACTGGAGTAAAATGGATGTTGAGAATTCATATAACCGACCGCAGCTAACTTAGGATTGAGGCATAGTAGTAGAATTAGTTGTTGTTATTGAACAAATCCCACCCCAGGGAGTGATGGAGCAATACCAAATTCAGTAGAAAGCAGCTAAGTAATCAACATTTAAAAATGAGCACTAAAGTAACTAGAGACAGAAGGCAGATATTGTTGATACCACAAAATAAAAAAGCCTTATAACCACATATCAACGCAGCTTGTTAAACGGATACCATAAGAAATAAGGAAATCTATAAGATAAAGCAGCGATTTAAACAGGAAATTCTCAAGTATTCATTTACGCGGAGAAAACAGAATCTTAGCTGTGCGTTACCGTTCGACGAGGATGTTGCCCTCGGAGTTAGCAAATAAGACAGCCAAAAGCATTTTCTAACCCTTTTCCGAATGCGATTGTTGCTGATCTGATCGGCGAACTCGGATCAGAAATCGCCGTTGTTGGTCGCTGAACAATTAGTTTGATCGGTAATTGTATTCTGACCCCTGTCTTCCCGAATATTTCTTGTCCTTTCTTTTATTTTCCTTTCATTTTCCTTTTACCGTCGTCCGTCAGGGAGAAATGTGCCTCCTTACCACTTGCCACTTTTTTCCCTTTTTCCTGTTTTTCTTAATTGAATTTTTGGAATATTTTCATTGGCTACTCTGGTGCTTGACGTTCTTTCGGCTAGGGGTGTTCAAACCGAACCGGAAAATCGCATCAAACTGAAAAACCAAATCAAACCGATTAAAAAACCCGACTAGATTTGGTTTGACTTGGATTGATATTGAGTAAAAAAATCCGAACCAAATCGACATATAAATATATAAATTTTATTTTGTTATGAAACAATAAAAGAAGAAGAGTATTGCAGAGAAAAGTAGGGAGAGAGAATTCTTATTGATTTTGGGATGAATTACAATGGAATAGAACCCTCTATTTATAAGGAGAGATTGGTTTAGCCACCAAGAAACCCTAAAATCTCTCTAAATATAGACATTCACCTTAAATAGAATTCTATTTATAACACTCCCCCTTGAATGTCTATTCAACAGATAATGTGCCTCGTTAAAACCTTAACTAAATAAAACCCAATGGGAAAGAAATTGTAGAAAAGGAAAAGAGTACACATATCTAACAATACGCTTTTTGGTTGCCTCGTTAAAACCCTTGCAAGGAAAACCCAATGGGAAAAAACCTTGTAAGGAAAAAAGAGTGCAACGCGTATTAACTCCCCCTGATGAGAGCATCAATTTACATCTTTAAGCATTTGCATTCCAATCTTGTGCACCATCTTCAAAACGATCTTTGGTAGAGACTTGATAAACAAATCAACCATATTAACTTGAATGAATATATTGCATCTTGAAATCATCATTCTTGATATAGATGTAATGTCTTCATAAACTTCCGTAGAATGGCCTTTTCAATATCTCCATAGAGGTATTCTCGCTATCACATTATCATGTTTATAGTTATAACAAGATACATATGTGCACAAATTGTACTTAGGATGTGGTACTTCAAGACCAAGAATTGTATATGCTTTAAGCGACTTAAATCCTTCATGGATTGTCATATAAATTAAGTCATATAAGCCATCATATAATAGACCTTAGATGTATATCAAGTTTTTATGTCATGCTAGACATATAAGATATCGGAAACTGATTGCACATACCATTGACTTTATACTTTCAAGTATTGTCACACCTCTTTTCTACCCCTCAAAATAATAATAATAATATGTGTATGGGCCAAAGAGTTTTTCCAATTAAAGTGACAAAATTTGAATAGGGATTATTTTATTGTTCAAAGTCGCCACTTAGAATTGATTTTTTCGGTGTTCCAAGTCACCATTTATTTGGATCCCTAGTCAAAGGAAGGTTTGACTCTATTTTAATCGGTCCGCGAAAACAAAGTTCGGGTAAGGAATTATATTGACCGGGGAGAAGGTATAAGGCATTTCCCGAGTCCCGTGGTTCTAGCACGGTCGCTTTATTGACTTAAACTTGGCTTGAATTAATTTTGGACAAACTGCGATTTATATTATTTTCATATTTTACCTATCCTCTTTTATCTCTTGATTATTAGAAAAAATTAAAGAATATTTTTGAATAATAAGATGTCATAACCACACTACGCAAGCGAATGCGTGATCGACGAAATTTATTATTTAGTCATAACGGCGCTACGCAAGCGAATCCGCAGTCATGGCAGATGATTGTTAGCACGTTATTTACTTTTGAAAAATTATTGCAATTGTGTTGGAGGAAACATTAACTCTCTTTTTTCAGAAAATTTATTAAATGTCACTACCACGCTACGCAAGCGAATCCGTGATTATGACAAAAGATTTATAAATTAATTAAAACTATTGAATATGACATGAAATTGATGAATTAACTTATTAAAAGTTAAGCGTCACGCTACACAAGTGAGTCCGTGAAGTTAAAGCGCACTTACTATTTGCCTAACGTTTAAATTAATTAAAGGGAAACTAGTTAATTAAAATAGTAGAAAAAACTGATATTATTATTATTTTTAGAGCTTTATAGTTGGGAAAAATTATGCAAATAAATGTTGGACCAACTTTACTTATTTTAAAAGAAATGAGCCAACTTCTTGTTAAAAAAATGGGCCAGCTTGTATGGAGCTTTTGGGCTGCTGGAATTTATTATTAAAATGGGCCATGAAATAAATTTCAATTGGCCCAATGCTATATAGAAGAAAAGGGGTAATTTTGTTGTTCAAAGGTAAATGAGCCAACTTTTATTTTTGATTCAATAAGGCCCAAAGTTGATACAATCTTAGCTCTTTACTTAGTTTAAGTTCATGACCATTAATTACATAGTCACAATTGTATAACGCCCACTTTACAAAAATTAGCCATTTTTGCAAATCCGGCAAAATAGCCAGATTCACAAAGATATTATCACAACATTCCTAGAAGCATATGTTGGCAGTGAAATTTCTACAACTAAAACGAACTCATGCTATGTGTTATACGCCTAAAGTCATTCATGGCATACTTAGCATTGTTACTCGGATATAATAGCTTGAAAACATGCTTAAAAAATCCATAAACGACTTACATATCACATTCAAAAACTTACAACTCAATATTCAAGTATTATGAAGGACTATATTCACATTATCACATGCTTGATACATAACAATAACATACAAGCTCTTTTGTTGTCAAACTATTCATCACATCAAACACATTTAAATGGTGCAGCATGTTCAAGTTGTTTCCATTACTGAAAATACGTACATTACGAGTCTTAAAGGATTACCTGGTAGCAAAAGAATAAACAGTAGTTCAGCAACTAAAGCAGCATAAAAACAACAGCAAAACCAGCAGCAAATCTGTGTTAAAACAACCCGAAAACTTAGAGTGGAAAACCCAGAAACGAACTCTAAAGATGACTTATACTTTTCTAAAAGTTTGCACTCTAAGATTCACTCCTAAAGCTCACCATTTCAGCTTACTTTTCATGTGTTCAACTGTTGAATTTTTTTTGTTTTTGTGACAAAGCAATTATAAAAAATGCTCCCTGGAAGTGTGATAGAGTTCGGTTTTATGTATAATGTTGTGGCCGTGTGCAAGGTTGCGCGTTCATCACTGCATACCAACAAAACCAATCACCTGAACAGAACCTGACTAATTTGCTCACACCACAACCTCGTTAGTTTTGAGACATTTAACACATAGGAAATCGCACGTTTGGGATGCAGTGCACCTAATAGTTAAACATTTCTACCATGTGTTTGAATGGTTGCATGTTTCATCCCGGCCTTAACTAACCCTTTAAGTATGTACCTCTTTTCTTTTATTTCTACCTCTATTTAATCACTTTTGATTTTTTTCGTCTCTGTCGCTTTTTATTTTTTGGCATTCTCCTTTTTTGTCACTCTTTTATTTTTGTCACTCTTTTTTTTTTCTCTCTCTTTTTTTTCTTTTCTTTTTTTTTTAGTTTATTTTTTCCTCAGTTAATTCTATGGTTATGATCGAATCCGATGGGGATTGCCAACGTATCATGACGCCGCATGAATCAGATCATTATGTAGTTCAGAAAAAATCAGGAATAAAGTACACAAACTAACTCTCATTTTTTACTCATATACAAATAACTCCACGAAAACTCTTAACAAGGAAAATGATTTTGGATTTTTTTTTGGTAGAAAGAAAGGATTCAAAGAAGAAAGAATTTTTTTTAGATTTCAATTTTTTATTGAATTGTTGAAAGTGAGACTTCTAAAGAAGAGCGGTTTTGTTTTTTTGAAATTCGATTTTTTTTCATTTTGTTTTTGGAATTGTTGAAAGAAAGAATTTAAAAAAAAGATTTTTTTTATTTTGTTTTTTGGAATTTTTTGAAATTAACACTTCTAAAGAAGAAATAAAATATTTTTGAATTTCGAATATTTTTTTTCAATTTTTGAAAGAAAAACTTCTGAAGTAGAATTTTTTTTTTTTTGGAATTCAACAATTTTTTTTTTGGAATTTTCGATTTTTTCTTTCATTTATTTTTTTTTGTGATTTTTGAAGAGAAAAAAAATCTGATTTTGATTTTTTTTGTGGAAGAAAGACTTATAAAAGAAAAAAGAAGAAAATATTTTTGAATTTTTTTTTGATTTTTTTAAAATTGGGGTCTCTAAGAAATTATTTTGTAAAGAAGGAAGTAAAGGGAAATATATTTGATTTTTTTTTAAAAAATTGGGGGGCGAAACCGATGAGGTTTGCCTACATATCTCACATCCGATGAGAATCAGACCCGCGTAGTTTGGTAAAACTGGGTACCTTTTTTTTAATAATTCTGCTACACTAATTTTCTAAAGTCGGTCGACAATGCAAGTAAGCCTTCCAAATGATGTATCAAGTAGCACATACGTGAACATGATGATTTCAAATAGGATACCTGTCTTATACGGACCCGGCCCCTGTGCCAAGTTTCGCTAAATCAAATGCATGTGATGCACATAGAGCGAACCTACTAGGAAAATCCGGTATGAGGTTTGTTCTCCTAGGTTTAAATCTTGGTGGAAAAGGTATCTAGACTGGCTTACTCGAGCGGACAACTCGAGCCGAGGAGGGTCAGTGTACCGGTAGCATTGCTTTCCGGCTTAACTGGTGGTGCTCCCGCCTAAAATAGGTGTGACTAAAATCCTTCACCGGGTGACAAACACCTCGGCTATCTCAAAGAAAGCGGGCTATGTCAAGAAAATGTCCAATTTTAATTCAAGAAGACTCGGAGGGGGTGCGGGAGAAGACAGTTTATATATACCGTTCAAAAATATCAAAGCGGTAAAAAGCAAACAAGTAGCACATTATACCCAAATAAATCACAGTATATACAAAATTAATAAAGCCAAATAAAAGTCAACATGTACAAGCTCGAATTCTAGTTTTCCCCAGCAAAGTCGCCAGAGCTGTCACACCCCTTTTCTCCCTCCAAGAAATATGTGTGCAAAATGTAATGGATTGTGAGTTAAAGAACTTTTCCAATTAAAGTGACAAATTTGAAATAGGGATTATTTTATTTACAGAGTCGCCACTTGGAATTGATTTTTACTGGTGTTCCAAGTCACCTTTTATTATAATCCCTATTCAAAGGAAGGTTTGACTCTATTATTATTGGTCTGCAAAAACAAAGTCCGGGTAAGGAATTCTGTTGACCGGGGAGAAGGTGTAAGGCATTCCCTGAGTCCCGTGGTTCTAGCATGGTCGCTTTATTGACTACATTTGGCTTGGATAAACTGTGGTTTATTTGATTTTTATGCTTTTCTTATGTCCATTTTTATTTATTTTAAAAAGAATTAAAGAAAAAATATGAATAATAATCTAAAACTTAACTAATGAGAGAAAATTATTGTTATGAGTACTAATTTAAAAGATGAGAGTAATGAGAGAAAATTATCAATTGACATTGCTTAAAACTAGTAAGATGTGGGCTTGTCTTGACATTGAATGAGACAACCCACTATTGGGTTGATGGAGTCAAATGGGCTCATGTCCAAGACAAAATCCAAAAGCCCATATGCTTTTGGACTTTAAATCTGCAGATATGGCCTTTTAAAGCTATGTTACAGATTTGGCCATATCTTGCTATTTGCAATCCGTAGCTAACTATTTATAAAAATAAGTTTACAGATTATTTTTCTAATCTACAACTTAACTACCTTACTAAATAAGTATTTTTAAGAGATAAAAAAAAGATTATTGGGACTCTAAAATATAATAATAATAATAATAATAATAATAATAATAATAATAATAATAATAATAATAATAATAATTGTGAGCACGTGATTTTTGCTTCACGGAAACTACTCCAAAAGAAATCAAAAAAATAAAACAAATGTCCTTTAGGTACAGTTTTAAGAATTTGCGTGACATCTTTGGATAATTGTTTGTATTGTTGTCTGTGAATGTTTATCTTGTTTTAATTAATTAAAAATACAAAAATATATGTGGCATGTACATTTAGGATTTAATTGTGCACTTAGGAATTAACTGAACCATGTTTTGTTTCTAAATGAAAGAAAATCACAAAATATGTATTTGTTGCATTTTTGTCGTTTTATTGTCCAATTGTGCGATTTTGTTTTTTTATTAATATTTAATCTTGTGTGTCAATTATTATTTAGGTTTAATTAATATTTTTAATTTAATTTTGGTTTTACAACTTATTTTAGAATATTTGGTAATTAGGAATTAAAAAGGAAAATAATAGAAAAGAAAAACAAGTGAAATAAGAAACACATTCGGAAATAGGCCATTTTTTGGACCCAAAATCAGGCCCAAAACACCCCATTTACCCGGTCCAATATGCCTGATCTCTCAGAGGACTCAAACGACGCCGTTTAGGCATCTCAAATCTGAACCGTTGATCAAACAGATCAAACGGTCCAGTTCAGCCCCAGCATTGGTTCAAACGACATCGTTTCAGGTGATTAAATCTGAACCATCCGTTCCTTTTGATCTAACGGTCCCAGGTTTCCCCCATAACCCAGTCCATTTCACCTCGGGTCGACCCAGTCTCACAGCATGGCCAAACGATGTCGTTTCTTATTAGTAAAATGATCCAGGCCGTTGATCGTGATTGATCCAACGGCCAAGATCAAACGCCCCCTCCCGTATATAACCATAATACCTTACCCCACGCCCCCAAACCAAACCCCTCCTCGCCCTATCATCTCTCTCAGACTCTTCAGAGACGCCCCCCAAACCCTAGCCGCCCTCGTTCCCTTTGCCTGAAACCCGACGGCAACAACACTGCCGGTCACCAAATTAACCCTCGTTCCCTAAGCCATCTGACCACCCTCGCTACAAATCCGTTAACCGTTTGCCTCAAATCAACCTCTAGCTTCTCGAATCTTCAATCGAAGATTCGAGCAAAACCTAAACCTACCCTAACCAGTCCCAAACCCATACCACGGCACCCCCTGACCTCCCTCGTGCCCAAAATACCTTTGGCCTGGTTCGAATCTTGCTAGAACCATTCGAACCCCAAATGGAACCAAGACCCCTATGAAGACCAAACCTGGGTCTTGTCCGAAATTAAAGGAATTTGGGCGTCTAATCGACCTTAGTCGAAGTGTTCTCCGTTGCGAACACTCGATTAAGGTCCGTTCGACCTCAAAAAGTTCGAGTCAAGAGTTCGACCTGGGTTCGTTTAGTTTCTGTTTTGTTAAGGTACCTTTTTCTCCTTTCTTGTTCTATTTTTGTTACGGTTAATTGTGTTTAGTTTAGTTATAATTCAGTTTTTGTTCATTGCTTCTTCTTCTTCTCCAATCAGACCTTTTTATTTGGTCGAGTCTGCTTCTGTTCATGGTCGAATATATGCTATTAGCCATGTAATTTGTTAGTTTATAAGTTCCCTGTTTTTGTCAATACCACTCGAATCACTTGTTGGTCCGTTTATTCTGATTGTTTGTTGTTAACTGCTAAATGTTATAGCCTGTGTAATCAATAAGCGTCGTCGATTAGTCTTTTAGGCTTGAATGTTATGTTAACATGATAATAGTTCAACCTTTGGTTCATACCAGTATGTTTACCATCCTGCATCTTGTGTATATTTGAATTAGAGTTGTGTTTGCTCATTCCCTGTATTTGGTTTGACCTCCTGTTCTTTATAGTTGTTCGCATGAACCTCCTTCCTTGATTCATACTGCTTCAATTTTGGCTTGTATTATTGAATCCCTGCTCAATCACTGGTTCTGAGTTGATCAGGATTGGTTCCCAATATGATCAACTCATTCCCTTTGATTGATGCCTTGTTTGAAATGATCTGGCCTTCTGCTCTGAATCACTGTGTGAATTTGATAGTGGGAATTGGTTTATAGCTGTAGTAATTTAGTGATCAATTAGAAATTAGTTGTTAGGGTTACAACTCATAGAATTTTAATAATAGATCAATGAAGCTTAGGGCAGGACAATAATACACAGGGGTTAAGGGGGTAAATTTGGGATTTAGCAGGTCTGCAAGTGGACTGACTTAAGGGTCTGTTCAGTGGATAATAGATACCATTAGTTTAATATCAATGGGGAACATAACATGATAGTATGGGAGTTAATAGGAATACTATAATAACCCATAGTTTTGATTGAAACAATAGGGAACAAGGCATGCAAGTGTGGGGAACAAAATAACTTCAAACAAGAAGACATCAAGTAATGGGATTCAAAGGGGGATGGGAAGTTAGAATCTGATACTTTCAAGGCAGAGATAGCAGACCTGTTTTCGGGTTATAAATAGAGTCATTTAAGACAGATTGAGAGGGTTTTTTTGGAGAAGAGAAATTAGTTTTCTTTCAGTTTTTTTCAGAGAGTCTAGGCTGGATTTTTAACATTTAAGAGTTCAGTAATTTGAGAAAAAAACAGGCTGGTTTTTAATCCTAAAAGGTTCAGTGTTTGAGAGCTAAGAAATTGAAAAGTGAGGTCTTTTCTTTTACTGCTGAATATCAGAACTAGTACTGTTACTGTTTCATTAGTGTTGTTTGTTGGTATTTCTGGGGTTTCAATTGGTTCTTCCTGAGTTTGCTATTGGTTATTTGATACTGTTTAATTGGGTGCTGCTGGAATTCTGCTGGTTGTTTTCTTTCTAATCTGTTACTAGGTTGTTCTATTACTGTGTTGCTGGGTATTGTTGTTGTTGTTTGCTACTGCTCTGCTGATCCTCCTCTTCTTCTTCTTCTATTGTCTATTACCAGGTACACTTTCGAATCACACTGTGATGTAGCTGTGAGATGTAAAAGTGAAAAGAAAATGCTCGAGTAGTGGAGTACTTAGTGCATCTGTAATTTAGTAGATAAATGATAAGTTGTATAGTCTATCTTTATAACCCAATGAAGAATGTGGGCTGTGGAGTTTGTATCTGATAAGGACTGTATTGGACCATTAATTTGCCTTTCTTAGTTGCAAATTTAGTAGTTTAATACCAACTTTAGTAGCATAGAATTAAAAAATCAAACTTCCAAGTTAACTGTGCTTTTCCCGAATAGTTAAGCATGCCCATTATTGTCAAGCTGTTTAGTTAAATAAGTGGAGTAAGATGAAGATATCATGAGTTTGTTCTATTGAACTTGTCTGTTTAAACTTGTTAGTTTCACTAGCTATGAAGGTTTTAATATTGTCAACAGTAGGTAGATAATGATTATTGGCAACCCATTTGCTCAAAAGTTGAAATATAATGGGTTTGGCTTCATCATGTAAAGCAATTGGCAATAGCCTGTGTATGTTAAATCAGACTCGAATCCGCTTCTGTGAGTCGAACGCTGAACTTGGAACGAATAACGCATGAAATATGGGCGTAGGAAACAGGCTCGATCACAAGACCATCCTTAAAAATCAAATAATAGAGTTAAGTAATAATTGGTTGGGACCTTCATTTTATGTTTAGAGACGAACTTAATAGAAAAAATGTAGTCACTTTAGGATCATCCTTTTAAAATAAACGAGATGAGCCTCGCTAAATAAAACGCACAGATTGCGGGGCACTCACAAATGTATGTATTAATTACTTAGAACTCGGGATCGGCCGCTTAGCGAACTTCACGGCCTTTTCCAAAATAACCACGCGTTAGTCTCTTTAGGTGCGTACTTTAAATAACATTACCTTCTTAAACCCGGGCGCACATTTATGTGACCCAAATCCAAATCTCAACGAAGGCGAAATGCGTCGCTAATCACGGGTACATTGATTGTGGCGTGGTTCGAGATGCATTTCCACGATGTTGCAAATTCTTTTTTTAAGTATAATGAATGAGATGACCCTCGACAAACAAAAATACACAAGTTGTGGGGCCCTCTATACGTGTTGGTAAAATTACTTAGACTTCGGGATGGGCCGTTTAGCAAAATTTCACGGTCTTACCCAAAATAATGATACGCTAGTCGCTTTAGGCGCGCCTTTAATAATTTAATTTCTTAAACTCGGGTGCACATTTATGTGACCCAAATCTAAATCTCAACGGAGTCGAAATGTGTCGATAACCACGGGTACATTGATGTGACGTGGTTCGAGATACGTTCTCACAACGTTGCAATTCTCTGTTAAAATAATAATAATAATAAAATCGGTAAAGAGTTAAAACTTGCATATAAGCTCATAATTGTTAAAATCAGATAAATAAGCCGAATGTGACAGTTGAGCAACCGTGCCAGAACTGCGGAACTCGGGAATGCCTAACACCTTCTCCCGGGTTAACAGAATACCTTATCCGGATTTCTGGTTCGCGTACTGTAATACAGAGTCATTCTTTTCCTCGATTCGGGATTAAACTGGTGACTTGGGACACCCTAAATCTCCCAAGTGGCGACTCTGAAATAAATAAATAAATCCCGTTTCGATTGTCCTTTAATTGAAAAAACTCCCTCTGCGCCCCTTGCGGGTGCGGGTAAAAAGGAGGTGTGACAGCTCTGGCGACTCTGCTGGGGATGACAGAACCCAGAATCTCTGGTTCAGGGTTTAAGAATTCGAGCTTAGAATAATTGTTATGTTTGGCTTTATCTGATTTTTCTACATATTTCGTGCTAAATGTGTTAAATGTTGTGCCGAAACCCTCCTTTTCTCACCTCCGGGGACGTGCTTACTGGTTGAGACTCCCTATTCTGTTAGTGTCATACCCTGAAATAAGAAAGAGGCCGGACGAGTTACAATGTTGGACGATCTCGCGGGTCCCTGGTACGTTGCCCCCTCATCGACTCGAGTTGTCCGCTCGGGTACACAGTCTATAACAAATACCTAGGCTTTGAACCGAGAATAACGTGACTTCATGCCGGATCCCTAGTAGGAACGTTTGTTTGCATCACGTGCATTTGACTTTGGAGGCTCAACACAGGGGTTGGGTCTGTCTAGGACAGGTGTACCAAAAATGAAAAAGACCATCCTGATGCATCTTACTTGCTACTTGTGCATTTATTTGCTTCGGACTTGCATGTCGACCGACTTTTGAATATTTTGAGGAAAAAGAAATAGCAGTATGAGGGTTAAAGAGAGTTAATTGCCTGTTTTGAAAAAACCAATGTCCAAACAGTGTCGAAACTCTGCCGAATTTTTGAAGAAAAAAAAAGAAAAGTAAAAAGTCTGGTTTTCAAAAGAAGTTTGTTTTAGCGTCCCGAACTACGCCGTTTTGATTCTCACAGGGTGCGGGATACATAGTCAACCCTCATCGGGTCCAACTTCCCTTTTACAAAAATGTCAAATTTTTTGTCATAAATAAGTCGGGTGACGCCATTCTTGCTTAAAATAAGCCGAATGTCCCCAAAAGGGCACTGGAATGCTGTTTTCACAAGAACAACCACCCTGAGTCATTTTTAAAATGGTTTGCGGGTACAGCCTTAAAATCTTCATTCCCGAAGTGCTGAAAAGCAGTGTTCGGAACCGGATCTTCCTTTTAATCTGTGGAAAATTGAAAATAGTCAATTTGTTGAGTCAATTAATTTTATTTCTTAATCACCTTAATAAATGTGCATGATGAGCATGATGCAGAATGAACCTTTTTCAATAATGACTAAAATCCCTTTCGAGTTGCGGCTATGGTGGGATGATTTAGGTGGTAAGGGGAAAGATGAAGTCAAGAAATATCTAAAAGGTCTTACGAGTTTATTAGAAATCCAGCCTCGGGGGGATATCATAAGAGCTCTGGTCACCTGCTGGGACCCGACACACAATGTCTTCCACTTCCCCGATTTTGAACTCACCCCGACTTTGGAGGAAATAGCCGGGTACATCGGAAATGTTGAAGTTCCGATAAGGCAAAAATACTTGGTTGCTCCAAGAGCTGTCACCGCGCATCGATTTTTAGATTCATTAAAGATACCCAGGATGCTCCATAATCCAGATTTGGCCGCGAGTTTTTGTAATCCGCGCTTCATATACGACAGATACGGTCATGTCGGAGGATTCAACAATCCGGGTAACAAGTTATGCAGCAAAAGTAGCCGTCAGAAATGGGATGAGCATATACTAGTGTCTTTTATGATAACCTTTTTGGGCCTTTTGGTGTTTCCAAGGAAAGACGGAAACATTGATTTGAAAATAGCCGAGGTCGTCAGTACCTTGCTCACTCAAGATGAAAGCACTCTTGCACCTATGATAGTATCTGATATCTTCCGAGCTCTCATAGCCTGCAAAGCCAGAGGGTACTTTTTCAAGGGGTGTAACTTGTTGTTACAAATATGGATGACTGAGCATCTCTGCCACCGTTCCCAGCTCTTGAGTTATGGTTCCTCGAAGAAAACTTGCATAGAAGAGTTCTACACAAGAATCAAGGGGGTCAGTCTACCTGAGGGAGTTACAGAGTGGACATCATTCTTTCGGACCCTCACCACCAGCCAAATACAATGGACTCTAGGATGGTTGCCCGTTGATGAGGTCATATATATGCCGGCAGCTAGGACCCACTTTCTATTGATGGGGCTCAAGAGCATTCAGCCCTACGCGCCATATCGGGTTTTGAGACAACTCGGGATATGCCAAATAGTGCCATAGGAGGAAGATCTAAGTTCTCAAGTAATTGAGATTAGCCCTGACGGACAGTTTCCTGAAGCAAGAGTCCGTCAGATCTGGAGTGAATGCCAATATTTAAAAGCAGATACTTGCGTGCAGGATCGGGCCAAAGGCGAAGTGGCGCTAGGATACCTTGCTTGGTACAAGAGAGAACTTGAGCATGAAAGGCCGGCTAAAAGACCCCATCTCCAGGAGTTCGTCAAGGCGTCACAAGAACAGTGAGATTGGTTGGCTAAAGAACACGAGTACAGGATGACAATAGGCAAGTTGGAGAAGCAAGTTATGGATTTGAAATTTGAGAAAGATTTGCATATCGCTGCAGATGAGGGAGAAAGGAGAAAACTAGCTCAGGAAAATGAGGTCCTCAAAACTCAAATCCAGAAAATGAAAATAGCTGCCAGAAGCCAGGAGAGAAGCCGGGTTGATAAAAGGCTCATAAACGGTCTGAAGAAGAAAGTCCTCGAATATCAAGAAGACCTGGAAAAATCTAAAGTTGGTCTAGCGAGAATACACGTGAAATGGATAAAGAAGACAGAAGAGCAAGTACGGTTCATGCAACAAATGAAGAGGGACTACGAAGAGCGGATCCTCAGACAAGCCCGAGATGTCAGAACAGATAGGAAGCACTACTATGATCTGATGGCCCCAATGAAGAAACAGATGAATAAGTTTCAGGATCAACTCTTTTACAACGCTCAAATGCTGGGGACACGGAGTCAACAAATAGGGAGATTGCTTATGGAGAGGGACAAAATCAAGGGAAGAATCGACGATATCGGGCACTACATCACAATAAAGTGCCTAGCTTGTGAGGATATGTCCCGTACCACTTTCTTTGCTTCAATAATGATTTATGTCCACCAGATCATGGAAGATTTGAAAGATCTGCAAATGGGCCTTGCACCAAAGCCCGCGGCAAGGCCGAACGACGCCCCGCGGGCGCTAAAATTCAAAACTTTAAGACATTCATAGTTTGAGTCTGTATTTTCCTTGTCTTCAGAGCCTATTGTCCGCTGGAGTTTGCATTTCCCTTTTTGCATAAAATCTGTAGTCTGTATCAAGCCTGTCAGTTTCCTTTCAAAAATACTTTGCCTTGTAATAAAACGTTTTGCTAATAAAGATTGAAAATCCAAAAATGGTGTCTTTATTTTCCGCACAGGCCAGAACTACACACGGTCTGATTCATGCGGGGACATGATACGTAAGCAATCTCTATAAGATTCGACCACCACTAAAAAAAGGAAAAAAGGGGGAAACTGAAAAATAAATAAAGAAGGATAGAATAAAGGAAGCTTAAAAAGGGGCACAATTATGAGAGGCCGGAATGACGCACGTAACCGAAGCAAATGCATGATAGAAATGGTTAATTGCCTAGGTGCATTGCATCCCAATGTGTAATTGCATATGTGTTAAAACTCTAAAAACTAACAAGTTTTTTTGATTTCCAGAGAATTCAAGCAGTTAGTTTATTTAGAGGATACTGGTACATTATCATTACCAAACCAGATCAAAGGGACCAATACCAGAAATCATGTCTATCCTAGATGTCGACACTAGTGTTGAGGTAGATGAGTTGGACGTCTATAAAATGAAAGAGGAGATGCTCAAGCTTAAGAAATAGATGGCCGAAATGTACCAGGATTGGTCCAAAGGGCAATCACCGCCAGCTTACCCAGCCAACCCGGTTTTTACCCCACCATTAGCTCAGTCTCAGGATCATCCTGCCACCGATCCAGGCTTTCCCATTTATCAACACTACCATGACACTACTTCTCATACGCCACAAGCTCCACCACCTAAATCAATTCCATACCTTCCTCCGCCAATCACCTCTGTCTTTGTGGCATCTCCACCAACTGCACCCCATATATCCCTGAGTGAGCCTGTGTTCCAAACGCAGGACAACCAGTATTATCCCCCGGACCTTACCTTCAAAGCACATGAAGCCTATCCACAGGATCCACATTCTGACCTACCAGAGAAAGCAGAAAAACCGGCCAGAAATCCTGAACAGGAAGATATGTTCAGAAAAATAAAAAGCATAGAACAATCCTTCAGGGATATGAGAGGGTTAGGAGGTCAGGTGAGTGTAGCTTACAAAGACCTGTGTTTGTTCCCAAATGTACAACTACTGGCAGGGTTCAAAATGCCCAAATTCGACTTGTACAACAGACACAGTGATCTGGTGGCTCATTTGAGAGGTTTTTGCAGTAAGATGAGGGGAGCCGGAGGAAAGGATGAATTGCTAATGACTTACTTCAGTCAGAGTTTGAGCGGAGCAGCATTGGAGTGGTACACCCGCCAAGATCATGGAAGATGGTATACATGGGATGATCTGGCACAAGCATTCGCTTGTTACTTTCAGTATAATCTTGAGATCATTCCAGACCGACTATCTTTGACCAAACTAGAGAAGAAGTACAGTGAAAGCTTTAGAGAATATGGTTTCCGGTGGAGGGAGCAAGCAACAAGGGTAGATCCCCCAATGAAAGAAAGCGAGATGGTTGATTACTTTTTGCAGGCTTTGGAGCCGACCTACTTTGGTCATCTTGTGTCCGCAATTGGCAAATCTTTTAATGAGGTTGTAAAAATGGGAGGCATGGTCGAGGAGGGGCTTAAGTCCAACAAGATCATGAGTTATTCAATGATCAAGGCAACCACCCAGGCCATTCAAAGCGGCACTGGGGGTGTGCTCGGGAAAAAGAAGAAAAAAGATGTCACGAGTGTTGAGTCCGGAGCCTGGTTCAGATCCAGAGGCCCGTCACCCTACTTTAGCCAACCACGACCCTACCACCAAAATTACCCCATACTCCATATAGCCCTCCACAACATTACTACCCACCGCCAGATCCCCACTTTTCCGTCCATCATGCACAAACCTATACCCAAACTCCGGAACACGCGCCATGACATGCGCCGGCTCCACAAAATCCATACCCAGCTCCACAAAACACATATCCACCTCCAAGAGCCTACAGAAATCCCCCCGGGACATGTTTCCGACCAATCCCAGCCCTCAAGAATGAGAGGTCACAGAAGCAAAAGACTTTCACTCCATTGGGGGAATCATATATAAGTCTTTTCCACATATTGAGGCAGTTGGGCATGTTGAATCCAATTGAGCCTAAAATGTCAAATCCTCCCCCTAGAAATCTTGGCCACTCGGTGAGTTGTGAGTACTGTTTAGGGGTCCCTGGGCATGATACAGAGAAGTGTTGGAAACTAAAAACAGTTGTACAAAAGCTTATCGATACTCATCAGATCGAGGTTCAAGCCCTAGAAGCACCAAATATTAATCAGAATCCACTGCCAGCTCACCATGAGACACACATGATTGAGTTGATACACAAAGAGGGGAGCCCAGGAAGCCCTCACAGACGGTAATGATGATCCGTTCCAGCGAAACCAGCTCAAAGGAAAAAGTAACCAGTGGGAAATCAGTGGTCCAATTGAGAGAGGTAGATGATGAGCCAGCTGTGGTAGCCGAGAGAGGGTCGTCGAGCCTTGTTGCAGTGAAACCCGAGAAAGCTAAAGTGGTAGTGCCAGGGGTTGCAAGTAAACCTATTGTGGTCGTGAAGGGTGCTTGCACAGAGCCTGTTATTATAAAATCGGTAACTCAGCTTCCAGTGATCAACAACAAGGTTGTTCCTTGGAATTATGAACGAGTGACAGTGATTTACAAAGGGAAAGAAGTCAAAGGATAAGTGTGTGAAACCCAAGGTCTAACTCATTCGGGAAGGTGTTTTGCTCCCGCAGAGTTAAGAAGGGTCAATCCAGTAGCGACAAAGAATCCAGTTACCGAGGAAGAGGCGGAAGAATTTTTAAAGAAAATGAAGGCGCAAGATTACTCCATTATGGAGCAGTTGAGGAAGACCTCGGCACAGATCTCATTGTTATCCTTGTTGATCCATTTAGATGAGCACCGCCGGGTATTGATGAAAATTCTGAACGAAGCCCGTGTTCCGGATAAGATCTCTTTGGACCATCTGGAGAAAATAGCAAACAAGATTTTTGAGGTCAACAGGGTCACTTTTTTAGACGATGAGTTGCCCGTGGAGGGTACAGAACATAATAGAGCCCTCTATTTGACGGTGAAGTGTGAAGACTCGGTAGTTACTCGAGTACTGATTGATAATGGTTCTAGTGCCAATATCTGTCCTCTGACCACCTTAAACAAACTGAAGGTCGATGGTGATAGAATTCACAAGAACATCATCTATGTTCGAGGGTTTGATGGTGGTGGTACAGACACAGTGGGTGACATCATACTTGAATTAACAATTGGTCCGGTCGAGTTCACCATGGAGTTTCAAGTGTTAGACGTGGCAGTGTCATATAATCTTCTGTTGGGGCGACCCTGGATCCACGCTGCCAAAGAAGTGCCTTCTACATTACAGTAGATGATCAAATTCGAATGGTATAGGCAAGAGATTGTAGTGCATGGGAAGACAATACAAGCGTCGTAAGTGATGCCATCGTACCCTTCATAGAGACTGACGATGACAAGGGGTCATGGATTTACCAGGTTTTCGATACAGTTTCAGTGGACAAAGTTCCCGAGGGTGAAAGCATCCCATTTCCCAAAATAGCAGTTGCAACTGTCATGGTAGCCTCAGAGATGTTGAAAAACGGGTTTGTGCCAGGCAAAGGTTTAGGGGCTGATCTTCAGGGTATTGTTCAACCGGTTTCTTTGCCCAAAAATCTGGATACCTTTAGGCTGGGGTTCAAGCCTACAGTTGTGGATGTGAGACGAGCCCTCAAGTTGAAGAAAAGAGTCTGAGTCCTTCCCAAGCCAATCCCGCACCTATCCAGATCTTTTGTCAGGCCGAGCATCAAAAAGCAATTGTTGTCCAAGGTTACAGGGCCATTGATTGGTGCAGATGGAGACTTAAATGAAGGCTTTGAAAGATTATTCACCTAAATCAACATGGTAGAAGTTGGGAAGGGGTCCAACAAGGCGGATGTGCAGTTTGTGGGGCCAAAGGCAAAAATAACAATTGGATGACTACTCCTTTTCCCATTCGGAGGGAGTCTTGGTAGTTGGCTCTGATTTTCCTTCCTGTTTTTCTGGATTATTCCAGGGTTGTAGTCCAGATTCCTTTTATTTTTGTTGTGTTCATCAAAGTGTGAAACCTTGTTATTCCGTAATTCAATAAAATAAAAAGTTTCTTTTTCATTCCTTATTTTATTTTAATTTTGTTTTCTTCTTTTCTTTTTCTATATAGTTTTCTTTATACTGGTCTTAATGACATGGCGTGCATAAGGAATCCTCAGACCAGTCTTAAAAATCAATCTGATTCTGAAATGATAGTTCAAGAAGTAGATTGTGATTACGAATCAGAATATGATGATGATGGTGAAACCTTTGAAGAAATTAGTAAGGAGTTAATTCACTTCGAAGGAAAACCTAAACCCAATTTGAATGACACAGAAGCCGTCAATTTAGGGGACACAGACAACGTACGAGAGACTAAAATAAGTGTCCATCTCGAGCCAAAAATCCGGGAGGAGTTAATCAAAGCACTCATTGAGTACAAAGATATTTTTGCGTGGTCATATGACGACATGCCAGGTTGAAGCACTGATTTAGTGGTCCACAAATTGTCCACTGATCCAGCATTCCCACCCGTCAAGCAAAAGTTGAGGAAATTCAAAACTGATATGAGTGTGAAGATTAAAGAAGTTACCAAGCAGTTAGATGCAAAGGTTATTCGGGTAACTCGATATCCTATCTGGTTGGCTAATGTCATGCATGTACCGAAGAAGGACGGCAAGATCAGAGTATGCGTCGATTACCGCAATCTCAACAAAGCAAGGCCGAAGGATAACTTCCCACTACCCAATATACATATTCTGATTAATAATTGTGCCAAGCGCGAGATTGGATCTTTTGTGGATTGCTATGCCGAGTATCATCAGATTCTAATGGATGAATAAGATGCAGAAAAGACGACATTCATCACGCCCTGGGGAACTTATTGCTACCGGGTAATGCCATTTGGTTTGAATAATGCTGGGGCAACTTATATGAGGGCAATAACTACTGTGTTTCATGATATGATACACAAGGAGATTGAAGTATATGTAGATGATGTAATCATAAAATCAAAACATCAGGCCGACCACGTCGGGGACTTGAGGAAATTCTTCCAAAGGCTTCGCAGGTACAACCTTAAGCTTAACCCCGCCAAGTGTGCATTTGGTGTTCCATCTGGAAAACTGTTGGGATTCATAGTTAGCCGTCAAGGCATCGAGTTGGACCCATCAAAGATCAAAGCCATACAAGATTTGCCCCCTCCGAGGAACAAGACTAAAGTGATGAGTCTGTTAGGAAGGTTGAACTATATCAGTAGGTTTATCGCTCAGCTCACGGCGACTTGTGAGCCTATTTTCAAGTTGTTGAGGAAGGACGCCGCGATTAAGTGGACTGATGAGTGTCAAGAAGCATTTGATAAGATAAAAGGTTACTTGACAAACCCACCTGTGCTGGTTCCGCCAGAGCCAGGGAGACCTTTGATTCTTTACTTGATAGTCTTGGAAAATTCATTTGGTTGTGTACTGGGGCAGCATGACGTTACCGATAGGAAGGAACAAACCATCTATTATCTTATCAAGAAGTTCACGGCTTATGAGGTTAAGTACACTCACCTGGAAAGGACATGTTGTGCCCTAACTTGGGTAGCACTGAAGTTGAAACATTATTTGTCATCCTATACTACCTACCTCATTTCGTGTTTGGATCCGTTGAAGTATATCTTTCAAAAGCCTATGCCGACAGGAAGACTTGCAAAATGGCAGATTTTGCTCACAGAGTTTGACATAATCTATGTGACTCGGATTGCGATGAAAGCCCAAGCATTGGCCGATCATTTGGCCGAGAACCCGGTCGATGAAGAGTATGATCCACTGAGGACTTATTTTCCTGATGAAGAGGTGATGCACATTGATGAACTAGAATAGGCCGGAAAACCAGGTTGGAAACTTTTCTTTGATGGGGCTGCTAATATGAAAGGAGTCGGAATAGGAGCTGTGCTTATTTCTGAGACAGGGCATCACTATCCTGTTACGGCTTAGCTTCGTTTTTATTGCACCAACAATATGGCTGAGTACGAAGCATGTATTTTGGGCTTAAGGTTAGCTGCAGACATGGATGTCAAGGAAGTGTTAGTCTTGGGAGACTCGGATCTTCTGGTGCACCAAATTCAAGGAGAATGGGAAACGCGAGATTTGAAGCTCATACCATACCGACAATGCTTACATGATCTTTGCCAGCGGTTTAGATCAGTGGAGTTCAGTCATATTTCAAGGGTCCATAATGAGGTCGCCGATGCTTTGGCTACCCTAGCATCAATGCTGCACCATCCGGACAAAGCTTATGTCGATCCTTTGCATATTCAAGTCCGAGATCAGCATGCTTATTGTAACATGATTGAAGAAGAACGGGATGGCGAACCATGGTTCCACAATATCAAGGAATACATCAGAATGGGGATATACCCAGTGCAAGCCACGGGGGATCAAAAGAGAACAATTCGACGGTTGGCAAGTGGATTTTTCTTGAGTGGAGGAGTTATGTATAAAAGAACACCAGACCTGGGATTGTTAAGATGCATAGATGCTAGACAAGCTACGTTTGTCATGTCCGAAGTACATTCAGGAGTCTGCGGACCACATATGAGCGGATATGTGTTGGCAAAGAAATTTCTCCGAGCGGATATTATTGGCTCACTATGGAGAGAGATTGTATTAGTTTTGTGCGCAAATGTCATCAGTGCCAGATACACGGAGATTTGATTCATTCTCCGCCATCGGAATTACATACAATGTCAGCACCATGGCCCTTCGTCGCTTGGGGCATGGATATCATTAGACCAATTGAGCCAGCAGCATCCAACGGGCATAGGTTCATTCTGGTAGCCATTGATTATTTCACCAAATGGGTTGAGGCCAAAACTTTCAATTCTGTGACCAAGAAAGCAGTGGTCGATTTCGTTCACTCAAATGTCATCTGTCGATTTGGAATCCCAAAGGTGATCATCATGGATAATGGTGCTAATCTTAACAACAATCTGATGAAAGAGGTATGTCAACAGTTTAAGATTACACATCGCAATTTCACCCCATATCGTCCCAAGGCGAATGGAGCAGTTGAGGTAGCCAACAAAAACATAAAGAAGATACTTCGGAAAATGGTAGAAGGTTCGAGGCAATGGCATGAAAAATTACCATTTGCATTGTTGGGTTATCGCACCACTGTACGTACTTCAGCCACTGTACGCACCACTGTACGTACTTATTTGTTGGTATATGGGACTGAAGCCGTAATACCTATGGAAGTTGAAATACCGTCCCTTCGGATTGTCGCTGAAGCTGAGATTGATGATGATGAGTGGGTCAAAACTCGTCTGGATCAGTTGAACTTGATTGACGAAAAAAGATTGGCAGTTGTGTGTCATGGCCAGTTATATCAAAAGAGAATGGCAAGAGCGTACAACAAAAAGGTGCGTCCCCGGAAATTTGAAGTGGGTCAGCAAGTGCTGAAACGCATCTTCCACATCAGGCTGAGGCAAAAGGCAAGTTCGCCCCGAATTGGCAAGGGCCATTCATTGTAACTAGAGTGTTGTCCAATGGTGCTTTATGTTTAACAGATATCGAAGGAAAGTGCATCGACATGGATATTAATTCTGACGTAGTTAAGAGATATTATGTATAATTTCTTTTAATTGTAATTGTTGCTTGTTTGCATTTGGCATGATATCGTAGAATGAAATGACGGAGGAAATTTGTTCCTCCATCCAAACACTTCAACCTTTGCTTCCCCTTTTGAGCCTTATTTATTCTTTCATACCCCTCTTTGGAATCAGTAATGAAAATGAAAAAGGGAGAAAAGAAAAATAATGATAATAAAGACAAAAGAAAAGTCACAGGAAAAACAAAGGAATTAAGAACTACGTTTGACCTGATTCCTCAAAAAGGATACGTAGGCGCCTCACGGCTCGGTTATAGTGTAATAAGAATCAAAAATCCCCCCAAGCAAGAAAAACTGGGGCAGAAGTTGTGTTTATAATTTTGGGGAAAGAAAGTTGATTCCAAGAGTTGTAATGTTTTACCCATCAAAATTATTTTAAATTTTTTCTTTAGCCATACACCAGAAACCGATATTGATGTCCAAAAAGACCTCCCAATCAGTATCCGAGAAGTGCCAAGTCGGGCAAATGGAAGTCTAGAGTAACACTCTCGTCCCCAATATAAAAGAAATGAAATGAGAGAATCTCCAGCAGAAAGGAAATGAAATGAGAGAATCTTATCAGTAACACCCCAATCCCCAGCTGAAAGGAAATAAAATGAGAGAGTCTTATTGGTGAAAACCTTCACGGGCACCATAAGGCGACGGAAGTCGAGAGAAATAAAATGAGAGAGTCTTATCGGTGAAAACCTTCACAGGCACTGTAAGGCGACGAGAGTTGAGAGAAACGAGAGAGTCTTATTAGTGAAAACCCTTCGAAGGGCACTATAAGGCGACAACGAATTGAAAGTTGGCAAACGAGGTAAGGTTGACAGAAATGATCTGTCGAGGCATCAAGCAGAACAAAGATGTTGATTCGGCAAAAGAGTTGGGTGGCGGGACCTTTTGAAATGCAAAGTAAGGTCATCAGAAAGATTGAGTGATATAATAGACTGGGTTGATTAATCCGAAATGCACAACATGATCATTGAGATCTGTTATATCATTCAGATAAGTCCTTGTCCTTCTCTTCTCTTCAAACAATTCTTTAGGAAATTTTTTTTCTTTCTATCTTTTGAAGTCATCATCTTTCATTTCTTTTGGTTAAAGATTTTTCAATAGTAGTTTGTTTTTAAGAAGGATTTTTCAAAGCCAACTACCAATCGCCAATATGGGACAAGGTAAACGGAGATAAGACAGGCCAAAGATAATGTGACGGGACAAGAAAGACGTCATTATAAGACCAAATGATGGATTGCTCTAAGATGTCGTGGAAAGTATGGACTAAAAGTGAAAAACAACGGTCGAGAAGTGGGTGGATACAGAAGCATCAAGAAGGTCGAAAGTTATCAGCCAAGTTTCAAGACGGTCGAGCAACACAGAGCATGGAAAAAGGAAAAGGGAAAACCATCCCCAGCAGGAACGTCCCCCACATTTTAAACTAACAAATTTTCTTTGATTTGAAGCAGAGATAGGAAATGTAATTGATGACGGAAAGACATGCCACAAGAAAGATTGTCAAACTGGGGCAGAAAATTTTCTCTCATTTCGAAAATTTTCTGGAAGTCTAACACAAGTCTTAAGGGAAGCGGTATCCCCAGCAGTTTTCGGGAGAAGGCAAAACAAGTTTTAAAGAAAGCAATTTTAGGAGGAAGATAACACAAGTCTTAAGGGAAGTAGTTTCAGAGGAAGGAAAACACCAGCTTTAAGGGAAGTAGTCTTTGAAGGAGGAGAATAACATATTGTTGAATGAAACACCAGTGTTATCCCCAGCAGTCTTAAGAGGAATGAAACATCAGTTTTGAGGGAAGCAGTTCTGAAAGAAGATAATTCAAGTTAGAAGGAAAATGGTTCAGGAGGCAGGAAGGAACAACAGCAATAGAACGCATTTTAAGAAGTTATTGAAGTCAGGAGCCCGCCTGGAGAATGGAGGTGTTATATTTTTATAGTTGAAGTCAGGAGCCCGCCTAGAAAATGGAGGTGTTATATTTTAAGAAGTTGTTGAAGTCAGGAGCCCGCCTGGAGAATAGAGGTGTTATATCTTTAAGTTGTAGTTGAAGTTAGGAGCCCGCCTGGAGAATGGAGGTGTTATATTTTTAAGTTATAGTCGAAGTCAGGAGCCCGCCTGGAGAATGGAGGTGTTATATCTTTAAGTTGTAGTTGAAGTCAGGAGCCCGCCTGGAGAATGGAGGTGTTATATTTTTTTTTTAAAAAAGGGGTAGTTGAAGTCAGGAGCCCGCCTGGAGAATAGAGGTTGCTATACATTCAAGTTGTAGTCAAAGTCAGAAATCCGCCTGGAGAATGGAGGTATTATCTTTTTAAGTCATAATAGAAGTCAGAAGCCCGCATGGAGAATGGAGGTGTTATATTTTTAAGAAGTTATTGGAGTCAGGAACCCGCCTGGAGAACGGAATGGCGTTATCTTTTTAAGTAGTTGTTGACGTCAGTAAAGCGGAGGGTTACAACAAAATATCCCCAGCATAAATTCCGTTGCAGAGATCAGAAGGAAGACTAAAAGAGCAAGTTTGAAGATAGATAAGATGTTGTAATCCCTAGTTTAGTCTAGCTTCTTGTTTTCTTTCAGCACGGTGTAATAAGGAGGTCGGAAAACAATAGTAACAACATGCAGCAGTAGTAACAGCAAAATTGCAGTCCCATGGTAGCCCCAGCTACCAAAACTTCCCGAACTACATTAATCTGATTCCCTTTTAGCCAGGGATATGTAGGAAACCTTCTAAGCAAAGGTTCGGTTAAATCTTTCAAAAAATGCTTCACACGGAGTAGTCCAACGGGCAAAAATCGCTCGTATCCGCTCACTTTATCTTTGCATGAAAACCCTTCGTGTTTTCGGACAAAGAGGGGTAGCTGTGAGCACGTGAATTTTGCTTCACGGAAACTACTCCAAAAGAAATCAAAAAAATAAAACAAATGTCCTTTAGGTACAGTTTTAAGAATTTGTGTGACATCTTTGGATAATTGTTTGTATTGTTGTTTGTGAATGTTTATCTTGTTTTAATTAATTAAAAATACAAAAATATATGTGACATGCACATTTAGGATTTAATTGTGCACTTAGGGATTAACTGAACCATGTTTTGTTTCTAAAAGAAAGAAAATCACAAAATATATTTGTTGCATTTTTGTCGTTTTATTGTCCAATTGTGCGATTTTGTTTTTTTATTAATATTTAATCTTGTGTGTCAATTATTATTTAGGTTAGTTAATATTTTTAATTTAATTTTGGTTTTACAACTTATTTTAAAATTTTTGGTAATTAGGAATTAAAAAGGAAAATAATAGAAAAGAAAAACAAGTGAAATAAGAAACACATTCGGAACTGGACCATTTTTGGCCCAAAATCAGGCCCAAAACACCCCATTTACCCGGTCCAATATGCCTGATCTCTCAGAGGACTCATACGACTCCATTTAGGCATCTTAAATCTGAACCGTTGATCAAACAAATCAAATGGTCCAGTTCAGCCCCAGCATTGGTTCAAACGACACTGTTTCAGGTGATTAAATCTGAACCATCTATTCCTTTTGCTCTAACGGTCCCAGGCTTCCCCCATAACCTGGTCCATTTCACCCCGAGTCGACCCAGTTTCGCAGCATGTCCAAACGATGTTGTTTCCTATTAGTAAAATGATCCAGGCCGTTGATCGTGATTGATCCAACGGCCAAGATCAAATGCCCCCTCCCGTATATAACCCTAATCCCTTACCCCACTCCCCCAAACCAAACCCCCCCTCGCCCCATCGTCTCTCTCAGACCCTTCAGAGACGCCCCAAACCCTAGCCGCCCTCGTTCCCTTCGCCTGAAACCCGGCGGCAACAACACCGCCGGTCACCAAATTAACACCCCTAAGCCATCTGACCACCCTCGCTATGAATCCGTTAACCGTTTGCCTCGAATCAACCTCTAGCTTCTCTAATCTTCAATCTAAGATTCGAGCAAAACCTAAACCTACCCCAACCAGTCCCAAACCCACACCACGGCACCCCTGACCTCCCTCGTGCCCAAAATACCTTTGGCCTGGTTCGAATCTTGCTAGAACCATTCGAACCCCAAATGGAACCAAGACCCTTATGAAGACCAAACCAGGGTCTTTTCCGAAATTAAAGGAATTTGGGCGTCTAATCGACCTTAGTCGAAGTGTTCTCCGTTGAGAACACTTGATTAAGGTCCGTTCGACCTCAAAAAGTTTGAGTCAAGAGTTCGACCTGGGTTCGTTTAGTTTATGTTTTGTTAAGGTACCTTTTTCTCCTTTCTTGTTCTATTTTTGTTACGGTTAATTGTGTTTAGTTTAGTTATAATTCAGTTTTTGTTCATTGCTTCTTCTTCTTCTCCAATCAGACCTTTTTATTTGGTCGAGTCTGCTTCTGTTCATGGTCGAATATATGCTATTAGCCATGTAATTTGTTAGTTTATAAGTTCCCTGTTTTTGTCAATACCACTCGAATCACTTGTTGGTCCGTTTACTCTGATTGTTTGTTGTTAACTGCTAAATGTTATAGCCTGTGTAATTAATAAGCGTCGTCGATTAGTCTTTTAGGCTTGAATGTTATGTTAACATGATAATAGTTCAACCTTTGGTTCATACCAGTATGTTTACCATCATGCATCTTGTGTATACTTGAATTAGAGTTGTGTTTGCTCATTCCCTGCATTTGGTTTGACCTCCTGTTCTTTATAGTTGTTCTTATGAACCTCCTTCCTTGATTCATACTGCTTCAATTTTGGTTTGTATTATTGAATCTCTGCTCAATCACTGGGTCTGAGTTGATCAGGATTGGTTCCCAATATGATCAACTCATTCCCTTTGATTGATGCCTTGTTTGAAATGATCTGGCCTTCTGCTCTGAATCACTGTGTGAATTTGATAGTGGGAATTGGTTTATAGCTGTAGTAAGTTAGTGATCAATTAGAAATTAGTTGTTAGGGTTATAACTCATAGAGTTTTAATAACAGATCAATGAAGCTTAGGGCAGGGCAGTAATACACAGGGGTTAAGTGGGTAATTTTGGGATTTAGCAGGTCTGCAAGTGGACTGACTTAAGGGTCTGTTCAGTGGATAATAGATACCATTAGTTTAATATCAATGGGGAACATAACATGATAGTATGAGAGTTAATAGGAATACTATAATAACCTATAGTTTTGATTGAAACAATAGGGAACAAGGCATGTAAGTGTGGGGAACAAAATAACTTCAAACAAGAAGACATCAAGTAATGGGATTCAAAGGGGGATGGGCAGTTAAAATCTGATAGTTTCAAGGCAGAGATAGCAGGCCTGTTTTTGGGTTATAAATAGAGTCATTTAAGACAGATTGATGGGTTTTTTTTGGAGAAGAGAAATTAGTTTTCTTTCAATTTTTTTTCGAGAATCTAGGGTGGATTTTTAACACTTAAGAGTTCAGTAATTTGAGAAAAAAACTGGCTGTTTTTAATCCTAAAAGGTTCAGTGTTTGAGAGCTAAGAGAAAAGTGAGGTCTTTTCTTTTACTGCTGAATATCAGAACTAGTACTGTTACTGTTTCATTGGTGTTGCTGGTTGGTATTTCTGGGGTTTCAATTGGTTCTTCCTGAGTTTTCTATTGGTTATTTGCTACTGTTTCATTGGGTGCTGCTGGAATTCTGCTGGTTGTTTTCTTTCTAATCTGTTACTAGGTTGTTCTATTACTGTGTTGCTGGGTATTGCTGTTGTTGTTTGCTACTGCTCTGCTGATCCTCTTCTTCTTCTTCTATTGTCTATTACCAGGTACACTTTCGAATCACACTGTGATGTAGCTGTGAGATGTAAAAGTGAAAAGAAAATGCTCGAGTAGTGGAGTACTTAGTGCATCTGTAATTTAGTAGATAAATGATAAGTTGTATAGTCTATCTTTATAACCCAATGAAGAATGTGGGCTGTGGAGTTTGTATCTGATAAGGACTGTATTGGACCATTAATTTGCCTTTCTTAGTTGCAAATTTAGTAGTTTAATACCAACTTTAGTAGCATAGAATTAAAAAATCAAACTTCCAAGTTAACTGTGCTTTTCCCGAATAGTTAAGCATGCCCATTATTGTCAAGCTGTTTAGTTAAATAAGTAGAGTAAGATAAAGATATCATGAGTTTGTTCTATTGAACCTGTCTGTTTAAACTTGTTAGTTTCACTAGCTATGAAGGTTTTAATATTGTCAACAGTAGGTAGATAATGATTGTTGACAGCCCATTTGCTCAAAAGTTGAAATATATTGGGTTTGGGTTCATCATGTAAAGCAATTGACAATAGCCTATGTATGTTAAATCAGACTCGAATCCGCTTCTGTGAGTCGAACGCTGAACTTGGCCCGAATAACGCATGAAATCTGGGCGTAGGAAACGGGCTCGATCACAAGACCATCCTTAAAAATCATACAATAGAGTTAAGTAACAATTGGTTGGGACCTTCATTTTGTGTTTAGAGACAAACTTAATAGAAAAAATGTAGTCACTTTAGGATCGTCCTTTTAAAATAAAAGAGATGAGCCTCACCAAATAAAACGCACAGATTGTGGGGCCCTCACAAATGTATGTATTAATTACTTAGAACTCGGGATCGGCCGCTTAGCGAACTTCACGGCCTTTTCCAAAATAACCACGCGTTAGTCTCTTTAGGCATGTACATTAAATAACATTACCTTCTTAAACCCGGGTGCACATTTATGTGGCCTAAATCCAAATCTCAACGAAGGCGAAATGCGTCGCTAATCACGGGTACATTGATTGTGGCGTGGTTCGAGATGCATTTCCACAATGTTGCAAATTCTTTTTTTAAGTATAATGAATGAGACGAGCCTCGACAAAACAAAAATACACAAGCTGCGGGGCCCTCTATACGTGTTGGTAAAATTACTTAGACTTCGGGATGAGCCATTTAGTAAAATTTCACGGCCTTACCCAAAATACTGATACGCTAGTCGCTTTAGGCGCGCCTTTAATAATTTACTTTCTTAAACTCGGGTGCATATTTATGTGACCCAAATCTAAATCTCAACGGAGTTGAAATGTGTCGATAACCACGGGTACATTGATGTGACGTGGTTCGAGATACGTTCTCACAACGTTGCAATTCTCTGTTAAAATAATATTAATATTATTAATAATAATAATAATAATAATAATAATAATAATAATAATAATAATAATAATAATAATAATAATAAAATCGGTAAAGAGTTAAAACTTGCATATAAGCTCATAATTGTTAAAATCAGATAAATAAGCCGAATGTGACAGTTGAGCAACCGTGCCAGAACCACGGAACTCGAGAATGCCTAACACCTTCTCCCGAGTTAACAGAATTCCTTATCCGGATTTCTGGTTCGCGGACTGTAATACAGAATCATTCTTTTCCTCGATTCGGGATTAAATTGGTGACTTGGGACACCCTAAATCTCCCAAATGGCGACTCTGAAATAAATAAACAAATCCCATTTCGATTGTCCTTTAATTGAAAAAATTTCCTCTACGCCCCTTGCGGGCGCGGGTAAAAAGGAGGTGTGACAATAATAATAATAATAATAAAAACTTAGCTTGGTGACAACAAAGGGACAAACATGGCTACAAAGGTTCAAATTTTAATATATATGCTCCTTTCAGACAACCAAATGCTAGTGGAATTATATCTAATGTTTTGCAAAAATAAAAATAATTAAATATGCTTAACACAATTTAATTAACTAACATATCGTTATAACATTATCAAACATTCAAGAGCATATAAAAATGAATTACAATATAAGTATAAAGCTACTAATATTTCCCAGCGTCATTATCTTTCATTCCAACTCGATTTTATGAGTTTACATGGTCCGAAAATTACCTGGACAGCAGAAAGAAGAACAAATACAGCAGAGTAAGCTCTTTCCAAAATCAACAGTAGAACAATTAAACGGGCAGCAACAACAACAAAAGACAGCGACAACGGGCAGATTCAAACCCAAGAAAATAAACTAGAAATACCCCAGCAAAACAGTACAATTATGTAACTCCAGAAAAATCTTTCAAGACTACTCTATTTTCCTTAAACAAGTTTTTCACTTAAGAATCAACTCACAAAAGCTGCTAAGGGATATTATAGCTACTGATTTTTTCTCTTTTTTGTGTGTCTAGAGCTCCCTCAGTAAGATGGAGTGTCCTCCTATATATCAAAACAATCAGCTATTTCAAAAAAATTAAAAAATTAATCTTTTTGACAGATTTTTCTACAAAATTTGCTCTTAAATTCAAAATGCCAGACTTTTTGGTTCAAATTTTGTCAAGTATTTCAAACAAAATCTGCTCTCCACTATTCAAAGACAGACTTTTATTCAAACACTGTCCAAAGGTCTACATTTTCTTACCAAACAATTTGACTTTTGAGTGTTGTACTTAAAGAGTCTTGAAGCAGTAAATAAACAACCAAACAAGTACCATATACTCTTAAGTATTTTTCACTACCTCACTTTTATCAACACAAAACTATTTTACTACTTCAACAAGTGTAGAAAACAGAAAATTTAACATTTCAAACTTCAAAAACTATAATTAATAATAGACAAAAATAAAATCAGAAAAAAAATAAAATAGAAAAAATAGCCACAAAATAATAGAATTTTTACCATTTTATAATTCAAGTGGCCGAAAAAATGATAGTATGCCCAAAGAGGGTGTTCGGGGAGGTCGCCGGAATTTGGCCGGATTTTGGTCGCCGGATTTTCAGGGTAAAATTGGCATCAATAGCTAGGTCATGGAGAGCTCTATCCATTGATGTAGGTATTGTGGTGCGGTTTTGGTTGGAGCTTCAAGAATTTGGGCAAAAAAGTGACGGAAAAGTTTCCTAGATCTAAGATTCAAGGAGTTTGAGTGATTTTTGAAGGATTTGGTTTGGAGATATGGAAAGAGGAAGTTGTGGAGATTACATGGTGTGAATTTGGAGATGTTTGGAGATGGTCCACCGGCAGCGGCGATTTCCGTCCGGCGGTGGTGGGCGGAGCTGGGGCGGCGTCGAGAGAGTGAAGAGAGAGAGAAGAAAGAAGAAGGAGAAAAGAATTATGGGTGAAAATGAGGACAATTTTAAGATTTTTGAGGCTTTAAATACCTAAGCCAAAAGTGAATGAGATCCATTGGATCAAGATGAAATGGGTGAGTATGATTTGATCTTGTTTCATTTAGTGAAATGATGTAGTTTTGAGACAAAACTACGTAGTTTCAGACCCTTTCAATGACAGCCTTTTATCTTGCACTCTTGGACACTTTTTCTTTCAAATTTGGCCAAATTTCTTCTTTAATCCTACTTATTAAACTAATTTTACATAAATAAATTAATTAAATAACTTATTATAATGATCAATTAACTAGATTAATTCAATAACTGAACAACTAGTTAATTCTTAAAATGCACAAATGAAGAAAGAACTTTTTTTTAGTATTTTATGATAGGAAATAAGCAATTAAAGTCACAAAAATTGATAATAATAATTAAAATAACAAAACACTAATAATTTTAGGAGGTGTTAAAATAGTGCAAAATTAGGTGTTCTTCTACCTGGGTTAAGCTAATGTAAAACAACCGGAGCGAAGAGTACTTCTACCCGGAAGTATGAGCTGGATCCCTCTAGGCGAAAAAGTTCTACCTGGGTTAAGCTACGTAAAAACACCTTGAGCGAAGAGTACATCTTCCCGAAAACTATGAGCTGGATACCCCTAGGCGAAACGGTTCTACCTGGGTTAAGCTGCGTAAAACACCCTGAGCGAAGAGTACTTCTACCCGGAAACTATGAGCTGGATCTCCCTAGGCGAAACGGTTCTACCTGGGTTAAGCTATGTAAAATACCCTGAGCGAAGAGTACTTCTACCCGAAAACTATGAGCTGGATTCCCCTAAACGAAACGGTTCTACCTGGGTTAAGTTACGTAAAACACCCTGAGCGAAGAGTACTTCTACCCAGAAACTATGAGCTGGATCCCCCTAGGCGAAACAGTTCTACCTGGGTTAAGCTACGTAAAACACCTTGAGCGAAGAGTACTTCTACCCGGAAACTATGAGCTGAATCCCCCTAGGAGAATAATTCTACCTGGGTTAAGCTGCGTAAAACACCCTAAGCGAATAGTACTTCTACCCGAAACTATGAGCTGGATCCCCCTAGGCAAAATGGTTCTACCTGAGTTAAGCTGCGCAAAATAACCTGAGCGAAGAGTAGTTCTACCTGAAACGATGAGCTGGATCCTCCTAGGCGAAAGTATTCTACCTGAGTTAAGCTGCGTAAAACACCCTGAGCGAAGAGTACTTCTACCCGGAAACTATGAGCTGGATACCCCTAGGCGAAACGGTTCTACCTGAGTTAAGCTGCGGAAAACACCCTGAGCGAAGAGTACTTCTACCCGGAAATATGAGCGGATCCCCCTAGGCGAAAAGGTTCTACCTGGGTTAAGCTGCGTAAAAATAACCTGAGCGAAAAGTACTTCTACCCGGAACAATGAGCTGGATCCCCTAGGCGAAAATGTTCTACCTAGGTTAAGCTATGTAAAAATAGGAGGTGTGAACAATAGTGATATATGCCGAAAGTAAAAGAAAAATGGAGATTTTAAGGAGCTTACATTTGGTGACATTCGTTCTTTTAGAATCACCATTCTGCATACTATGTTCCTGCTTCAAACAAAGAAATATTTGTGAGTTTTCAAAGTGGTGGTTGGTTTTGTGGCCTTGATTGTTTTGATCACTTGATCTCGGCCCTTTCAATTGAAACTGGTTGCTTCCTGAATACCGATTGCCTTTCTGACTCTGGAGAAACTCTAGCTTTTTTAGACTTTGTCATGATGATTGGTTGGTGGAACTCAACCTTTTCGACTTTATCTTGCATTCGTAGGCCTTTTCCTTCTACTTTCTCTTTTTTTTCTTCTTTTTTTTTATATTCTTTTTTCATCATTTTTTTTCTTTTCTTTTCTTCGGAGCATTGGGAACTTTCGGCTCCTCAAACTTTGCTGCAACGGCTAGTCGCGTGGGACTTAACCTTTCCCAATTTTATTTCGCCTTCGTTGGCCTTTCTTTTCTGGCTTCTTTCTCCCAACTTCAAATTCAGAGCATTTGGGATGCCTTGGCTTTTTTCAACTCTTTGCCAAGACGGTTAGCCATGTGGGACTCAACCTTTTCAACTATATTTGCCTTTATAGGTGCTCCATTTGATTTTCTCTTTCCAAGAGTTTTGATTTCGAAGCATCGACCCCCATGGCTAGTGGGGGTTGACTTGATGCTCGTACAAGGCTGGGTGCCTTTATGCACATTAGCTTGCCCCAAATGAGAACCCTATAAATCAGTATTGCCATCCTTTCTTTGTCTTAGTTTCGGAATAGTGTTAGACCGAAATGGATTCAAAGAAAACAAACAATGGAATGGAGAATGAGTTTAAAACAAGAAGTGTCCCTTTCGGGGAAAGGAAATAAGGACCTATCTGGAGTATATACGGACTTTAATGAACATGACATGTCTTTTGGACTGGATGCTTGATCTGTGTAAACCGTTCGACTCTCAGAAATTCATCACAATGTTTTCCTCAAAATCGAGAAACCTTGCCAGGACTTTGTCAGTGCCGATGGCTGTGAGGATCCTCTTTTCGATCAGGGGCGCCCTTTGTGGATTTTCACGAGCTGACCTCTCTCATTTTTCTTCTCGCCTTATAGTGCTCTTTACGAGTTTTCACTAACAAGACTCTCTTATTTTTTATTTCTCTTCTTACCAACGCCTCATGGTGCCCGTGTGGATTTTCACCAATAAGACTCTCTCATTTTATTTCTCTCATTTTTATTGCATCGGATCCAAGTAGTCGTATTCTCTGATCCTTGAACATTCTCACTGATTGATCGGAAGGACTTGAAAGGATTTGGGTAAAAATAATTTGGATCGAATTACAACTTTGGAACCATTCAGGCGGGATCATCACCGGACCATTACAACATCTGCCCCAGTTTCACTTTTGGGGAAATTTGGATTTTTATTTTGGTGTGACTGAACCCCAGAGAGAGGTTGCCTACGTATCCTTTATGAATCAAGTCGAACATAGTTCAGGGAACTTTTTTTTTGTTTTTCTGTTTTGTTTTGTTTTGTTTGATCTTTATTTTTCCTTTCCGTTTCCTCTTTTGTTTTTCTTTTTCTTTGTCTTTTCTTCCTCTTTTTTTGTATATATTTTTTTCTTTTTCTTTTTTTTTTCATTTCATTTTTCAATAACACTTTCAGGTTCCAAGAGGGTGATCAAAGAATGGGAGCCGGCTCAAAGGGTTTGCAAAGGGTTGATAGTGTTTGGTTAGCGAGAATGAAAGCCTTCATCATCCCAATTGGAGAATATTAATATTATATGGAGGATCCAACATAATACCTTTTGACTGTATTTGCATTGACAGTTATTTCAGGGACATTTCTTTCGATGTGTCCCAAGTGCAACACACTCTTTTGGTAGTACTCATGTTGCAATGTACAGACCTTTCTAATCTGGGAACCAATTTTCCTTCAGTTGTTTCAACTCTTTGTTTTATTTCCTTAAACTTTATCTTCATTGCGATCGAATCTTTGATTCATTATTTCGAGGCCTGACAGCTTTCAGTATCTGGGTATGAAGTCCACAAGCATTTCATGTTATTGAAATCTGCATTTAACAGAACTAAAAAGAGAATAAGAAAGAAAAATGACAAGATTAAGAAAAGAGACATTCCTGGAAAATGAAATATTAATTTCATTTGATTTTTTGATTTTTGATTTTTTTATTTGATTTTTTTTTTCAATTTTTTGAAGATAGAAGGGTTTGCATCAGAATGTAAGACAATAAGGTAAAACATCTGGATCACACCCTGAGATAATCCAGATGCAAAAAGGATAGCATGACTGGCCACTAAGACTCCCGTTTGATGGGGAACTTTCATGCTTGGCGACCATTTTTGGCTTTTCTTCTATCTCGGCAAAGGCTGCAACGGCCTTCGGTGCCGGATCAAATTCCTCAGCTTCACAAATCATTCTAACCATTAGTACGATGTTGTGGGCAGGCAACAGATTGTTCATCACATCAGAAGCTTCTTCATCCCGAAAAACGATTCTTTCAGTTTCAATCAAATCTTCAACTACCCTTTTGAGGGTCCAAAGGTCCTCTGTACTGTGTCCCACTGCTCTAGAGTGGTATTCACATCTAACATCAGCTCGGTGCGAGGGGGACTCGGGGTTCGTCCATTTTGGGGCCACTGGCTGCAATAGATCTAGCCTGATTAGCTTTTGGAACAAGCTTGAATACGATTCACCAATAAGGGTGAACTGATTCTTTCTGAAAGGCTCTCTTGGGCGAGGATTGTATCGGAGATTATTTGGTTGGGGATTATATGGAGCTGGGTAAAGATGTGCATTTCTGGGAGGTGGAGCTCTGTTTTGTGTATAATGTTGTGGCCGCGTGCAAGGTTGCCCGTTCATCACTGCATACCAACAAAACCAACCACCTGAACAGAACCTGACTAATTTGCTCACACCACAACCTCGTTAGTTTTGAGACATTTAACACATAGGAAATCACACGTTGGGGATGCAATGCACCTAATAGTTAAACATTTCTACCATGTGTTTGAACGGTTGCATGTTTCATCCCGGCCTTAACTAACCCTTTAAGTATGTACCCCTTTTCTTTTATTTCTACCTCTATTTAATCACTCTTGATTTTTTTCGTCTCTGTCGCTTTTTATTTTTTGGCATTCTCCTTTTTTTTGTCACTCTTTTATTTTTGTCACTCTTTTTTTTTCTCTTTTTTTTTCTTTTTTCTTTTTAGTTTGTTTTTTCCTCAGTTAATTCTATGGTTATGCTCGAATCCGATGGGGATTGCCTACGTATCATGACGCCGCATGAATCAGATCATTACGTAAGTTCAGAAAAAATCAGGAATAAATTACACAAACTAACTCTCGTTTTTACTCATATACAATAACTCCACGAAAGCTCCTAACAAGGAAATAATGATTTTGGTTTTTTTTTTGGTAGAAGAAAGAATTTTTTTTTTAGATTTCAATTTTTATTGAATTGTTAAAAGTGAGACTTCTAAAGAAGAGCGATTTTTTTTTTTGAAATTCGATTTTTTTTTCATTTTATTTTTGGAATTGTTGAAAGAAAGAATTAAAAAAAAAGATTTTTTTTTGGATTTTTTTTGAAATAAACACTTCTAAAAAATAAATAAAATATTTTTAAATTTCGAATATTTTTTTTCAATTTTTGATAGAAAAACTTCTGAAGCAGAAGAAAAAAAAATTTGGAATTCAACAATTGTTTTTTGGAATTTTCGATTTTTTCTTTCATTTATTTATTTTTTGTGATTTTTGAAGAAAAATAATATCTTATTTTGATTTTTTTTTGTGGAAGAAAGACTTATAAAAGAAAAAAGAAGAAAATAATTTTAATTTTTTTTTTGATTTTTATTTTAAAATTGGAGTCCCTAAGAAATTATTTTCTAAAGAAGTAAGCAAAGGGAAATATATTTGAATTTTTTTTTAAAAGAATTGGGGGCCGGAACCGATGAGGTTTGCCTACGTATCTCACATCCGATGAGAATCAGACCCGCGTAGTTCGGTAAAACAGGGTACTCTCCCCTTTTATTTTTTTAATGAAAATTAATTTTTACAACTCACACCAGACTACTACAATATATATATATATGCTTTATTTGCACTAAACTAGGAGAATTATTCTCTTTTTTTCTCATTAACACTAAGTTTTTTTTTAAAACCGGTCGACAATGCAAGTAAGCCTTCCAAATGATGTATCAAGTAGCACATACGTCAACATGATGGTCTCAAAGAGGATACCTGTCTTATACGGACCCGACCCCTATGCCGAGTTTCGCTAAGTCAAATGCACGTGATGCAAATAAAGCGAACCTACTAGGGATATCCGGCATGAGGCTTGTTCTTCTAGGTTTAGATCCTTTTGGAGAAGGTATCTAGACTGGCTTACTCGAGCGGACAACTCGAGCCGAGGAGGGTCAGTGTACCGGTAGCATTGCTTTCCGGCTTAACTGGTGGTGCTCCCCGGCTAAAACAGGTGTGACTAAAATCCTTCACCGGGTGACGAACACCTCGGCTATCTCAAAGAAAGCGGGCTATGTCAAGCAAATGCCCAATTTTCAATTTCAAAAAGACTCAGAGGGGGTGCGTGAGAAAACAATTTATATGTACAGTTCAACAATATCAAAATGATAAAAAGTGAACAGGTAGCACATTAGGCACAAATAAATCACAATATTTACAAAATTAATAAAGCCAAATAAAAAGTCAACATGTACAAGCTCGAATTCTTATGTAAGTCCCCAGCAGAGTCGCCAGAGCTGTCACACCCCTTTTCTACCCCTCAAAATAATAATAATATGTGTATGGGCCAAAGAGTTTTTCCAATTAAAGTGACAAAATTTGAATAGGGATTATTTTATTGTTCAGAGTCGCCACTTAGAATTGATTTTTTCGGTGTTCCAAGTCACCATTTATTTGGATCCCTAGTCAAAGGAAGGTTTGACTCTATTTTAATCGGTCCGCGAAAACAAAGTTCGGGTAAGGAACTCTGTTGACCGAGGAGAAGGTATAAGGCATTCCCCGAGTCCCGTGGTTCTAGCACGGTCGCTTTATTGACTTAAACTTGGCTTGAATTAATTTTGGACAAACTGTGATTTATATTATTTTCATGTTTTACCTATCCTCTTTTATCTCTTGATTATTAGAAAAAATTAAAGAATATTTTTGAATAATAAGATGTCATAACCACACTACGCAAGCGAATGCGTGATCGACGAAATTTATTATTTAGTCATAACGGCGCTACGCAAGAGAATCCGCAGTTATGACAGACGATTGTTAGCACGTTATTTACTTTTTAAAAATTGCTGCAATTGTGTTGGAGGAAACATTAACCTGCTTTTTTTTCAAAAAATTTATTAAATGTCACTACCATGCTACGCAAGCGAATCCGTAATTATGACAAAGATTTATAAATTAATTAAAACTATTGAATATGACATGAAATTGATGAATTAACTTATTAAAAGTTAAGCGTCACGCTACACAAGTGAGTCCGTGAAGTTAAAACGCACCTACTATTTGCCTAACGTTTAAATTAATTAAAGGAAAACTAGTTAATTAAAATAGTAGAAAAATCTGATATTATTATTATTTTTTCGAGCTTTATAGTTGGGAAAAATTATGCAAATAAATGTTGGACCAACTTTACCTATTTTAAAAGAAATGAGCCAACTTCTTGTTAAACAAAAAATGGGCCAACTTGTATGGAGCTTTTGGGCTGCTGGAATTTATTATTAAAATGGGTCAATAAATGAATTTCAATTGGCCCAATGCTATATAGAAGAAAATGTGTAATTTTGTTGTTCAAAGGTAAATGAGCCAACTTTTATTTTTGATTCAATAAGGCCCAAAGTTGATACAATCTTAGCTCTTTACTTAGTTTGAGTTCATAACCATTAACTACATAGTCACAATTGTATAACACCCACTTTACAAAAATAGCCATTTTTGCAAATCCGGCAAAATGGCCAGATTCACAAAGATATTATCACAATATTCCTAGAAGCATATGTTGGCAGTGAAATTTCAGCAACTAAAACGAACTCATGCTATGTGTTATACACCTAAAGTCATTTATGGCATACTTAGCATTGTTACTCGGATATAATAGCTTGAAAACATGCTTAAAAAATTCATAAACGACTTACATATCACATTCAAAAACTTACAACTCAATATTCAAGTATTATGAAGGACTATATTCACATTATCACATGCTTGATACATAACAATAACATACAAGCTCTTTTGTTGTCAAACTATTCATCACATCAAACACATTTAAATGGTGCATCATGTTCAAGTTGTTCCCATTGCTGAAAATACGTACATTACGAGTCTTAAAGGATTATTTGGTAGCAAAAGAATAAACAGTAGTTCAGCAACTAAAGCAGTATAAAAACAGCAGCAAAACCAACAGCAAATCCGTGTTAAAACAACCCGAAAACTTAGAGAGGGAACCCAGAAACGAACTCTAAAGAGGACTTATACTCTTCTAAAAGTTTGCACTCTAAGATTCACTCCCAAATCTCACCATTTCAGCTTACTTTTCATGTGTTCAACTGCTAATTTTTTTTTTTGTTTTTGTGACAAAGCAATTATAAAAAATGCCCCTGGAAGTGTGATGGAGTGCCCCAAAGTGAGGAAAGGGTAGCCCTTAAAGAGGCAAATTTGGACAGATTTTGGTTCACCAAATGTGTGTCCGACAAAAACTTACATTGTGTGCTAAACACTGTTCAAAATCTGTCCAAAGGTCAAAGAAAATCTACTATGTCAGAAACAAAGAGAAAAAAATATCATTTCAGCCACCCTAACTAGTAAAAGTAGGCTACTAGCACCCTATTTTGTGATAAAATAACATAAACTTCAGATTTTAACAACATCAATATCACCTTGTTGATTCAAACTAAACCAAGTATTAAAACATGTAATTAAACTTCACACATGTGTTATGAACCAATCGTAAGCAAACAAAAATTAACTATTAAAGCCAAACAAAACGCATGCTATCGCTAGAACGATTTAATAAAACCAACTAGACAAACATAATCAAAAATGGATTAAATGAAGAAACAAGATAGAAACTAACTTTAGCTAAAAAAAATCAAAAAAATTAATAACATGGCAGGATTACGATTTTACCATATACTCTCAAGCATTTCCTCACTACCTCACTTTAATCAACACAAAGCTAATTTACTACTTCAACAAGTGCAAAAACAGAAAATTTAGCATTCCAAAACTTCAAAAACTAATGCTAAAATAATTAATAATAAAAAATAAAATCTGAAAAATAAAAATAAAAAATCAACCATGAAAAAGAATAGGATTTTACCATTTTATAATTCAAGTGGCCAAAAAATAGTGGTATGCCAAAAGAGGGTGTTTAGGGAGGTCGCCGGAATTTGGCCGGATTTTGGTCGCCGGATTTTCAGGGTGAAATTGGCATATCTTGAGGATCTCTATCCATTGATGTAGGTATTGTGGGGTGGTAATGGTCGGAGCTTCAATAATTTGGGCAAAAAAGTGACGGAAAAGTTTTCTAGATCTAAGATTCAAGGAGTTTGAGGAATTTTTGAAGGATTTGGTTTGGAGATATGGAAAGAGGAAGTTGTGGAGATTACATGGTGTGAATTTGGAGGTGGTCCGCCGCCGGCGGTGGGCGGAGCTGGGGCGGCGTAGAGAGAGTGAAGAGAGAGAGAAGAGAGAAGAAGGAGAAAAGAATTATGGGTGAAAATGAGGACAATTTTCAGATTTTTGAGGCTTTAAATACCTAAGCCAAGAGTGAATGAGATCCATTGGATCAAGATGGAATGGATGGGTATGATTTGATCTTGTTTCATTTAGTGAAACGACGTAGTTTTGAGGCAAAACTACGTAGTTTCAGACCCTTTCAATGGCAGCCCTTTATCTTGCACTCTTGGACACTTTTTCTTTCAAATTTGGCCAAATTTCTTCCTTAATCCTACTTATTAAACTAATTTTACACAAATAAATTAATTAAATAACTTATTCTAATGATCAATTAACTAGATTAATTCACCAACTGAACAACTAGTTAATTCTTAAAATGCACAAATGAAGAAAGAACTATTTATTTTTAGTATTTTATGATAGGAAATATGCAATTAAACACAAAAATTGAGAAAAATAATTAAAATAACAAACTACTAATAACTTTAGGAGGTGTTAAAATTAGGTGTTCACAAGTATTTGAACTACATGTCCAAAACTACATGTCTTTCATATTAAACCAATTCTATTTGAATTGTGTATCGTCTATTTGGCCAATATTTTTGTATCTGTCTTGACAGCCTTAAGATCCCCATCTATACTTAGCGCTATGATAGATGTCGTCGACGAACATTTATATCGATTCCAATACATTTTCATAAAGACATAACATAAAGATCTCTTCATTCATATATTCAAGTACCTGAATCTCTCATGAGATTTTATGAAGTGTTATGTCATGTGATCTTCTAGATCACTTGCCTCCTTATTATGATCAGTTTGATCATTTGCTCATCTTCTTTGTCAAGAAATTTTATTTGAAACCGATTTGTCTATACACTTTAAGCATACCATAGACTGTCCTTCTAGGACTTAATATGAGCATTTGCAATGAGAATATAGTTACTTTCTTTGGGGTCAGCAAATGCGTATGACATGCTTTGAAATATATTGCAAACGAATTATCTTTTTATGAACTTCAAGTTCATATTATGATATTCGAGGATCTATATATATAAATGATAACCCGTTCCACGTAACGTTTTCTCAAATGTTTATCATGTCCGCCCCTCATGTTAGAAAAACTAACTTGTTTCCTCAACTTGAGAGCCCATCTTTGTGTGTCATGGTGCTAATCAAAATATACACCGCACATTAATAATAATAAGATGGAATTATTTGGTTCCTGACCCCGAACCACTTGTGAGGGGAGAATGTACTATACTTTCGTATATAACCTATATCAAATTGATATAGATAACTTTGTTCTCATAAGCAGTAGTTTAGCTATTAACTGGAGGCACTTAATACATTATTTTGTTAAATCAACTGTGATGTAAACCAACTTATCAAGATGGACTTCTTGAATAGAAAATCTAGAAATTATGCTCGAAATTAAATTATTGAGCAAGTTACCTCGCAAAACATCATATTGCGGGTTAATAATAATCACACATGTAACCATCTCATAGATGCATCTTATGTGGTATACATGACAAGTGAATGAGTCCATATTCACTTTTGATATTTCCAGCGTTATGGGATTCAATCCCAATTTTGGTTGGTCTACTAATTAATGAGAACAAGCAACTTAGGAGAATTCGTAAAAAAATTTCTAGTTCTTTAATGTTTACTCATTTGAATTCTCTTTTATTTTTGCATATCATACTTAAATTGCTATGACTAAACCAGCTATGCCAACTGGATATCAATAAACTCCAAGTTTATTATGATATGAGTTTTATATCAATAAAGTTCTACTTTATTGTGGCATTCTTTTATTTGTGTAGTACAAACTGAAGAATAAAGCGGGTAACGTTTCACATACATATTACCCCGCTATAAGTTGTAGTAATAGAAGATATTAAATTTTTCCTTTATTTATAGTCTCAATATAATCAACTGTTTTCGCGTGTACTTTAGAAACTGAATAAGTTTCTTTTAGACTTTCTACAATACAATACCTTATTGGTAATCAATTGTGTTTCTCCAAAATAGTATAATTGGCTCTGGCAGAGTTCTCAATTAATTTTGTACTACCACATATTCATCAACATCAATATGGTGAATATCTCTTTTAAAGAGAAAGTTATACCATTATGGTTATGTTCAAAATTATATGCAAGATATGTTTCTTGCATTAATGTTATTCTTTAATAATCGCATTACCAAAATATTTTAGTGTGCAATAGGTACGTGACCAATGACCATTCATGCCATAATAATGACATTATTTTCTTATATCATCTCAAACCTCCTTCTAGAAGTGAGTGTGGTATATTCACTACCACTAGCACGTTCATATTCTTCCAAGAATGAATATGTATTCATAAATTAGATGTTGTCATATTCACATCATGAATGGACCATAATCATCTATATGTGCTTTATAAAATCTCATATCAAATCGATGACAAATATTACTTTCACAAAGTGAATAATTATTTTGAGAATCCTTATTGTTCTCATTACCACAATGATGACGATTATAATTTCGTCTATTGCCACGTCCACATCTATTGATACATTCACAATAATAATTTTTGTCTTCTTTCAGATTTATCACATACTGCTACCACATTCTCTAAAGGGAATGAGAATGGAGCAAATTTAATGGGACGGGTTTTCAATTCTTTGCCCACAATCATACATGAATTTGATCATGACAAGACATAGAAATTTTACCACTTTGGGTGGTTATAATATCTTTCAAACTTCATTAGAGTTGCAATCAAAATTTATCGTCTTTGCTTGTATTTAAAACAAATTATAGAATGTCAAGAATTAGAAAGAGAAAAGTAAAATACTTACCTTAAATCCAGAATTTAATCATGAAGGAAGTTCATAGAATAATTGACCATCATTATACTCAATCCCAAATCTTCTACTCAATTGGTTAGAGTCTCGTGCTGATAACGTGTTATGAAACAATAAAAGAAGAAGAAGAGTATTGCAGAGAAAAGTAGGGAGAGAGAATTCTTATTGATTTTGAGATGAATTACAATGGAATAGAACCCTCTATTTATAAGGAGAGATTGGCTTAGCCACCAAGCAATAAACCCTAGAATCTCTCTAAATATAGACATTCACCTTAAATAGAATTCTATTTATAACATATTTATATTTTTAAGACTTTATAGTGAATTTTTTTTAGAAAATATAGAAATATTTGGGATGCTCTCGTGTATTAACCTTGAAAGCATAAATTAACGAAAAATTATTGTTAGATGACTAAGAAAATAACTATCAGTGTTACTAAAAAAAATTCTCCCATTAGAATATTTTAATAGATTATATGTTTGCCAATTTTTTTCATATTTACTAAACATATATTCACTTATCGAAACTTTATTTATAATTTTAACAAAGTAAGATTGAAATAATATTCATGTAACAAAACGACCCAAAAATCCGAAAAACCCGAAAAAACCGAACCAATCCAAACCGATATAGTCGGTCTGGTTTGATTTTGATAAAAATCGAATCAACCCGATCCATGTACACCCCTACTTTCAGCTAACATTTGCCAAATGTGATACTTTTGATTTTCTTTATTTTTTGATTTTAAAAAAATAGTAAGATTGATTTTTATTTTTTTTTAAAATAGTATTATTGATGCATAAATAGTGAAAAGATAAAGACTATTATTGGAGAAATTTTAAGTGATATTAGAATTTTGAACCTGATTGATATCGTTGATGCTGCAACCATATCATGTAATTCACGGAGCATCTCATACAATAAAAGAATATGGCCTTTAGGCACCGAACAACTCGAAATGAGAAATATGGCTCATAGTCACCAAGAAACTGACCATCGTATGACAATGAGATTACACTAATTTGGCTGTGAGATCCCAAATGGTTTTGTGAGTCTTTAAAAACTTATTTTTATGATCATATTTTTTTATGATATTATTACTGGTTATTGTTGTTTTTTTATATTTTTTTTTTATTCTGTTGTTGTTACTGAGCTATTGTCTATTGTTTATTTTCTTCTTCTTGAGCCGAGGATCTTTCGGAAACAACCTCTCTATCCATCCGGGGTAGGGGTAAGGTTTGCGTACACTTTACCCTCCCCAGACCACACTTATGAAATTTTACTGTATTGTTGTTGTTGATCATATCTTTGTTAGAAGATAATTCTTATATCTCAAAAATAAAAATATAACATATTCATTATCATTTACTACCCATGATTAATAGCTATAATTATAATATTATAACTGATCTTTTATTAACATTCATACAAAACCATCTTTGATTAGCTATTAATGGCTTTTGAATTCTTTTGTTCAAATTATTATTATCCGTTAGTAATAGCCTTGAATGACTTTGGAAGTTACAAAATGTTAAGATTTGTTTTGTAACATCTTTTCTTATTAATACTTTAGTTTTTAATGCCATATATGTTGGAGTATTTTAGCTAGTCATTTGATGAGATGATTGTTCTTATCTATAAATTCTCAAGTTCTTTTTACTTTCAAGAGTATGAAAAAGTAATCTGCTAATTTTCTTCTTTGTGTTGAGTTTTATTTTATTCAATCTTTATTGTTTCTGCTCCTAGTTTATACTAGAAGAGCTTGTTGAATCCTGGGGGATACACTTAATTTTATTTATCACGGTTGTCACACCTCCTTTTTCACCTACACCCCCCACAAAGGGGCGTAAACGAGAGTTTTTCCAATCAAAGGACAATCGAAACGAGATTTATTTATTTATTTCAGAGTCGCCACTTGGGAGATTTATGGTGTCCCAAGTCACCGGTTGAATCCCGAATCGAGGAAAAGAATGACTCTGTTTAACAGTCTGCGCACCAGAAATCCGGATAAGGAATTCTGTTAACCCGGGAGAAGGTGTTAGGCATTCCCGAGTTCCATGGTTCTAGCACGGTCGCTCAACTGTCATATTCGGCTTGATTATCTGATTTTATACAATTAGGAACCTACGTGCAAATTTTAACTGTTTACCGCTTTGTTATTATTTATTCAAAAAATTACAACGTCGTGAGAATGCATCTCGAATTGCGCCACATAAATGTACCCGCAATTTTCGATACGTTCCAACTTTGTTAAGATTTGGATTTGGGTCACATAAATGTGCACCCGTGTTTAGGAAGATAAATTATTAAAGGCGCGCCTAAAGATACTAACGCGTTGTTATTTTGAGAAAAGTCGTAAAGTTCGCTATGCGGCCTGTCTCGAAATCTAAGCATTTGAAATAACTGTCCGTTAAGGGCCCCACAGTTTGTGTATTCTTGTTTGTCGAGGCTCGTCTCATTCATTATTTTTTAAAGGAATTTACAACGTCATGGACATGCATCTCGAATCACGTCACAATCAATGTACCCATGATTAGCGACACATTTTGACTCCGTTGCGATTTGGATTTGGGTCACATAAATGTGCACCCGAGTTTAAGAAAGTAAATAATTAAAGGCGCGCCTAAAGCGATTAGCGTATCATTATTTTGGGCGAGGCCGTGAAATTTTGCTAAACGGCCCATCTCGAAGTCTAAGTAACTTTACCAACACGTATAGAGGGCCCCGCAGCTTGTGTATTTTTTATTTGTCGAGGCTCGTCTCATTTATTTTAAAAGGACAATCCTAAAGTGACTACATTTTTCTATTAAGTTCGTCTCTAAGAATAAAGAAAAATCCTAATCAATTAACATTAAAAAGTTCGGGCTTCAAATTCAAATCCGGGTCCAAACAAAAGGAAACACCTTCTAGTTTGAACCCGCTACCTAACTTAAGATCCGCCGCCTGCCGTTGTAAATATTAACAAACCAGCTACCATTTCGATTCAGTTCAACTTTAGCTTTATTAAATGAATTGGATTATTGGAGTTAATCTATGTGGAATACAAAGCCATTTTTTGCTCTTTTTACGATTTGTTGAAAAATGCATCAATGCTTAAAACTGACATCAAGCTAACATTAATCACTAACATTCGAGAACTAACATTATTTACATTGCTATTTAAAATGATGCTATTTACTCAAGTGAACTCGCGATTTCAGAATTAGACCTATTAAACCAACACGCTGATTTCCATAAACTATTTGAACCTGTTTTGTGACAAACTTTTTCAAACTGTTTCACGACTACTGAACAAAAGAATTAAATACAGTATATTTCATAATTAGTAATCACCAACTAAGATTAATTACAATTGATATTCCATGTTTGTAGAAATAGATTCAATTAGTCCAGTTATGCATTTCAAAATCATTCCAATACATACTATGAAATATCAAATGAACTACTGCTTATACATCAAATTAAACACAAAGAAATAGTTATTTTCGGAAATCCATTCCAACAACTCTTTACTGCTTTTCCATTAAATTTGAGAGCTTTAGAACATGTACCTCGATAATGGAAATACAAAAAGATGAAGGAGCAGTCAGCAACAGTAGTAACACAACAAAACAACACAACCAAACTGTCACACCTCCTTTTTGCGCGCCCCGCTCCGAAGGGTTAAATGCGCGAGGGAATTTTTCTAATTTAAGTGACAATATTCGAAATGAGATTATTTATTTTTATTCAGAGTCGCCACTTGGGAAAGGTTTGGCTTTTGGTGTCCCAAGTCACCGGTTTATCTTGAATCCCAAATCGAGGAAAATATTCGACTTTTCCAAATGAAGTCTGTGAACCAGAAATTCTAAGTAAGGAATGATGTTGACCCGAGGGAAGGTGTTAGGCACCCTCGAATCCCGTGGTTCTAGCACGGTCGCTTAAATTGTTATAATGGATAAATATCTGATTTAAATATATGTTATGACTTACGTGCTTTTATTAAGTTTAAACCACTTTTATTATTATCATTTATTTTTATAGAATTGCAACGTCGTGAAAATGCATCTCGAACCACGTCACAATCAATGCACCCGTGGTCGTCGACACATTTTGACTCCGTTGAGATTTGGATTTGGGTCACATCAATGTGCACCCGTGTTTAAGAAGGTTAAATTATTAAAGGTGCGCCTAAAAGCAACTAGCGTATTGTTATTTTGGGAAGGCCGTAAAATTCGCTAAACGGCCTGTCCCGAATTCTAAGTATTTTAATATATACATTTAGAGGGCCCCGCAGCTTGTGCATTTTTGTTTGTCGAGGCTCGTCTCATTTTTATTTAAAAGGATAAACCTACAGTGACTATATTTTCTATTAAGTTCATCTCTAAAATAAAAGAAAATTTCTTAATTATTTACATGCTGAAAAACGTAACTTATTTATTAAGTTACGACTAATGTGAACGGAAAATTGCGATCGCGTTTGTACAAGGAAAAACTGCTTTAATTCTACATTCTATTATTTACTAATACTAGAGCATGAGATAGATACACAATAATATCAAAAACAGATTAATTCAACTAACATTATTAGATGAAGAAGTTATACATATGCAATCCATTACTTATTAATAAATCGACTACATTTTTATATAAAGAAAGGAAAATTATATTCAAACAACAAATCTAAACAGTTCGGATTCAATAGGAACAAAGCCTGATTAATATTTCATTTTTTTCTTCAAGCCGAGATTGTACAAATGTGTACCTGGAAACAGCAGTACAAGAACAAAAGAAGTAGGAGTCAGCGACATTAATAACGCGGCAACAGCAGGTTCAGCAACACCGCAAAACCAGTAAAAACCAGTAGAATAACCCAGTAACAGATTGAAAACTCAGCAGTGCAAAAGTACAATCGCAGTCAAAGCAGAAGAGAGAAAAGATACGAGATGCAGTAGTTTCTGACTTTTGAATGACACTCGAAGAAGAGCAAACAGAATTGTTCGAGTGAAAGTTCAAATTGTCTTTCTCTTTTACTATCACAAACTCTCTCCCAGTATAAAAGTATGTCAACTCTCAAGTGTAAAAAGAATCTGTCAACTCTCTCTAAAAATTCTCTCAATAATATTCAACTCTTTTTCTCTCCCCCCAAAAATTCTCTCTTAAAACTCTCAAGTCTCCTCCTCAATGTCAAGAAATGACTCTATATTTATAGCAAGACTTTGCCTTGAATTCCTAAACCCAAATTATTCCCCCAATGACATGCTTTGTCCCACTATCAAATGTCTTCTTTATTTTAAACTTTGTCCCCCATGCCTACATTAAATAAATGTCACATTACCAACCCATTACAATATGTCCCCCATGCCTACATTAAACAAGTGCAAGATTCCTCCCCATTATGTTTTGTCTTGTCCCCCATTATATTAAACAAGTACATCAAAAACCCCACCCCATTATATTTGTCCCTCATGCTTAACATAAAGAATCAAAATAATGTTCAATTACCAAACTACCCCTCCGACCTTATTGCAATTACAAATCTACCCCCGAATGCAATGCAATTTACCAAATTACCCCCATCAGCTCTAAACACTCAATTAATCATAACTTGACCAAAATATGATCAAGATGACCAATTTCTCAACAATCTTCAACAACAATTATATGAACACGATGAACAACACAACTCAAAATTAATGGAATGAATTAACCATATCGGGAACCAATCCTGGTTAATTTAGACCATGAATGTATGAGCAAAACACAACAATACAAACAACAAAATACTAAATTAAACAAATCAAAGACAACATAAACTCACATTAAATCACTGGATTTAATCATGAACTTCAAACAAAGATGAACATGAATTAAATCTATTTTTAGCAACAAACATGACGGGTTCACATGACTCAAACAACATAAATAATTTCTGGAAAATACATAACAACATGAAACAAATTGAAGAAATAATAAATTAAATTTCAATTTGAATCTAACAAACATTAAACTAGCAAACATTCACTTAAACAACAATACAAACATGGAATAAACATGAAAAATAATTAATTAATCTTTCATTTGAAATCTGAAAAATTAATTTAACAAACAACACATGAACATGAACTAAAAATTAATTCAAACGATAAACAAAACAAACATTTGCCGATTTTAGATTCGAAAATATCAAAACAAAATACAGACAAAATAAAACTCAAAAAAAACTACTAACCGGATCGAAACGACGAACAACGACCAAACAAACAACGAACTTGACGAGCCTCGACCAAAGCTCAAACCAACGATGGCGAACACGAGCAGACGACGAACGAACATGAACCTACGAAGCAATATCGGCGGTTGACAACTGAAAACCACGCCGAAGCTAAACCGGCAGTTGGCGGGGCAGAAGTGAAGCAGTAAAAGCATCCGTGGACGACGAGGTTTCAGTACAAACCCATATGAGAGGTCGACGGACAGCGGAGACGCGACAGCTGGGGACGGGGCTTCGAACTGGACGATGAGCTTGGCCAATGGAAACAGCGGAGACGCGACAGAACTGGGTTGTGACGATGACGGGGAGGCAGCTGGAGGCGACGGGTTCTTGTTCGTTTTTTGGGTTTTTGCCGGAGAAGAACGTGACGCAGCAGCAGCATCAGCATCACCAGCTGCTACTCGACAGGGGGGGTCCGATGGTTCGAGCATTGGGGGTGCGAGGGTTCGTCTGGGCAGTGGCGTTTGGTGGTTGTTTGGTCGTCGACTCGACAGTGACGACGAGGGGGAAGCTGGTGGTTGACGGGGACTGTTTGGTCGAAGGTGTTTGGACGTGAGAGAGTCCGGGCTGCGTCCATGGTGGTGGTGTTCGCGGTGGGAAGGTGCTGGGTGGTGGACGCAGAAGAAGGGAGCATGGTTTGGGCAGCCATGGTTGTGAGCTTGGAGTTTTGAGAGGATGAAGAGAGGAGGCGGATGAGTTAGTCTTTAGGGTTTTTGGTTTTTTGTTATTTTTGTTTTGTTTTTGTGTTTAGACCAAAAAATGAAGAAAGGGGTTGGGTATTGGGTTAATGGGGCGGACCGGGTCGACCCGTGTGAAGTGGACTGGGTCGTGGACAATTGTTTGGGCCTGGGGTTGAAAATTGAAGAAGTGGCCCAATCCGATTTTTATTTGTATTTTTGTTATCTTTTCTTCTTTTATTTTCTAAAACTAAATTATAAAAATACTTAAATTATTATTAAGAACTAAATTAAGTTATAAAAGCGCAAATTAACTCCCAATAACAATTAACGCACAATTAAGTAATAATTAAGCATAAAATTGTTCATTTGGACATTAAATGCTAAAAATGCAAAAGATGCCTATTTTTGTAATTTTTAATTTTTGTAAAACTAATTTAATTACTAACAATTGTAGAATGAAATCCTACATGCAAAATGCGACATATTTTTATATTTTTTATTAATTTAACAAATAAGCAAACACAGACAAATACAAATAATTATCCAAAAATATCACAAAAATACTCAAAATTGCACACCAAGGAAAATCATTTTATTTTGCATTTTCTGGGGGTATTTCTCATATAGGGCAAAAATCACGTGCTTACAGCTGCCCCTCTTTGCCCGAAGACACGAAGGGTTTTCGCGTAAAGATAAAGTGAGCGATTTTTGCCTATCCGAGTACTCCGTGTGAAGCATTTTTTTTTTGAAAAAGATTTAACCGAACCTCTGCTTCAAAGGTTTCCTACATATCCCTGGCTAAAGGGGAATCATGTTAATGTAGTTCGGGAAACTTTGGGTAGCTGGGACTACCATGGGATTGCAATTCTTGCTGTTACTGATGTTGCTGTTGTCACCGCTGCTTTACTGACCGCCTTATTACAACCAAAGAAAAATTGAAACTGAACTAAACACTTATATGCATGTCAACTGCTAGTTACAAGATTCCTATCTATGATTCTTTTGCGACTTGATCTTGGGTCTTAGCTGATTCTGCTTGTAGACTCCGATCTGAATCTTGATGCTTGCAAGTTGTAGGCGCCTATTTATTTCTGCGATACTGAATATGACGGGGTTGGTAGAACTCGGGACCTTGATCAAATCTTGGAGCGATCCGCCTTCCATTTTCTCAGGTGTCTCGGGACATCTTTTTTTCTTTTTCTTCTTAGATTTTGAGTTGAGACTCATCTTCTGGGTCGTTTCGATCCGTGTGGCTCGAGGTTAGACCTGCGCGAAAAACAAATGAACGAAATTTTATGCCCCAGTTTCACTAGGAAAATTTCGTGAATTATTCGCCAGGAAGTTCATAAAATTGATGAAAGAGGATATGCATGCTCAGTTCAGGGTTGGAGCCCTAATATCGACTAGCTGGGGAAAGGTTCAGTTTAGAGTTGAAACTCTAATACTGACCAACTGGGGAAAAGTTCAGTTTAGGGTTTAAAACCCTAATGCTGACCAAAGGAAAAATTCAGTTTAGAGTTTTAAAACCCTAATGCTGACTAAAGGAAAAGTTCAGTTTAGGGTTTAAAACCCTAATGCTGATTAAAGGAAAAAGTTCAGTTTAGGGTTTAAAACCCTAATGCTGACTGAAAGGGAAAAGTTCAGTTTAGGGTTTAAAACCCTAATGCTGACTGAAAGGGAAAAGTTTAGTTTAGGGTTTAAAACCCTAATGGTGACTGAAAGGAAAAGTTCAGTTTAGGGTTTAAAGCCCTAATGCTGACTGGAAAGAAAAAGCTCAGTTTAGGGTTTAAAACCCTAATGTTGGCTGAATGGAAAAAGTTCAGTTTAGGGTTTAAAACCCTAAGGTTGATTAAAGGAAAAAGTTCAGTTCAGGGTTTAAAACCCTAATGCTGACTAAAGGAAAGAGTTCAGTTTAGGGTTTAAAACCCTAATGCTGACATGCATGGAAAAAGCTCAGTTTAGGGTTTAAAACCCTAATGCTGGCTGAATGGAAAGAGTTCAGTTTAGGGTTTAAAACCCTAATGCTGACTAAATGGAAAAGTTCAGTTCAGGGTTTAAAACCCTGATGCTGATCAAAGGAAAAAGTTCAGTTCAGGGTTTAAAACCCTAATGCTGACTGAAAGGAAAAATTCAGTTTAGGGTTTAAAACCCTAATGCTGGCTGAATGGAAAAAAGTTCAGTTCAGGGTTTAAAACCCTAATGCTAACTAAAGGAAAAATTCAGTTTAGGGTTTAAAACCCTAATGCTGACATGCATGGAAAAAGCTCAGTTTAGGGTTTAAAACCCTAATGCTGGCTGAATGGAAAAAGTTTAGTTTAGGGTTTAAAACCCTAATGCTGACTAAATGGAAAAGTTTAGTTCAGGGTTTAAAACCCTGATGTTGAACAAAGGAAAAAGTTCAGTTCAGGGTTTAAAACCCTAATGCTGACTGAAAGGAAAAATTGAATTTAGGGTTTAAAACCTTAATGCTGGCTGAATGGAAAAAAGTTCAGTTTAGGATTTAAAACTCTAATGCTGACTAAAGGAAAAATTCAGTTTAGGGTTTAAAACCCTAATGCTGACTGCATGGAAAAGCTCAGTTTAGGGTTTAAAACCCTAATGCTGGTTGAATGGAAAAAGTTCAGTTTAGGGTTTAAAACCCTAATGCTGACTAAAGGGAATATTCAGTTCAGGGTTTAAAACCCTAATGCTGACTGCATGGAAAAGCTCAGTTTAGGGTTTAAAACCCTAATGCTGACTGAATGGAAAAAGTTCAGCTTAGGGTTTAAAACCTTAATGTTGACTGAAGGGAAAATTCAGTTCAGGGTTTAAAACCCTAATGCTCACTAAAGGGAAAATTCAGTTTAGGGTTTAAAACCCTAATGCTGACTGAAGGAAAAAAGTTCAGTTTAGGGTTTAAAACCCTAATGCTGACTGAAAGGAAAAATTCAGTTTAGGGTTTAAGACCCTAATGCTGATTAAAGGAAAAGTTTAGTTTAGGGTTTAAAACCCTAATGCTGACTGAATGGAAAAGAGTTCAGTTTAGGGATTAAAACCCTAATGCTGACTAGCTGGAAAGTTCAGTTTAGGGTTTAAAAACCCTAATGTTGACTAAATGAAAATTTCAATTTAGGGTTTAAAACCCTAATGCTGACTAAAGGAAAAAAGTTCAGTTTAGGGTTTAAAACCCTAATGCTGACGGAAGGGAAAATTCAGTTTAGGGTTTAAACCCCTAATGCTGATTGCATGGAAAAGCTCAGTTTAGGGTTTAAAACCCTAATGCTGGCTGAATGGGAAAAGGTTCAGTTTAGGGTTTAAAACCCTAATGCTGACTAAAGGGAAAATTCAGTTCAGGGTTTAAAACCCTAATGCTGATTAAAAGGAAAATTCAGTTTAGGGTTTAAAACCCTAATGCTGACTAAAGGAAAAGTTCAGTTTAGGGTTTAAAACCTTAATGCTGACTGGCTGGAAAGTTCAGTTTAGGGTTTAAAACCCTAATGCTGATTAAATGAAAAGTTCAGTTTAGGGTTTAAAACCTTAATGCTGACTGGCAGGAAAGTTCAGTTTAGGGTTTAAAACCCTAATGCTGACTAAAGGAAAAATTCAGTTTAAGGTTTAAAACTCTAATGCTGACTGCATGGAAAAGCTCAGTTTAGGGTTTAAAACCCTTATGTTGGCTGAATGGAAAAAAGTTCAGTTTAGGGTTTAAAACCCTAATGCTGACTGCATGGAAAAGCTCAGTTTAGGGTTTAAAACCCTAATGCTGGCTAAAAGGAAAAATTCAGTTTAGGGTTTAAAACCCTAATGCTGACTGCATGGAAAAGCTCAGTTTAGGGTTTAAAACCCTAATGCTGGCTGAAAGGAAAAGAGTTCAGTTTAGGGTTTAAAACCCTAATGCTGATTGCATGGAAAAGCTCAGTTTAGGGTTTAAAACCCTAATGCTGGCTGAATGGAAAAAAGTTCAGTTTAGGGTTTAAAACCCTAATGCTGATTGCATGGAAAAGCTCAGTTTAGGGTTTAAAACCCTAATGTTGGCTGAATGGAAAAAAGTTCAGTTTAGGGTTTAAAACCCTAATGCTGACTGCATGGAAAAGCTCAGTTTAGGGTTTAAAACCCTAATGCTGGCTGAATGGAAAAAAGTTCAGTTTAGGGTTTAAAACCCTAATGCTGACTGCATGGAAAAGCTCAGTTTAGGGTTTAAAACCCTAATGTTGGCTGAAAGGAAAAGAGTTCAGTTTAGGGTTTAAAACCCTAATGCTGATTGTATGGAAAAGCTCAGTTTAGGGTTTAAAACCCTAATGTTGGCTGAATGGAAAAAAGTTCAGTATAGGGTTTAAAACCCTAATGCTGACTGCATGGAAAAGCTCAGTTTAAGGTTTAAAACCCTAATGCTGGCTAAAAGGAAAAATTCAGTTTAGGGTTTAAAACCCTAATGCTGACTGCATGGAAAAGCTTAGTTTAGGGTTTAAAACCCTATTGCTGGCTGAAAGGAAAAGAGTTCAGTTTAGGGTTTAAAACCCTAATGCTGATTGCATGGAAAAGCTCAGTTTAGGGTTTAAAACCCTAATGCCGGCTGAAAGGAAAAGAGTTCAGTTTAGGGTTTAAAACCCTAATGCTGATTGCATGGAAAAGCTCAGTTTAGGGTTTAAAACCCTAATGCTGGCTGAATGGAAAAAAGTTCAGTTTAGGGTTTAAAACTCTTAATGCTGACTAAAGGAAAAATTCAGTTTAGGGTTTAAAACCCTAATGCTGATTGCATGGAAAACCTCAGTTTAGGGTTTAAAACCCTAATGCTGGCTGAATGTAAAAAAGTTCAGTTTAGGGTTTAAACCTTAATGCTGATTGCATGGAAAAGCTCAGTTTAGGGTTTAAAACCCTAATGCTGGCTGAATGGAAAAAAGTTCAGTTTAGGGTTTAAAACCCTAATGCTGACTAAAAGGAAAAGTTCAGTTTAGGGTTTAAAACCCTAATGCTGATTAAAAGGAAAATTCAGTTTAGGGTTTAAACCCCTAATGCTGACTGCATGGAAAAGCTCAGTTTAGGGTTTAAAACCTTAATGCTGGCTGAATGGAAAATTCAGTTTAGGGTTTTTTAAACCCTAATGCTGATTGCATGGAAAAGCTTAGTTTAGGGTTTAAAACCCTAATGCTGGCTGAATGGGAAAAAGTTCAGTTTAGGGTTTAAAACCCTAATGCTGACTAAAGGGAAAATTCAGTTTAGGGTTTAAAACCCTAATGCTGACTGAATGGAAAAAGTTCAGTTTAGGGTTTAAAACCCTAATGCTGACTAAAGGAAAAGTTCAGTTTAGGGTTTAAAACCCTAATGCTGACTGAAAGGAAAAATTCAGTTTAGGGTTTAAAACCCTAATGCTGATTAAAGGAAAAGTTCAGTTTAGGGTTTAAAACCTTAATGCTGACTGGCTGGAAAGTTCAGTTTAGGGTTTAAAACCCTAATGCTGACTAAAAGAAAAATTCAGTTTAGGGTTTTAAACCCTAATGCTGACTGCATGGAAAAGCTCAGTTTAGGGTTTAAAACCCTTATATTGGCTGAATGGAAAAAAGTTCAGTTTAGGGTTTAAAACCCTAATGCTGACTACATGGAAAAGCTCAGTTTAGGGTTTAAAACCCTAATGCTGATTAAAAGGAAAATTCAGTTTAGGGTTTAAAACCCTAATGCTGACTGCATGGAAAAGCTCAGTTTAGGGTTAAAACCTTAATGCTGGCTGAATAGAAAATTCAGTTTAGGGTTTTTAAAACCCTAATGCTGATTGCATGGAAAAGCTCAGTTTAGGGTTTAAAACCCTAATGCTGGCTGAATGGGAAAAAGTTCAGTTTAGGGTTAAAAATCCTAATGCTGACTAAAGGGAAAATTCAGTTCAGGGTTTAAAACCCTATTGCTGACTAAAGGGAAAATTCAGTTTAGGGTTTAAAACCCTAATGCTGACTAAATGAAAAGTTCAGTTTAGGGTTTAAAACCCTAATGCTGACTGAAAGGAAAAATTTAGTTTAGGGTTTAAAACCCTAATGCTAACTAAAGGAAAAGTTCAGTTTAGGGTTTAAAACCTTAATGCTGACTGGCTGGAAAGTTCAGTTTAGGGTTTAAAACCCTAATGCTGGCTAAAAGAAAAAATTCAGTTTAGGGTTTAAAACCCTAATGCTGACTGCATGGAAAAGCTCAGTTTAGAGTTTAAAACCCTAATGCTGGCTGAAAGGAAAAGAGTTCAGTTTAGGGTTTAAAACCCTAATGCTGATTGCATGGAAAAGCTCAGTTTAGGGTTTAAAACCCTAATGCTGGCTGAAAGGAAAAAGTTCAGTTTAGGGTTTAAAACCCTAATGTTGATTGCATGGAAAAGCTCAGTTTAGGGTTTAAAACCCTAATGTTGGCTGAATGGAAAAAAGTTCAGTTTAGGGTTTAAAACCCTAATGTTGACTGCATGGAAAAGCTCAGTTTATGGTTTAAAACCCTAATGCTGGCTAAAAGGAAAAATTCAGTTTAGGGTTTAAAACCCTAATGCTGACTGCATGGAAAAGCTCAGTTTAGGGTTTAAAACCCTAATGTTGGCTGAAAGGAAAAGAGTTCAGTTTAGGGTTTAAAACCCTAATGCTGATTGTATGGAAAAGCTCAGTTTAGGGTTTAAAACCCTAATGTTGGCTGAATGGAAAAAGTTCAGTATAGGGTTTAAAACCCTAATGCTGACTGCATGGAAAAGCTCAGTTTAGGGTTTAAAACCCTAATGCTGGCTAAAAGGAAAAATTCAGTTTAGGGTTTAAAACTGTAATGCTGACTGCATGGAAAAGCTCAGTTTAGGGTTTAAAACCCTAATGCTGGCTGAAAGGAAAAGAGTTCAGTATAGGGTTTAAAACCCTAATGCTGACTGCATGGAAAAGCTCAGTTTAAGGTTTAAAACCCTAATGCTGGCTAAAAGGAAAAATTCAGTTTAGGGTTTAAAACCCTAATGCTGACTGCATGGAAAAGCTTAGTTTAGGGTTTAAAACCCTAATGCTGGCTGAAAGGAAAAGAGTTCAGTTTAGGGTTTAAAACCCTAATACTGACTGCATGGAAAAGCTTAGTTTAGGGTTTAAAACCCTAATGCTGGCTAAAAGGAAAAATTCAGTTTAGGGTTTAAAACCCTAATGCTGACTGCATGGAAAAGCTCAGTTTAGGGTTTAAAACCCTAATGCTGGCTGAAAGGAAAAGAGTTCAGTTTAGGGTTTAAAACCCTAATGCTGATTGCATGGAAAAGCTCAGTTTAGGGTTTAAAACCCTAATGCTGGCTGAAAGGAAAAGAGTTCAGTTTAGGGTTTAAAACCCTAATGCTGATTGCATAGAAAAGCTCAGTTTATGGTTTAAAACCCTAATGTTGGCTGAATGGAAAATAGTTCAGTTTAGGGTTTAAAACCCTAATGCTGACTGCATGGAAAAGTTCAGTTTAGGGTTTAAAACCCTAATGCTGGCTAAAAGAAAAAATTCAGTTTATGGTTTAAAACCCTAATGCTGACTGCATGGAAAAGTTCAGTTTAGAGTTTAAAACCCTAATGTTGGCTGAAAGGAAAAGAGTTCAGTTTAGGGTTTAAAACCCTAATGCTGATTGTATAGAAAAGCTCAGTTTAGGGTTTAAAACCCTAATGTTGGCTGAATGGAAAAAAGTTCAGTTTAGGGTTTAAAACCCTAATGCTGACTGCATGGAAAAGCTCAGTTTAGGGTTTAAAACCCTAATGCTGGCTGAATGGAAAAAAGTTCAGTTTAGGGTTTAAAACCCTAATGCTGATTGCATGGAAAAGCTCAGTTTAGGGTTTAAAACCCTAATGCTGGCTGAAAGGAAAAGAGTTCAGTTTAGGGTTTAAAACCCTAATGTTGATTGCATGGAAAAGCTCAGTTTAGGGTTTAAAACCCTAATGCCGGCTGAAAGGAAAAGAGTTCAGTTTAGGGTTTAAAACCCTAATGCTGATTGCATGGAAAAGCTCAGTTTAGGGTTTAAAACCCTAATGCTGGCTGAATGGAAAAAGTTCAGTTTAGGGTTTAAAACCTTAATGCTGACTAAAGGAAAAATTCAGTTTAGGGTTTAAAACCCTAATGCTGATTGCATGAAAAACCTCAGTTTAGGGTTTAAAACCCTAATGCTGGCTGAATGGAAAAAAGTTCAGTTTAGGGTTTAAAACCCTAATGCTGGCTGGTTGGGGGATAAAGTTCGAGAATGTTAGCTAGCCTCTCTTTTTTGGATTTTCTTGTTTTAGTAGCAGATAAAAAGGGAGTTTCCACTACAAAAAAAAACTGGAATTAGCTACGAACGTCGTCGCTAATCTATCGCTAAAATGCTCGTAGCTAACAGAATTTCTTGATAATCCGTTGCTAATCTGTCGCTAAATAAGATTAGCGATGCATTTTTCAATTTAGCTACAGAATTTGTATGTCGCTAAAACCTGATTTTTTAGTAGTGTTCGTGGAAACTTACCTTTCGAGTGAATTCATCATTGCCAAAGTATTTCTTGTACCTGTGTACCTTCTTCTTTGGGCGACACCTGCTTCTTGCACGGTTGTCTTGGATTATACCTGTTTCAACTTTTCAGACAAAGAACAATTGTTAGTTCGGAAATGATGGTCGGTTCGGTGACCTTGATCGTTCCCAGTTGCTTTGTTGCGTCTTTATTTCTGTTGTGAAGTCCGCCATTGATTTGATTCGAATGGCGAAACCCTTTAGACTGTTCAGGCTTGTATTTCCAGATTCTGCGATGATTTGCCTCGTAAGGCCTCTTTTTTTTTTGTGTGTCCCGTTTTGCTTGGAGATTCTTGACGGGGATTTTATTGGAGGTAATCTGTGGGGATTTTTTACAAAAGGAAGCTCTGTGGGGCAATATTTACAAAGTGGATTCTTTGTGTGGATTTTTGTACAACGGGGCATGCTGGGGATTTGTTTCAAAGCGGTCTTTCTAGGATTTGTTGGGGTAAGCTTGTTGGGGAATTTTTACAAAGGGACTTGCTGGGGATGTACTGGGGAGATTCCATTTTTTTTTTTAATATTGGGGAGACTCTGTGGGGGATTGTACAAGGGGAGACTCTGTGGGTATTCGTACAGAATGAACTTGCTAGGAATATGTGAAACCCAAACCTTTCAACTTCAATTGCCTTTATAGGCTGCCATGACCAGTCGAGGTCGTCTTGATGCCCCCTGCTGAGGCTGGGTGCCCTTTGCACATTAGCGTGTATCCAACGAAAGCCCTGTAAATCAGTCTTGCCATCCTTTCTTTGTCTTGGTTTTGGAACAGTGTTAGACCAAAAGGGATTCAAAGAGAAACAAATAATTGAATGGAGAATGAGTTTAAAACTAGAAGTGTCCCTTTCGGGGAAAGGAGAGAAGGACTTATCTGGAGTACATGCGGACTTCAATGAACATGACATGCCTTTTGGACTGGATGCCTGATCTGTGTAAACCGTCTGACTCCCAAAAATTTATCACAACTTTGCCTTGAATACCGAGGAACCTTGCTAGGACTCTGTTGATGACGGTGGTTGTGAGGATCTCATTTTCGGTCATGGGCGCCCTTTGTGGGTTTTCACGAGCTGGCATTTTCATTTCGTTTCTTACCATCTCCTTATAGTGCCCGGGTGGGTGTTCACTAAACAAGACTTCTCATTTTGATTTTCTCTGCTTAGCGTCGCCTTACGGTGCCCGTGTGGGTTTTCACCAATAAGACTTTCTCATTTTATTCTTCTCATTTTGTTGTATCAGACCCAAATAAATCCATCCTCCCATTTTGAACCGCTTTGCCGATTGATTAGAAGGACTTGAACAAGGTTTGGGGTGAAAAAAATTTGGATTGAACTACAACTTTGGAACCTTTTGGGCGGGATTATTGCTGAATCGTTATAACTTCTGCCCCAGTTTCACTTTTGGGGGACTTCTTGGATTTTTGTTTTGGTGTGACTGAACCCCAAGGAGAGGTTGCCTACGTATCCTTTCGGAATCAAGTCAAACGTAGTTCAGACAACTTTTGTTTTGGGATTTTTATTCTCTTTTTTTTCTGATTTGCCTTTTTTTTTGTATATATATTTTCTTATTTTTCCAATTCTTTCTTCTTCTTTTTTTTCATTTTTCTTTTTCATTTCATTTTTTTTTCATTTTATTTTCAATAATATTTTCAGGTTCCAAAGAGGGTAATCAAAGAAGAGTAACCAGCTCAAATGGGTTTTGCAAAGGGTTGATAGTGTTTGGGTAGCGAGAATGAAAGCCTTCATCATCTCAACCGGAAAAGATTTTATTATATAAAGGATCCAACATAGTACCTTTTGACTGCATTTGCATTGATAGTTATTTCAAGGACATTTCCTTCGATGTGTCCCAAGTACAACACACTCTTTTTGGCAGTACTCTTGTTGTAATATATGGACCTTTCCAATTTCGGGAATCAATTTTCCTTCAGTTGTTCCAACTCTTTGTCTTGTTTCCTTAAGCTATTCTTCATTGCGACCCAATTCTTGATTCATTATTTCGAGATCTGACAGAGTTTTAAGTTCCGGGCATGAAGTCCGCAAGCATGTCATATTATTGAAATCTGCATTTAATAGAACTAAAAGAGAATGAGAAAATTGACAAGATTTAAGAAAAGAGACATTCCGGGAAAATGAAATATCAATTTCATCTGATTTTCTTTTTGATTTGATTTTTTTTGATGATTTTTTTTGTTTTTATTTTTTGAAGATAGAAGGGTTTACATTGGAAAGTAAGACAATAAAGTAAAACATCTGGATCACACCCTGAGACAATCCAGATGCAGAAAGGATAGCAAGACTGGCTACCGAGACTCCCGTCTGATGGGGAACTTTCAAGCTTGACAATCATTTTTTGGCTTTTCTTCTGTCTCGGCAATGGCTGCAATAGCCTTCAGTGCCGGATCAAATTCCTCAGCTTCACATATCATTCCATCTATTGGCCCATTTGTGAGAGTAGGCAGGGGAATGTTCATCATATTAGGAACCTTTTCGTCCCGGTGAACGATTCTTTCAGCTTCAATCAAGTCCTCAACTGCTATTTTGAGGGTCTAATGACCAACAGTCCTTTGTATCGTGCCCCACTGCTCCAGAGTGGCATTCACATCTAGTATTAGCTCGATGCGGGGAGGGGTGACTCGGTGTTTGGCCGATTTGGGGCCACTGGCTGCAGCAGACTTCGCCTGACTAGCTTTTGGAACAAGCCTGAGTATGATTCACCAATAGAGGTGAACTGATTCCTTTTGAAAGACTCTCTTGGGTGAGGATTGTACTGATGAACATTTGATTGGGGGACTATATGGAGCTTGGTAAGGATGGGCGTTTCTGGGAGGTGGAGCTCAGTTTTGTGTATAATGTTGTGGCCGCGTGCAAGGCTGCTCATCACTGCATACCAACAAAACCAATCACCTGAACAGAACCTGGCTAATTTACTCACACACACAACCTTGTTAGTTTTGAAGCATTTAACATATAGGAAATCGCAAGATGGGATGCAATGCACCTAAACAGTTAAACGCTTTTACCATGTGTTTGAACGGGTTGCATGTTTCATCCCGACCCTAAACTAGCCCTCTTCACTATGTACCTCTTTTCTTTTATTCTTGGCTCTCTTTAGTCACTCTTGATCTTGTTTGTGCCGCTCTTTTATTTTTTTGCACTCTTTTTTTTTCTTTTTTTTCTTTTTTTCTTTTTTTTTCTATTCTCTTTTTCACTCGATTTTCTTTTTCCTTTTCTTTCAGTTTGTTTTTTTTCTCAATTTATTTTATAGCTATGATCGAATCCGATGGAGATTGCCTACGTATCATGACCCCGCATGAATCAGATCTTGCGTAGTTCGGGCCAAATGAAAGGTAAAAGTAATGAAACATTTTTTTTCTTCATAATAAAAAATTGGGTTTCAACACTCACAAAATGCAACCGAACGGTTATTTTTTGCAGACGTGGCCCCTTCCAAATTTCACATGAATTTTGAGGCCGGGGAGGATCATTTTACAAACTTGTCCGTTCTTTTACGAAAATAACCTTTCGACAACTGAAAGATACTCTAAGGCTACTTCGGCAAGAACGGTTTAAGACGCGACCGAAGCTGGCTCGGCTTATTATGACAAAATTCAAACGGTATTCACCCGACCGCTGACTCTTTGTTTTTTTTTGTTTTTTTTTCTTCTTCAAATTACAATAAAAACCTGGTGTTGCAAACACGGCCCTTCAGCGCCTCGGGGCGAAGGTTTTTAAGGCTGTGTGGGTCAACTGGACAAAAAAAAATACTAAACAAGACCCAAAGGTGGCTGTTTATGCAAAGTCAGCCTTCCGGCGTCTCTTTCGGGAACATTCGGCTATTTATGACAAAACAGCATCACCTGACTTATTTATGACTCTTTTTATCATTTTTCAAATTAGAAAACTTAATATTGCCAACACGGCCTTTCAACGCCTCGATGACGAAGATTTTAAGGCTGTGTGGGTCAACTGGACCAAACCTTAAAAAATGACCCAAAGGTGGCTGTTTATGCAAAGTCAGCCTTCCGGCGTCCCTTTCGGGAACATTCGGCTATTTATGACAAAACAGCATCACCTGACTTATTTATGACTCTTTTTATCGTTTTTCAAATTAGAAAACTCAATATTGCCAACACGGCCTTTCAACGCCTCGGTGACGAAGATTTTAAGGCTGTGTGGGTCAACTGGACCAAACCTTAAAAAATGACCCAAAGGTGGCTGTTTATGCAAAGTCAGCCTTCCGGCGTCCCTTTCGGGAACATTCGGCTATTTATGACAAAACAACATCACCTGACTTATTTATGACAGATTTAAAATTTGACATATATTTTTGGCTATTTTTAGCAAAAGGGAAGGTTGGACACCACCCAATTTATTTATGGCAAAATTTAAAATTTGACACGTTTTTATTTATTTATTGATTTTTGGCTATTTTAGCAAAAGGTGGGGTTGGACCCGATGAGGGTTGCCTACGTATCTCGCATCCTACGAGAATCAAAACGGCGTAGTTCTCGCTCGTGAATAGAGTAAGCAAACTAACCCTTTTTTAAAATTTTTGAAAGAAATGCTTTAAAAGAAGAAAGAAGATTTTTTTTTATTTTGATTTTTGTTTTATTATTTTTTTTAAAGAGAGACTTCTAAAAAATTATTTGCTTTTGACTTGAACTTTGGGAATATATTTTTTTTTAAAAAAAAAAAAGAAAAGAAAAATGTGTTTTGGTTGATTTTTCATTTGTTTCACCTTTTTTTACGGAAGAAAGAATATATATTTTTTGATTCATGATGTTGCCTCTTAAATTTTGAAAGAGGGACTTTTAAGAAAATGATTTGGAATTTCTGAGTTTTTATTTATTTACAAAAGCATTTCTAAAGAAAAGTCCTAATATTTTGGGAATTCAATTTTTCAACTATTTTTTTTGAACATGTTACAAAAGAGAGATTAAAAAGCAAAGAGTATTTTTTTGGATTTTTGTTGCTGATTTTTAATTCTTATTTCATTTTTTCATATGAAAGATTTCAGAAATAGGAGACTATTTTTTTTATTTGAGTTTAAAGAAAACTTCTATATTATTCTTTATTTCTTTTTTTTGTATTTTCTAAAGAAAAATTTATAAAGAAAGAACTAAAGGAAAATATATTTTTTTTGGATTTTTGAAAATTGGGGCCGGAACCGATGAGGTTTGCCTACGTATCTCACATCCGGTGAGAATCAGACCCGCGTAGTTCGGTCAAATTAACTGAATTAATTTAGAACAAAATTCTTTCCTTTTATTTTTCAACAAACAACTTCCCAAAAATAAAAGACTATTTTTCTATCTTTTTGTTTTTCTTTTTCTTAGTAAATAAAACATTTTCCCCTTTTATTATCGCAAAATTTCGGCAGAGTTTTGACAGTAATTGGTCATTGCTATTTTTCAAAGTAGAAAATTAGCCTTATACACTATTATTTTTTATTATTATTTTTTTTTGTTTATATTTTTCAAATACTCCAAAGGCAGGCAGCATGCATGTCCGAGACAAATAAATGCACGGAAACAAATAGGATGCAACAGGATGGTCTTTTCATTTCAGGTTGCTAGTCCTAGACGGACCCAACCCCTGTGTTGAGTCCCCTAAGTCAAATGCAACATGATGCAAATAAGCGTTCCTACTAGGGATCCGGCATGAAGTCAAGTTATTCTAGGTTCGTAACCTGGGTATTTGTTCTAGACTGTGTACCCGAGCGGACAACTCGAGTCGAGGAGGGGGCTACGTACCGGGGACCCGCGAGATCGTCCGGCTTTGTAACTTGTCCGACCTCTTTCTTATTTCAGGTATTGACACTAACAGAATAGGGAGTCTCGACCAGCGAGCTTCTCCCCGGAGGTAAGAAGAGAAGGGTTTCGGCACAGTTTATATACAGTTCAGATAATATCAAAGCGGTAAAAGACAACATTTAGCACGTTATGCAAAAACATGTAATAAAGATCAGATAATAAAGCCAAATATAACAATTATTCTAAGCTCGAATTCTTGAACCCTGAACCAGTGGTTCTGGGTTTCTTCCCCAGCAGAGTCGCCAGAGCTGTCACACCTCCTTTTTGCGCGCCCGCCCCGAAGGGTTAAATGCGCGAGGGAGTTTTTCCAATTTAAGTGACAATATTCGAAATGGGATTATTTATTTAATTCAGAGTCGCCACTTGGGAAAGGTTTGGCTTTTGGTGTCCCAAGTCACCGGTTTATCTTGAATCCCAAATCGAGGAAAATATTCGACTTTTCCAAATGAAGTCTGCGAACCAGAAATTCTAAGTAAGGAATTCTGTTGACCCGAGGGAAGGTGTTAGGCACCCTCGAATCCCGTGGTTCTAGCACGGTCGCTTAAATTGTTATAATGGCTAAATATCTGATTTAAATATATGTTATGACTTACGTGCTTTTATTAAGTTTAAACCGCTTTTATTATTATCATTTATTTTTATAGAATTGCAACGTCGTGAAAATGCATCTCGAACCACGTCACAATCAATGCACCCGTGGTCGTCGACACATTTTGACTCCGTTGAGATTCGGATTTGGGTCACATCAATGTGCACCCGTGTTTAAGAAGGTTAAATTATTAAAGGTGCGCCTAAAGCAACTAGCGTATTGTTATTTTGGGAAGGCCGTAAAATTCGCTAAACGGCCTGTCCCGAATTCTAAGTATTTTAATATATACATTTAGAGGGCCCCGCAGCTTGTGCATTTTTGTTTGTCGAGGCTCGTCTCATTTTTATTTAAAAGGATAAACCTACAGTGACTATATTTTCTATTAAGTTCATCTCTAAAATAAAAGAAAATTTCTTAATTATTTACATGCTGAAAAACGTAACTTATTTATTAAGTTACGACTAATGTGAACGGAAAATTGCGATCGCGTTTGTACAAGGAAAAACTGCTTTAATTCTACATTCTATTATTTACTAATACTAGAGCATGAGATAGATACACAATAATATCAAAAACAGATTAATTCAACTAACATTATTAGATGAAGAAGTTATACATATGCAATCCATTACTTATTAATAAATCGACTACATTTTTATATAAAGAAAGGAAAATTATATTCAAACAACAAATCTAAACAGTTCGGATTCAACAGGAACAAAGCCTGATTAATATTTCATTTTTTGCTTCAAGCCGAGATTGTACAAATGTGTACCTGGAAACAGCAGTACAAGAACAAAAGAAGTAGGAGTCAGCGACAGTAATAACGCGGCAACAGCAGGTTCAGCAACACCGCAAAACCAGTAAAAACCAGTAGAATAACCCAGTAACAGATTGAAAACTCAGCAGTGCAAAAGTACAATCGCAGTCAAAGCAGAAGAGAGAAAAGATACGAGATGCAGTAGTTTCTGACTTTTGAATGACACTCGAAGAAGAGCAAACAGAATTGTTCGAGTGAAAGTTCAAATTGTCTTTCTCTTTTACTATCACAAACTCTCTCCCAGTATAAAAGTATGTCAACTCTCAAGTGTAAAAAGAATCTGTCAACTCTCTCTAAAAATCCTCTCAATAATATTCAACTCTTTTTCTCTCCCCCCAAAAAATCTCTCTTAAAACTCTCAAGTCTCCTCCTCAATGTCAAGAAATGACTCTATATTTATAGCAAGACTTTGCCTTGAATTCCTAAACCCAAATTATTCCCCCAATGGCATGCTTTGTCCCACTATCAAATGTCTTCTTTATTTTAAAACTTTGTCCCCCATGCCTACATTAAATAAATGTCACATTACCAACCCATTACAATATGTCCCCCATGCCTACATTAAACAAGTGCAAGATTCCTCCCCATTATGTTTTGTCTTGTCCCCCATTATATTAAACAAGTACATCAAAAACCCCACCCCATTATATTTGTCCCCCATGCTTAACATAAAGAATCAAAATAATGTTCAATTACCAAACTACCCCTCCGACCTTATTGCAATTACAAATCTACCCCCGAATGCAATGCAATTTACCAAATTACCCCCATCAGCTCTAAACACTCAATTAATCATAACTTGACCGAAATATGATCAAGATGACCAATTTCTCAACAATCTTCAACAACAATTATATGAACACGATGAACAACACAACTCAAAATTAATGGAATGAATTAACCATATCGGGAACCAATCCTGGTTAATTTAGACCATGAATGTATGAGCAAAACACAACAATACAAACAACAAAATACTAAATTAAACAAATCAAAGACAACATAAACTCACATTAAATCACTGGATTTAATCATGAACTTCAAACAAAGATGAACATGAATTAAATCTATTTTTAGCAACAAACATGACGGGTTCACATGACTCAAACAACATAAATAATTTCTGGAAAATACATAACAACATGAAACAAATTGAAGAAATAATAAATTAAATTTCAATTTGAATCTAACAAACATTAAACTAGCAAACATTCACTTAAACAACAATACAAACATGGAATAAACATGAAAAATAATTAATTAATCTTTCATTTGAAATCTGAAAAATTAATTTAACAAACAATACAAGAACATGAACTAAAAATTAATTCAAACGATAAACAAAACAAACATTTGCCGATTTTAGATTCGAAAATATCAAAACAAAATACGGACAAAATAAAACTAAAAAAAAACTACTAACCGGATCGAAACGACGAACAACGACCAAACAAACAACGAACTTGACGAGCCTCGACCAAAGCTCAAACCAACGATGGCGAACACGAGCAGACGACGAACGAACATGAACCTATGAAGCAATATCGGCGGTTGACAACTGAAAACAACGCCGAAGCTAAACCGGCAGTTGGCGGGGCAGAAGTGAAGCAGTAAAAGCATCCGTGGACGACGAGGTTTCAGTACAAACCCATATGAGAGGTCGACGGACAGCGGAGACGCGACAGCTGGGGACGGGGCTTCGAACTGGACGATGAGCTTGGCCAATGGAAACAGCGGAGACGCGACAGAACTGGGTCGTGACGATGACGGGGAGGCAGCTGGAGGCGACGGGTTCTTGTTCGTTTTCTGGGTTTTTGCCGGAGAAGAACGTGACGCAGCAGCAGCATCAGCATCAACAGCTGATACTCGACGGGGGGGTCCGATGGTTCGAGCATTGGGGGTGCGAGGGTTCGTCTGGGCAGTGGCGTTTGGTGGTTGTTTGGTCGTCGACTCGACAGTGACGACGAGGGGGAAGCTGGTGGTTGACGGGGACTGTTTGGTCAAAGGTGTTTGGACGTGAGAGAGTCCGGGCTGCGTCCATGGTGGTGGTGTTTGCGGTGGGAAGGTGCTGGGTGGTGGACGCAGAAGAAGGGAGCATGGTTTGGGCAGCCATGGTTGTGAGCTTGGAGTTTTGAGAGGATGAAGAGAGGAGGCGGATGAGTTAGTCTTTGGGGTTTTTGGTTTTTTGTTATTTTTGTTTTGTTTTCGTGTTTAGACCAAAAAATGAAGAAAGGAGTTGGGTATTGGGTTAATGGGGCAGACCGGGTCGACCCGTGTGAAGTGGACTGGGTCGTGGACAATTGTTTGGACCTGGGGTTGAAAATTGAAGAAGTGGCCCAATCCGATTTTTATTTGTATTTTTGTTATCTTTTCTTCTTTTATTTTCTAAAACTAAATTATAAAAATACTTAAATTATTATTAAGAACTAAATTAAGTTATAAAAGCGCAAATTAACTCTCAATAACAATTAACGCACAATTAAGTAATAATTAAGCATAAAATTGTTCATTTGGACATTAAATGCTAAAAATGCAAAAGATGCCTATTTTTGTAATTTTTATTTTTTTTTGTAAAACTAATTTAATTACTAACAATTGTAGAATGAAATCCTACATGCAAAATGCGACATATTTTTATATTTTTTATTAATTTAACAAATAAGCAAACACAGACAAATACAAATAATTATCCAAAAATATCACAAAAATACTCAAAATTGCACACCAAGGAAAATCATTTTATTTTGCATTTTCTGGGAGTATTTCTCATATAGGGCAAAAATCACGTGCTTACACAAACAGCAGCAGTTCAAACCAAATTCGAGGCTCAGAAAAATTTGAAGAAAACCAAACAAGCTCGATAGAACAGCCCCAAGAGTTTGTAAAAGACTAAACAACAACAACCAACATCACTACAAACAGACTCAACCACACGTGTATTAAACCCAAAAGTGAACTCGTAGACCACTGAACCAATTAAGCATTCAAAAAGGAATCAGGTTCACTATCCCGAATCCGAGTTATTCATACAGATGCAATGAAGAACCTTCTCTTTCTTTTTGTTTTCCTCTTTTTAAACTCTCTAGCACTCTTTTAAGATTTTCAGAATCTTTTCTCTCCTCTCCCCAAAAACCAGCCTAGAAAAACTGAAAGAGAACCGATCTTTTTTCTCTCCAAAAACCAGCCCCCTCTCCTCTGTCAAAAAACCCAGCCCCTAAATCTGTCCTAAGTGACTCTATTTATAACCCAAAATAGGTATGGGCAATATATTTTAATCAATCCTTTTTTAATCTTTTCACACCATTATGTTTTGTTCCCCACACTTGCATGTCTTGTTCCCCACTATATTAAACAAATGTATTAGTTCCCACTACCACATGTCTTGTCCCCTACTATATTAGACAATGTATTAATTCCCACCATCATATGTCTTGTCCCCCACTAGGTATTATTTTAATATTATTAATGCCTAGTGGATGGAGCACTCAAATTAATCATTTTTTAAGACTCAAAATCCCAAAAATGCCCTTAAAAATACTGAAATTTACCATTCTACCACATCAGCTATATCCAATCCACCTAAGTCAATTAACCAAACTTTAGCAGCTATAACCAATTCATCTAATCAATTTTCAATTAATAATCAAACTCTGAATAACAAACTCGCCAAACAAACTCCTAATCGACAACGTTCATGAGTTAACAACAGAGTCAGATTCATATCCGAACAAACTTAACGGAACAAGCGAGTAGATTTCAATCACTAACTTGAGCATCAATCGAACTCAAAGTAGTAGGAAAGTCGTTCAAAACACACACACACACACAATTTCAACGAATATGCAGTAGGAATATCATGCGAAAAATGTTCAAAAATGAAACCACATATTAAAGCGAAACCAAAGAAAAAGCAATAAAAAATCCGTGAACGAACTATGACTGACCTTTATGCTAACGATCCGACGTCGAACAATGTTGAACTTCCGATGAAACACAACTTCGTTCGCAACACTGTTTCGACGCTTGACTAACAGACACGGACTTGAACGGAACCTTGACGTACTGCCTCGACGTATGACTGAGCATGACCTCGGATGCATGACCTCGACGTACTGGTTGGTTTCGAGCGTGAGAGAGGTTGTTTCAGGACGTCGGGTTATGGTGGTCGTGCGGGTTGGTTTAGGTGCATTTTGGGGACGGACTGGGGGAGACGACGAAATCGTGGTGGACGTGAGGAGGCTGTTGGTGGTTTGAAGAAGAGACGGCGACGACGTTGTATGTTAGGGGTCCTAGGTTAGAGGTCTGTCGCTTCTTTCTTTTGTCCTAGGGTTCCGCCATTTTAGGTTGAAGATGGAGGTTCAACTGGGGACGATGGGTGAGGCAGCAAAGGTGAAGTAGCAGCAGCAACAGCGTTCGTTGCTTGGTTGCTGCTGGCGAAGATGAAGGAAGCAGCAACAACCATAAGGGTGGTGGATTGGAGTTGGAGGGGTCGCTTGGGGCAGATGGTGGTGAGGGGGAAGGAGGGCAGCCATGGGAGCTTGAGGGGCTGCTTGGAGAAGGAGAAGGGGAGGGGGGGTGTTTTAGGGTTTAGGGATAAAAAAATGGAAATGGAAAATGGAAGAAAGGGGGGGTGTTTGTTTGGGCTGTGGGGCAAACCGGGTCGGGTCGACCCGGTGGGGGTTTGATTCTTTGGGCCTGGTTAATTTAATTTAAAAGGTGGTCCAGTCCGATTTTCTTTCTTATTTCCATTGCTTCTTTTTCTTCTTTTATTTTTCTTTAAATAAAACTAAAATTGTAAAAATCCTAAATTAGCCTATAAAACTAAATTAATTTATAAAAATGCTAATTAACTCTTAATAACAATTAACAAACAATTAAATAGCAATTACGATAAAATCACACAATTTGTACATTAAATGCTAAAAATGCAATGTACATTATTTTTATGATTTTTTGTTCTTGTAAAACAAACTTAATTGCTCCTAATTGTAGAATTAAATCCTAAATGCAAATGCGACATATTTTGTATTTTTTATTAATTTAATAAATAAACATGCACAGACAAATACCAATAATTATCCAAAAATGCCACGAAAATTCTCAAAATTGCGCACAAAGAAAAATTATTTTATTTTGAATTTTTTGGGAGTAATTCTCATGTAGGGCAAAAATCACGTGCTCACAGCTGTCCCTCTTTGTCCGAAAACACAAAATATTTTCGCGCAAAGATAAAGTGAGCGGATACGAGCGATTTTTGCCCATCCGAGTACTCCGTGTGAAGCAATTTTTGAAAGATTTAACCGAACCTTTGCTTCGAAGGTTTCCTACATATCCCTGGCTAAAAGGGAATCAGGTTAATGTAGTTCGGGAAGTTTTGGTAGCTGGGCCTACCATGGGGCTGCAATGTTACTGCTTTTGCATGCTGTTATTACTGCTTGCCGACCTCCTTGTTATACCATGCTGAAAGAAAACAAGAAGCTAGACTAAACTATAGTCTATGAATTACAAAATCTTATCTAGATCTTCAGCCGTGCTCTTGTGTCTCTTGTTGCTTTGATGTCTCGGTGACTGGTGTTTCCTCTGATGTTTCTTTCTTTCTGATTTGTCTTGTATTCTCCCTTGACTGCCAATCTCGAACTGCTTATTTCCTTCTCGCGAGCTTCGCATTATTTTTCCATCGAATCTTGAACTTCCTTCCTCTGCTGGGGATTTCGGTTGTATTCCTCTGCTTTACTGACTTCAACATCAATTACTTCTTAAAATATAACACCTTTGCCGTTTCTTTACTTCTGGCTCGACTTGTGGTCCTCCTTCTGATTTCTGCTGGTTTTTTTGTTGTAACTCTCTGCTTTACTGACTTCCCACTTCCATGTATTCCTCTGTTATATGGGCGGGTTTCCAACTTCAAAACTTGAGATGTAACGACTGAAATGTATTCCTCTGTTATATGGGCATGCTCCCAACTTCACAACTTGAAATTTAACAACCTCCATTCTACAGGCAGGCTCCTGACCTTAACAACAACTTCGAAAATAAAGCGCCATTCTGTTCTTCAGGAGGGGCTCCTGACCTCAACCAACAACTTCGAAAAATAAATCGCCATTCCGTTCTTCAGGCGGGGCTCCCTGATTTTAGGAAAACTAAACATTGATAATCTTAAGAAAACTAAAAAATGACTCCCTTTTTTCAAATTCAAACTTCCTTTTTTTTCAAATTATCCTAGGAGAAAATTCGTCAGACTAGGTTTTCTATCTTAGGAGAAAGATTCATCAGACTAAGACGTTTATCCTAGGAGAAAATTCATCAGACTAGGTCCTTTTTTCTCTTTTTTTTCTTTTGTTTTTGGTATCTTAGGAGAAAGATTCATCCGACTAAGACGTTTATCCTAGGAGAAAATCCATCAGACTAGGTTTTCTATCTTAGGAGAAAGATTCATCAGACTAAGATTTTGATCCTAGTAGAAGATTCATCAGACTAGGTCTATTTTTGTTAGTATCTTAGGAGAAAGATTCATCAGACTAGGTCTTCTATCTTAGGAGAAAAATTCATCAGACTAAGATTGTGATCGTAGGAGAAAGTTCATCAGACTAGGTCTTCTATCTTAGGAGAAAAATTCATCAGACTAGGTCCTTCTATCTTAGGAGAAAAATTCATCAGACTAAGATTTTGACCCTAGGAGAAAATTCATCAGACTAGATCTTTTGTTATCCCTTTTTTTGGTATCTTAGGAGAAAGATTCATCCGACTAAGACGTTTATCCTAGGAGAAAATTCATCAGACTATGTTTCTTTTGTTTCTCTTTTTTTGGTATCTTAGGAGAGAGATTCATCCGACTAAGATTTTGATCCTAGGAGAAAATTCATCAGACTTGGTTTTCTATCTTAGGAGAAAGATTCATCAGACTAAGATTTTGATCCTAGTAGAAGATTCATCAGACTAGGTCTATTTTTGTTAGTATCTTAGGAGAAAGATTCATCAGACTAGGTCTTCTATCTTAGGAGAAAAATTCATCTGACTAAGATTGTGATCGTAGGAGAAATTTCATCAGACTAGGTCTTCTATCTTAGGAGAAAAATTCATCAGACTAGGTCCTTCTATCTTAGGAGAAAAATTCATCAGACTAAGATTTTGACCCTAGGAGAAAATTCATTAGACTAGATCTTTTGTTATCCCTTTTTTTGGTATCTTAGGAGAAAGATTCATCCGACTAAGACGTTTATCCTAGGAGAAAATTCATCAGACTATGTTTCTTTTTTTTCTCTTTTTTTTTGGTATCTTAGGAGAGAGATTCATCCGACTAAGATTTTGATCCTAGGAGAAAATTCATCAGACTAGGTTTTCTATCTTAGGAGAAAGATTCATCAGACTAAGATTTTGATCCTAGGAGAAGATTCATCAGAGTAGGTCTATTTTTGTTATCTTAGGAGAAAGATTCATCAAACTAAGATTTTTATCCTAGGAGAAAGTTCATCAGACTAGGTCTTCTATCTTAGGAGAAAAATTCATCAGACTAAGATTTCTATCCTAGGAGAAAGTTCATCAGACTAGGTCTTCTATCTTAGGAAAAAAATTCATCAGACTAAGATTTCGATCCTAGGAGAAAATTCATCAGACTAGGTCCTCTATCTTAGGAGAAAAATTCATCAGACTAAGATTTTGATCCTAGGAGAAAATTTATCAGACTAGGTTTTCTATCTTAGGAGAAAGATTCATCAGACTAAGATATTGGGAGAAAAATCCATCAGACTAGGACTTTTATCCTAGGAGGAAAAATGTGAAGATCAATGGCAAGATTTTATGCACAATAACAAGACAAATAAAGACAAAAAATTTGAGAAACTTCCCTTTGTCGGCTCTTCTCGTCTTTTCTATTTCTTTTTTTTTCTTTTTGTTTTTTTTATTTTATTTTTGAATCACTTTTCTTGCACTGCTTTGTTCCTGTTCATACAAAGAAAAATTTGTCAGTTTTGAAAATGGTGGTCGGTTTGTGGCCTTGAGTCTTGAGCAACTTGCCTTTTGCTCGATCAGCTTGAGTCGGTCTCAATAGACTTTTGTTTTGCACCAATTCTGATTATTTAACACCCAGTACCATTTGTATTTGCAGCTCAAACAACCTTATCTCAATTGGAGATCTTTGCCTAAGTGACCCTTTCCGATATCTTGAATGATTTTCTGCTTTTTGAGCAATTTGTCTGTCAAAGAAAATCACCAGTTATCTTTCTTGCGCCAAGTAGGCTGACAAGAGTCTTTTGGGGGAGCCTTTGTATGAATCCCCAAGGCATGTTAACATTAATAACTGAGTTTGTTGGCCAAATTTACTTTGTACAACTAAAAAGCTGGTAGCAGATTTTGAAATCTTTTCTTGCTTGTTTTGAGAAGGACTGACTCAGGGTGAAGGATACAATGACACAAAGAAACAAATATTAAAAAGAAATGCCCATGTCGGAAGGACAAAAGGAAGATTTTTTTTCAATAACTAGCCTTAATGATCATGACATGCATTTTGGACTCAACGGCCTGATCTATCAAACTATCCAATCTTCCCTTTTAGCATTCTTATGATATTTGAAGTCGGGCCTATCCATGCCATTTCTTTGCATCAGCTTCATGACTCACTTTCGACTAGTGGTTCCCTAAGGGGTTTTCACCAACAAGTCTCTCTCATTTATTTATCTCTGGTTACCGTCGCCTTACAGTGCCTGTTAGGGTTTTCACTAGTAAGACTCTCTCATTTTTCTTCTCTATTTTTCTTTTTCTTTTGCTTTCTTGCGCAAACATCCTGACAGTGTTATATGTTGCGTGACAACCATTGCTCACTGCATGCTTCTCTTGGCATTCTTGAAGCATATCGGGAGGTCTTTATTAGGAAGGTTTTGGATAGGGTTGGACAAAAGGGTCGACATGAAGGCTCAAAGTAGACTCAAAATGAGGGGTTGTAGACTTACAACTCTTGGAATCGACTCTTTCAAAAGTGAAATAAAATCTTTGCCCCAGTTTCACATGCTGGGGATTTTTGGATTTTTCTATTTTTTTTTCTTTTCTTCTTTTCTTATTTGGTTGGACCGAACCGTGAGGCTGCCTACGTATCCTTATTTTTTAAGGAATCAGGTCGAACGTAGTTCAAACATCTGACCTAACTAATTTTTTTTTCTTTATTTTTCATCTTTCTTTCTTTTCTTTGTCTTTTTTTTCCTTTTATCTTTTTTTTGTTGTTTTCAAAACAAGTTGCCACAATGTTTTCTGGGGGCATGGACCTTTGCCAGTTCTTTTCTTCTTCATTTTTTTTCTTGAACTTTCTAAGAATTGCCCCAGTTTTACTCTTGGGACATGGACTTTTTTTTTTTTTTATTTATCATTTTTCATTTTTTCCGAATCTAAACTTGATTCCAAAAGAGGGTGGTCAAAAAAAATAACACATGCTCAAAGGGGTTGCAAAGGATATAAAGTGTTTGGGTAGCGGAAAAAGGGCCTCCTAGACTCGAGAATGCCAATCATGCTATCTTTTCGCGATCCCAGCATTGACGAACATATCTGTCTTCTTGGTGTGTCGTGGTCACAAGACACTTTCCATCCCTTAATGTCAAACTTTCCAACAAACTTTAATTGATTCTTCCTCAAGCCCGATCTTCACAATGATTTGAAGGTGAATTTTACTCGAGCTTAGTTCCAAAGTACTTCAACTATTTATTCATCCTCAAAAGTGTTTTTTTTGTTATCCAATTCGAGATTAAATCAGTTTCTAAGATCTGGCCAAAATTTCCGCATGCATGTCATGTCATTAGAACTAGCGAGAAAAGAACTAGAAATAGAATGACCCCAAAAGGACAAACTGTATTTTATTGAATAAGGATGGAAGGGTTTGACAACTAAACAAGTAACCTAAAATCCGAGTACAACCCTAAAATAACCCGGCTAACGAAAATAGCAGCAGAACAGACAGACAAGACTCATACAAACAAAATGGAGGGATAGAAAGGTTTGACTCAATAAAACAAATAAATCTGGATCACAACCCTGAAATAACCCAGATAATAGAAAAAAAATAAAATCAAAACAAGCTATCAAGATTCTTTCCTAGGAGGAGGGAATGACTTTTCAATTGCTAGGCTTGACATTTAGCCACAAATTTGTTCATCAAAATCAGTAGAGCCTTCTCCAATTTCAACATCATTATCTTCAGTTAGCAAGCTCCCGAGAGGATTCTCAAACTCCATGTCACCAGGCATCTTCCCCACAAAGTGTGCATCATAATGTGCATGTAAAAGATTCTGCGCGATATTTTGGGTATCACTATCTTGGATCACAATCAGATTTTCCTGGATCATCCTTTCTATTTCTCTTTTCAAATCCCGACAGCTTTTAACATTGTGCCCCTGGGCATTGGAATGATATTCAGACCTTTTAGAAGGGTCAAAGCTTCTTGCACGGGGGTCCACATGATTTGGAGGAATAGGTGCAATCATGTCATGATACTTTAACTTCTCAAACAAGCTTGCATATGACTCTCCTATTGGCGTAAAATTATCTTTCAACCTTTGTTCCCCTTTATACCTCTGGCTTGGATGTGGGTTATAGGGCACCTGAATATTTTTTGGAGGCTGTTGGAGGTTTCGTGATGCTCGTGCTCGTCTTCTGGGGTGTTTTGGTGGCTGGACAACATACTAAGGTGGAGCGACAGACTATTCAGGGTTCTGAGGTGGATAATACTGCTCAGGGGAGTCATGGGAAACTTGAGGAGGCTGCTCATACCTTCGAGATGTTCTCCTAGGACCTCTTCTCGACCCTGATGTCATCATGATTTCTGCAATCTTCTCATTTGTGTCGCTAAAATTATCAAACTCAACCTGGACAGCCTGAGTTGCGGCTTTAAAAACTGCTTGACTTATAATTTTGCCTGTCTTAAGACCATTCTCTACCATTTCTCCCATTTTGATTGCTTCCGAGAAGGATTTGCCAACTGCGGACATCATGTTTTGAAAGTAATCTGGCTCTTGCGCTTGAAGGAAGACAGTTATTAGCTCGCGGTCATCCATGGGTGACTTAACTCGAGCTGTTTGCTCTCTCCATTTAATGGCATATTCCCTGAAACTTTCACTTGGTTTCTTCTTCAGGTTTGAAAGGGAAATGCGGTCTGGGGGAATGTCGATGTTGTATTGGAACTGTCTGACAAAGGCCTGTGCCATGTCATCCCAGACATACCAGCGAGACGTGTCTTGATCCATAAACCATTCGGAGGCTACTCCCGTAAGGCTTTCCACAAAATAAGCCATCAACAATTCTTCATTTCTTCCCGCACCTCTCAGTTGATTGCAATACCTTTTCAGGTGGGCTATGGGATCTCCATGTCCATCGTACTTTTCAAATTTGGGAGTCTTGAAACCAGGCGGCAAGTGAACATCAGGGAACATACATAGATCTTTGAAGGCAACACTCTTTTGACCTGCCAACCCTTGCCTGTTTTTCAACCATTGTTCTAAGCTTTTCACTCTTTGGGTCATTTCTTCCTGTACCAACTTTCGGGCAGGCTTCTCAATCTTTGCAGGAAGATCAAACGAGTACGAGTGGTACTCGGGAGAGTGGTACTGCTCTTGTTATGTCGCAAATTGTGACTCATGACGAGGCTGTCCTTGACCACTGGCTCATGCTTGACACATTTCAGTCATTTGCTATTTTAGTATTCTATTTTTCTCCAGCATAGTAGACTCTTATTGAACCCTCTGACCCTGAGTCTCTTGAGTACTTGTAACAGCTTTGATGTCAGTTATCATTTTTCCTTGGATCTTGTGTTTCCATCTTACCACAAACCGACCACCTCAACTTTCTTCACAATTCAAAACAAAACATGTTAGAATGGACTCAGTCGGTCCTTATTATTATCAATATTTTTCATTTCTGCTTTTTTTTCACTTCTTTTTAATGGTGATCGAACCTGATGTGGGTTGCCTACGTATCATGTGGGAACATGAATCAGATCTTGCGTAGTTCGGGAAGATCAGGAATAAAGTAAATAAACCAACTTTTTTTTGGATTTTGAACTTTTCGAAAGAAAGACATATAAAGAAGAAAGAAAATATTTTTTTGGATTTTAATTTTTCTTCAGCATTTTTGCAAAGAAAAACTTCTAAAGAAGAAAGATTTTTTTTTTTTGATTTTTTTTTTTTGGAATTTTGAAAGAAAAACTTTTAAAGAAGAAAGAAAATATTTTTGGAATTTTATTTTGAATTTATGAAAGAAATGCTTCTAAAAAAATATTTCCGAATTTTGAATTTTCTTTTCAATTTTCGAAAGAATGATTTTTTGTATTTTTTTGATTGTGAGAAGCAACTAAAAGAAAATATTTTTTTTGCATTTTTAAAAGTTGGGGTTGCAAAGAAAAAATTTTCTAAAGAAGGAAGTAAAAGATTTTTTTTTTTGGATTTTTTGAAAATTGGGGGCCGGAACCGATGAGGTTTGCCTACGTATCTCACGTCCGGTGAGAATCAGACCCGCGTAGTTCGCCCATTTTTGGCGGAACAGAAAAATATGACTTATTTTGAAACGACTTTTCTCTTTTTTTTTCTTCAAAATTTCAACAGAATTTCAGGGTAATTCAAATACCTACCTCTCACTGACTTTTCTTTTCTATTTTCTTTTCGATTTTCATTTTTTTTTCATTTTCTTTTCCTATTCTAGAAGCCAGTAAGCATGCAAGCCGGAATAGACAGATACGCAAGTAGCACGTAAGATGCATCAGGATGGTCTTTTCATTTCGGGTACACCTGTCCTAGACAGACCCAACCCCTGTGTTGAGTCTCTAAAGTCAAATGCACATGATGCAAACAAACGTTACTACTAGGGATCCTGCATGAGGTTGAGTTATTCTAGGTTCAAAACCTGGGTAGGTGTTCTAGACCGTGTACCCGAGCGGACAACTCGAGCCGAGGAGGGGGCTACGTACCGGGAACCAAAAGGCCATCCGACTTAGTAACTTGTCCGAGCCTCTTTCTTATTGAAAGATATGACACTAACAGAATAGGGAGTCTCGACCAGCAAGCACATCCCCGAAGATGAGAAGAGAAGAGTTTCGTAGCAGTTTATATACAGTTCAGATAATATCAAAGCGGTAAAAGCAACATTTAGCACATTAGGCCCAAACATGTAATAAAATCATATAACCAAATATAACAATTCATTTAAGCTCGAATTCTTGAACCCTAAACCAGAGATTCTGGGTTCGATCCCCAGCGGAGTCGCCAGAGCTGTCACACCTCCTTTTTCACCTACACCCCCGCAAAGGGGCGTAGAAGGGAGTTTTTCCAATCAAAGGACAATCAAAACGGTATTTATTTATTTATTTTAGAGTCGCCACTTGGGAGATTTATGGTGTCCCAAGTCACCGATTGAATCCCGAATCGAGGAAAAGAATGACTCTGTTTAACAGTCTGCGCACCAGAAATCCGGATAAGGAATTCTGTTAACCCGGGAGAAGGTGTTAGGCATTCCCGAGTTCCGTAGTTCTAGCACGATCGCTCAACTATCATATTCGGCTTGATTATCTAATTTTATACAATTAGGAACCTACGTGCAAATTTAACTGTTTACCGCTTTGTTATTATTTATTCAAAGAATTACAACATCGTGAGAATGCATCTCGAATTGCGCTACATAAATGTACCCGCAATTTTCGATACGTTCCAACTTTATTGAGATTTGGATTTGGGTCACATAAATGTGCACCCGCATTTAGGAAGATAAATTATTAAGGCGCGCCTACAGATACTAACGCGTTGTTATTTTGAGAAAAGCCGTAAAGTTCGCTATGCGGCCTGTCTCGAAATCTAAGCATTTGAAATAACTGTCCGTTGAGGGCCCCGCAGTTTGTGTATTCTTGTTTGTCGAGGCTCATCTCATTCATTATTTTTTAAAGGAATTTGCAACGTCATGGACATGCATCTCGAACCACGTCACAATCAATGTACCCGTGATTAGCGACACATTTCGATTCCGTTGAGATTTGGATTTGGGTCACATAAATGTGCACCCGAGTTTAAGAAAGTAAATTATTAAAGGCGCGCCTAAAGCGATTAGCGTATCATTATTTTGGGCGAGGCCGTGAAATTTTGCTAAACGGCCAATCCCGAAGTCTAAGTAACTTTACCAACACGTATAGAGGGCCCCACAGCTTGTGTATTTTTTATTTGTCGAGGCTCGTCTCATTTATTTTAAAAAGACAATCCTAAAGTGACTACATTTTTCTATTAAGTTCGTCTCTAAGAATAAAGAAAAATCCTAATCAATTAGCATTAAAAAGTTCGGGCTTCAAATTCAAATCTGGTTCCAAACAAAAGGAAACACCTTCTAGTTTGAACCCGCTACCTAACTTAAGATCCGCCGCCTGCCGTTGTAAATATTAACAAACCAGCTACCATTTCGATTCAGTTCAACTTTAGCTTTATTATATGAATTGGATTATTGGAGTTAATCTATGTGGAATACAAAGCCATTTTTTGCTCTTTTTACGATTTGTTGAAAAATGCATCAATGCTTAAAACTGACATCAAGCTAACATTAATCACTAACATTCGAGAACTAACATTAATTACTAACATTATTTACATTGCTATTTAAAATGATGTTATTTACTCAAGTGAACTCGCAATTTCAGAATTAGACCTATTAAACCAACATGTTGATTTCCATAAACTATTTGAACCTGTTTTGTGACATAAACTTTTTGAAACTGTTTCACGACTACTGAACAAAAGAATTAAATACAGTATATTTCATAACTAGTAATCACCAACTAAGATTAATTACAATTGATATTCCATGTTTGTAGAAATAGATTCAATTAGTCCAGTTATGCATTTCAAAATCATTCCAATACATACTATGAAATATCAAATGAACTACTGCTTATACATCAAATTAAACACAAAGAAATAGTTATTTTCGGAAATCCATTCCAACAACTCTTTACTGCTTTTCCATTAAATTTGAGAGCTTTAGAACATGTACCTGGATAATGGAAATACAAAAAGATGAAGGAGCAGTCAACAATAGTAGCAACACAGCAAAACAACAGCAACCAAACAGCAGCAGTTCAAACCAAATTCGAGGCTCAGAAAAATTTGAAGAAAACCAAACAAGCTCGATAGAACAGCCCCAAGAGTTTGTAAAAGATTAAACAGCAACAACCAACATCACCACAAACAGACTCAACCACACGTGTATTAAACCCAAAACTGAACTCGTAGACCACTGAACCAATTAAGCATTCAAAAAGGAATCAGGTTCACTATCCCGAATTCGAGTTATTCCTACAGATGCAATGAAGAACCTTCTCTTTCTTTTTGTTTTCCTCCTTTTAAACTCTCTAGAACTCTTTTAAGATTTTCAGAATCTTTTCTCTCCTCTCCCCAAAAACCAGCCTAGAAAAACTGAAAGAGAACCGATCTTTTTTCTCTCCAAAAACCAGCCCCCTCTCCTCTGTCAAAAAACCCAGCCCCTAAATCTGTCCTAAGTGACTCTATTTATAACCCAAAACAGGTATGAGCAACATATTTTAATCAATCCTTTTTTAATCTTTTCACACCATTATGTTTTGTTCCCCTCACTTGCATGCCTTGTTCCCCACTATATTAAACAAATGTATTAGTTCTCACTACCACATGTCTTGTCCCTCACTATATTAAACAATGTGTTAATTCCCACCATCATATGTCTTGTCCCCCACTAGGTATTATTTTAATATTATTAATGCCTAGTGGACGAAGCACTCAAATTAATCATTCTTTAAGACTTAAAATCCCGAAAATGCCCCTAAAAATACTGAAATTTACCATTTTACCCCATCAGCTATATCCAATCCTCCTAAGTCAATTAACCAAACTTTAGCAGCTATAACCAATTCATCTAATCAATTTCCAATTAATAATCAAACTCTGAATAACAAACTCGCCAAACAAACTCCTAATCGACAACGTTCATGAATTAACAACAGAGTCAGATTCATATCCGAACAAACTTAACGAAACAAGCGAGTAGATTTCAATTACTAACTTGAGCATTAATCGAACTCAAAGCAGTAGGAAAGTCGTCCAAAACGCACACACACAATTTCAACGAATATGCAGTAGGAATATCATGCGAAAAATGTTCAAAAATGAAACCACATATTAAAGCGAAACCAAAGAAAAAGCAACAAAAAGTCCGTGAACGAATTATGGCTGACTTTTATGCTAACGATCCGACGTCGAACAATGTTGAACTTCCGATGAAACACAACTTCGTTCGCAACACTGTTTCGACACTTGACTAACAGACACGGACTTGAACGGAACCTCGACGTACTGCCTCGACGTATGATTGAGCATGACCTCGGATGCATGACCTCGACGTACTGCCTGGGAGATGACTATTTCAGGTTGTAGGGGAGCTAGGGTGGTAACGATGGTGAGGCTGGTTGGTTTCGAGCATGAGAGAGGCTATTTCAGGACGTCGGGTTATGGTGGTCATGCGGGTTGGTTTAGGTGCATTTTGGGGATGGACTGGGGGAGACGACGAAAGCGTGGTGGACGTGAGGAGTCTGTTGGTGGTTTGGAGAAGAGACAGCGGTGGCGTTGTATGTTAGGGGTCCTAGGTTAGAGGTCTGTCGCTGCTTTCTTTTGTCCTAGGGTTCCGCCATTTTAAGTTGAAGATGGAGGTTCAGCTGGGGACGATGGGTGAGGCAGCAGAGGTGAAGCAGCAGCAGCAGCAGCATTCGTCGCTTGGTTGCTGCTGGCGAAGATGAAGGAAGCAGCATCAGCCATGAGGGTGGTGGCTTGGAGCTGGAGGGGTTGCTTGGGCAGATGATGGTGAGGGGGAAGGAGGGAAACCATGGGAGCTTGAGGGGCTGTTTGGAGAAGGAGAAGCAGAGGGGGCGGGTGTTTTAGGGTTTAGGGATAAAAAAATGGAAATGGAAAATGGAAGAAAGGGGGGTGTTTGTTTGGGCTGTGGGGCAAACCGGGTCGGGTCGACCCGGTGGGGGTTTGGTTCTTTGGGCCTGGTTAATTTAATTTAAAAGGTGGCCCAGTCCGATTTTCTTTCTTATTTCCATTGCTTCTTTTTCTTCTTTTATTTTTCTTTAAATAAAACTAAAATTCTAAAAATCCTAAATTAGCCTATAAAACTAAATTAATTTATAAAAATGCTAATTAACTCTTAATAACAATTAACACACAATTAAATAGCAATTACGATAAAATCACACAATTTGGACATTAAATGCTAAAAATGCAACGTACATTATTTTTATGATTTTTTGTTCTTGTAAAACAAACTTAATTGCTCCTAATTGTAGAATTAAGTCCTAAATGCAAATGCGACATATTTTGTATTTTTTATTAATTTAATAAATAAACATGCACAGACAAATACCAATAATTATCCAAAAATGCCACGAAAATTCTCAAAATTGCGCACAAAGAAAAATTATTTTATTTTAAATTTTTTGGGAGTAATTCTCACATAGGGCAAAAATCACGTGCTCACAACAGTGTAGACGAAATATCTTTAAGGACAGTGTCCTTGACACGCCTCAAGCTAAACTTTTGTTCTCCATAATCATCCAATATTTTCCAACAATCTTAAGGATATTTTCACATTTTATGGAGAATCAAATTTGACGACGTCCAAATTATTGTTCTAATTCTGAAAATGGAACCTACAATTTAAGTTTGCACAATGATCTCAGAGAGAATATCACTCTGTATTCAAATTATTTTTGTAGGTTGCAATATGCCAATCAAGTCAATGAGCATTGTAGTGGTGAACTTCAAGGTATTATCGTTCCCTAACTTACATGTTTCTCACAAATGTTCAAAGGATTCTACTGGAATTTAAAGATAATAACCTTAACCTTTTTCTCTTGTCATGTTTTTTTTTGTGCAACATAGTATAAAATTTGGTGTGAGTTTGTTTTTACTTTACCATGTCATGTGCATTTGGTGTACATGCGTTTAAGTGATTTTCCACTAACCCAAATAGAGAAAGTGGGTTAATGAATAAATCTCTTTAATAGCAAAAGTTGACGAAATTTGCTATGTCAAATTTGACAAATTTTCAATTGAAGTATTTTCATTTTCTTTGAAATCATATGAACAATATTTATCCAAACGTTTATCAGACTTATGTGCTTTGGAATTTTTTAAAAGATGAATTTCTATCTCTTGGACGGGTTAATTCTACTCGAGTAATTGAAAATTTGGGCGAAGGAGAATTGGAAAAGCATATAAGATTAAATGGTTTGATTTTTCTTGTGATGATGTACCGAATTTAAATATTTGTTTTACTTTTATTACTTAAGATATTGAGAATTTTTAATTAATTAATAAATTGCATGTTTATTGGTCCATATTATAATCTTCGGGTGAAGCTATATTATTAGCTTGTTATTTATAAAGTAGAACTCTTTATGAGTCGTGAAAAAATTATCTCCTTAACCTGAAATTTTCGAAAATATGGAGGACTGTGATGTCCAAAGTTATATAGCCTGATCCTAAGAAAGAAAAATGTGATAAAAAATGTTTATTAATGTCATAATAAAGCCTTATAAAATTGAGATCTTTTGTGGCAAAAAATTATATTGGAAGATAAAAAAAAAATGTTGTGTTTCTTGCTTTGAAAAGTTATGTTGCTACGGATCTCTTAGTCATTTGGGTGAAGAAATTATTGAATTATGACCCGTCTCCTACTGATTTGAGATATTTCCGTAGAAGTTAAAGTTGCTTCTATATTTAAAATTTTTTACTTTGGTATTATAGTATGGAAGATACCAAAAGGAAAAATACATTCTTGTATGTGTTGAAAGATACTTGTATGGAAGTCAAGTTCCATTTTCTTTGAGATGATTTTATGTCTTACTTGAGAAATACCATGACTTAGTATTCTATGTGTGGATTTTCCACTGTAATAGAAGGATACAATGATGATATTGAATCTCTGATTCAGATGAGAGAAAAAACTAGCTAGTTGTTATGTGATTACCTTTTGGTGGGTGTTATGATATTAAAAGCCTGACAATGAGGCTGATTAAGCAACCTCTTCGTGAGTTAAACCGACAATAATTATGTCGATGAATATTGATTGCCAAGGTGCAATAACCATTGTAAGAAAATAAATCTTTCAATGGAAAGAGCAACATTCTCTAGAGACATAATGTGATATAGCAATTGCTTAGAGATAAGAATTTTTTATACATATTATGTGTAGTTAAAAGAGGATTTGGCCGATCCTTTGACTTATAAGTGAAACATCGAGGGGTTGAGACTTTTGCCAATTTGAGATGTATCAACAATGATGGTAACCCAACCTATGTGATTGGAGATCCCATGAAGTAGGTTCATATGGGTAATAACAAGTCATTAGTTGATCAAATGTGCACTATTAAATTATGTCTCTTCCTATGGTGTGTGTGTGTACAGTGCAAGACTGCAAGGAATGTGAGTTTGAGTTATTAAACTCTTAATCCAATGATCCATAGCCTTTTATAGGTGGTGTATTGTGCTGCAGAATATACTTGATGGATGGACCTATATGAGTGTGGAGTGGGGCCGCTCCTATGAAATTTGTGGCAAAAATTTCTAGAGCACTCATGAAAACCAAGCGCGCACATGGCCTATTAGCGCAAAACCGCGATAAATAACAAAGTGTATGAGAGTATAATATGATAGATAAGACACTAAACTTACAAAAGAATTCTTAGTTCATAGAAGTTTTAAACTTCACCAATTATTCTGTAAGTTTAATCTTATTTTATCTAGGTCTGGTTCATAGTCCAAGAGACACCAAATTCGATGCATTATGCTCATTTGTGAAAACCCAGCAAAATTTCTTATTTATTTTATTTTGTGATATTATTTTTGAGATATGTGGGGGATGTTAGAAGATAATTCTTATATCTCAAAAATAAAAATATAACATATTCATTATCATTTACTACTCATGATTAATAGCTATTATTATAGTATTATAACTAATCTTTTATTAACATTCATACAAAACCATCTTTGATTAGCTATTAATGGCTTTTGAATTCATTTGTTCAAATTATTATTATCCGTTAGTAATAGCCTTGAATGGCTTTGGAAGTAACAAAATGTTAAGATTTGTTTTGTAACATCTTTTTTTATTAATTCTTTAGTTTTTAATGCCATATATGTTGGAGCATTTTAGCTAGCCATTTGATGAGATGGTTGTTCTTATCTATAAATTCTCAAGTTCTTTTTACTTTCAAGAGTGTGAAAAAGTAATCTGCTAATTTTCTTATTTGTGCTGGGTTTTATTTTTTTCAATCTTTGTTGTTTCTGCTCCTAGTTTATACTAGAAGGGCTTGTTGAATCCTGGGGATACGCCTAATTTTATTTATCACGGTGTAGACGAAATATCCTTAAGGACAGTGTCCTTGATACGCCTCAAGCTAAACTTTTGTTCTCCATAATCATCCAATATTTTCCAACAATCTATATATATGGAAGATTTGCTTTTATACTTTTTATACACGAAGATCTAAAAGGAACAATTTCAATATTGTAATTGACGAGTTAAATTTATCTTCACCACCGCAAATAGGTTGGCTAATTGCTCCTGGCCTTACTTTGATACTTGGTTTGGGAGGACGGTTTAATTTCTCACAATAAGGTAATTAGAACAACTAATTTTTGAAATCGGACTCTTTCTCCTTAACAAATGGGTCTTGATTAATGCAATTGTTACGTAGAATTTTTGCACGGCAGTTTATTTGCACATGGCCATTTAACAACGTCCTCAGCTTTCTTGGAAGGACAGTTTGGTATGTTTCTTGCTTACAACTATTTCAGATTTTTTCCCTTTAAAACCTTCGTATTATCTTCGTAAAATATTTAGTCCCGTTAGGAATAAAAAATGTATGCCCAATTCAGGAATTATGACTAGACTGTTCAACAAAATAACATGCTAGCATAAATGAATCATGAATAACATTGGACAAATATGAGGTCTATTTCGTCTACCCACGTATACCTTTCTAATGTTAGTCTTGTTTGTCGCTATAGATGTTATTGGACATCTCAATAAAAGAAATCTTAAAAAAAAAAAAACTTTAGCCCGTGATATATGCTACATAATCGAACACTTGCAATAAGTTGTAGAGTAATTAGACAAAAAGAAGGTCCCCAGCTTGCTTTAATGAACAGTTTTTGCCCTCCTATAACATCCAATGAAACATTGATATAATGATAATTTAAGCTACCAAACTCCTGTTACTCCAATATTAAAGCAAACACAGCTATGACAATGTCAAGTACTAGTACATTATTAGAACAACGTTTTCTTTCCCACATCTTACTAGCTACGACAGGAATTGAGAAGTTAAACAGCTAATCGTGCTGTGTTAAACACAGACTAAAAAGTAAAGTTAATGAGTAGAATTAAGAAATTAATAATGATTCACCTACAATTCTCACTGTCCCCACCAGTAGTCATTTTAAGTCATTATGAAAGTAAATGTTAAGATAAAAGACTTGGCCAAGACCTTAATGCATCTGAACCACATGCTTATTATTCCCCAGTTAAGGAATTCCGAACAAACCTTGAAAGCTACACATACCAATTCCTGTGTTTACCAAACACTTTTTCCTTTTTAATTTTCTCACCAAATATGTTATATCTAATAAATCTTATTTTTCTTAAGCAAATTATTAAAGAAGCGGCTTTGAATGCATCTTAAAGATTACAACTCTACCATGCATTACATAGAAGTAGGATTTGAATCCTACCAAATTTCATCCATTCTTTTACTTTCACATAGAACTAGGATTTGAATATTCTGTACATTATCTATGAATAAATGGAACCAGTCAATATTACTGTCATTGATGAATCAATAGTTCTAATTAATTCTAAGAGATAGTAACCGTGCTAACTGCCTATTTGACGTTGGTAGCAAATCAAATTGGTTCCAAAACGAGAGTTAATTAGTTAAGTGTCCGCCTCGTTGTTCCATTTAAACATCAATTTGCATCTGCACTTTATAATGTTTGGAGAATAATCCATGTCGTTTCACATCAGAAGTTACCAATTTTTGATCTAGTGACATGATACGGACATCTGTCCAAAAACTGATTTCGGATTTAATTTGCTCACAACTAAACTAAAAATCTGAAATATGTTTAGTGACACATCATCGTTTAGTTCCAAATTCGGAAAAGATGTTGAGTTCTTTGCGACCCCATTGATATAACATGCACGATTCAACGTCATAAAAAGTCACTTATACTAACTAATTGACAATATTAGTTTGTCAACTATAAATTAAACTCTTAAGATTAGGATGTCATCCTGTGTTTAATATTACAAGTTTATACGTTTGTTTTCGTGGGCACTTTAACGAATCGTAGAATTAGTTATGCAAAGAAGACTAGAGTGGAGATTGTATACGGGTGAAATCGGGGATAATGCATACCCTGATTTTTCGGTGAATAAAACGAAGTAAGAGCATGAACATACGAGATCGAAATCGAAGATGGGAACTCTTTGTATCGGGACCCGCGAAAAGTTAACAAAGTGCTCGCCAACGGACCTGATAAAACGATGCACCCCGGCTCAGGACAAGTTCAGAGACTTCGGAAAGCACAATGAACGGTTATACACGACGGATAGAGGGTCGTGATATCCACAACCAACCGGATATCACGGCGCGGATCTCGCTCAATGACGGTTAAGCATCGGTAATAATGAGAAAGGAAGATTTTTACCCTTTTTAGATTTGTACTAGGGATGAACCTCTCCTACTATATAAGGGGAGCTTTTCTTTGATAAGACACATTGTAACACGCAAATCAAGACAATACAAATACATTTTCTACTTTCTAGCTATTGCACAAGTTCTTACTTAATTGTTCGTTCTTCATTCATAATTGGGTTCGAATCAAGGATCCGATCGAGGGCAAAACCACTATTCAACACAGATTCGGGCTAGGCCATAATATTGCATTTGGTTTGGTCATTTATTTTGTCTTTATATCATTTATCCAATATTCTTGGTTATTTGTGTTGAATTAATTCACATATCCTTAAAACCGCATACGAATTTAATTATTATCCGATTTTAGGGTAAATAGTTTGGCGCCCACCGTGGGGCTAAGGATAATAGTGGTGATTTGATATAAATCTCCATAACACACTCGATTTTACGCTTGTTCTTTAAAGTCTTGATTTCAAGTCAGTTTCAAAATGTCAAATTCTCAGTCTGCCCACTTGAATGTCGACGTTGAGTCTGGCCATCATGGCGAAAACAATAACCTGGTGCCTAGCAGCGAGGTGCCCCCTACTGATCCCAACAGAGTCCCAGTTGCCGATCTGGCCGATGCTAACTCATAGGTGGCCATCAATGTCAATCTGCCAACTGATCCCGAAAATAGCGTTCGCGGGGGATCCCGACCAACAACTCGAGAAGCGCCTGAAGGAGAAGGCAATAGGGTAAGTTTACGGTTAATCTTCAAAATGTTGTAGGCTCAACATGTAGAAATAGCGCAACTACAGAATCAAAGCCACTCCCCCAGTAGAGTTGAGCCCGAAAAATACCAAGAAAATATTCGAAGAAATGAATAGATCACCGAGAGACCGGGTGAAGCTGAGCCCGAGGTCTATCCCAAAATAATGAAAATGCTTAAAGCATTAACTAAGTGTGTGGAGACACGTGAAAAGAAAATTGAGGCCAATGACAAGAAGGTGGAAACATATAATTCCAGGGTCGATCAAATCTCAGGAGCACCTCCAATATTGAAAGGGCCGAATTCCAAGAAGTTTATCCAAAAGCCTTTTCCTCCGAGCGCGACACCGAAGCCAGTCCCAAAGAGGTTTCGTATGCCTGATATCCCGAAATATAACAAAACCATGGATCCAAATAAGCATGTGACCTCATATACATACGCAATCAAAGGAAAAAACTTGGAAGATGATGAAATCGAGTTGGTGTTACTGAAGAAGTTTGGGGAAACCTTGTCCACATGAGCGATGATATGGTTTCACAATTTACCGCCAAATTCCATTGGCTTGTTTGCCATGCTTGTAGATGCTTTCGTGAAATCCCATGCCAGGGCCATCAAGGTAGAGACCAGAAAGTCGGACCTTTTCAAGGTTAATCAAAGAGACAACGAGATGCTTAGGGAGTTCGTGTCAAGGTTCAGGATGGAACGAATGGACCTGCCTCCGGTTGCAGATGATTGGTCTGTTTAGGCATTCACCCAAGGTCTTAACCCCCGAAGCTCCTTGGCTTCACAGCAGCTAAAACACAATTTGGTAGAGTACTCGGTGTTGATTTGGACCGACGTCCACAACAGGTACCAGTCGAAGATCAAGGTCGAAGATCACCAACTCGGAGCCCCTTTTGGGTCAGTTTATCCCATCAGGGCTGACGATATGTCTAAAAGAGCTGTCGATCCTGAGCCAAGGCTGGTCCAGGATCGATACCAACCATACAACACGGACCGAAAGGGAAATGGGTCCAGTCGTCACCCCACCCAGAACAAGAAGAGAAGCGACTGAGGACCCAGTAGCTGAGGTCCGATGACTGAAAATAGTTTCGAGAGACCGTTCGAGGAAAGGGAAGGACCAACATTATCAGAGTATAACTTCAACGTTAATGCTGCCAACATTGTGTCAGCTATCAGGCGCATCAAAGAGACCATGTGGCCTCGACCATTGCAGTTCGAGACCCTACCCAAAGAGATCCTAACTTGATGTGTAAGTATCACGACGCTCATGGCCATAGGATCGAGGATTGCCGATAATTGAGAGATGAAGTTGCCGGTTGTTCAATAAAGGGCACCTCCGAGAATTTCTGAATGATCGAGCCAAAAACACTTCAGGAATAGGGAAACTAACAAACATACCATACAAGAGGAGCCTCATCACGTCATCAACATGATCATTGGAGGGATCGATGTCTCTCAAGGGCCAATAATAAAGCGTACTAAAGTATCTATCACAAGGAAAAAATGCACTCGATATTATGTCCTGGAGGGAACAATTTTGTTCAGCGATGATGATGCCGAGGGAATCGTACAATCTCATAATGATGTGCTGGTAATATCCATACTTATCAATAAATCTCGAGTTAAACGTGTATTGATTGATCCAGGTAGCTCAACCAATATCATCAGATCGAGGATTGTAGAGCAATTAGGGTTAGAGGACCAAATATTATCGGCAGTCCGGGTGTTGAACGGATTTAACATGATATGTAAAACCACTAAAGTGGAGATAACCCTGCTAGTGAACACCTCTAGGATGATCCAAAATATAAAGTTCTACATGATCTAAGGGGATATGAGGTACAACATCCTATTCGGAAGGCCGTGGGTTCACAACATGAGGACGGTACCCTCGACCTTGCACCATGCATTGAAGTTCCCTACACCGGTAGGAGTCAAGACTGTCTATGGAGAGTAGCCAGCCGTAAATGAGGTGTTCACAATCGACGAGCTGATCACGGTACCCGTAGTTTTGACATCAAGAAATATGTAGCCGACCAGAAAGAAGGAAATTAAATAGCAATTACCGATGTCGGTCTCGGCCGAATCGAAGGAACGAGGAGTAAACGAGGAGGATAAGTACGGAGTTTCAAGACCGTTCATAGCTCCCAATGTTACCGATGCCACCAAATCGATGGTCGAAGAGTTGGAGCAAGTCATATTGATCGATCACCTACCAGATCAAAAGGTATACCTGAGCACGACATTAACCCCCGAGCTTAGGAAAAAACTTATTAATTTTCTTAAAGCTAACATAGAGTGTTTCGCTTAGTCCCATCTTAACATGACAGGGATCCCACCGAAGATAACCACTCATAAGCTGAGTTTGGACCCGAAGTTTCATCCGATTAAGCAAAAGAGGAGACCACAGTCTGAGGTCAAGCATGCTTTCATCAAGGATGAGGTATCCAAACTCCTTAAAATAGGGTCCATTCGAGAAGTTAAATACCCGGATTGGTTAGCTAACGTAGTGGTAGTGCCTAAAAAAGGGAATAAGCTAAGAATGTATGTAGATTATAAAGATCTAAACAAGACATGCCCCAAAGATTCTTTCCCTTTGCCTAACATCGATCGGATGATCAACGTGACAGCCGAGCATGAGATACTCAGCTTTCTCGATGCCTATTTCGAGTGCAATCAAATTTGGATGGACCCGGACGATCAAGAAAATACTTCTTTCGATTAAATTTGGTACCTACTGTTATAATGTAATGTTGTTTCGATTAAAGAACGCTGGTGTCACCTATTAAAATCTCAAATTTTGGCATACTTCATGTCCGACTTTACGTCAGCCTTAATACCCGAAGTCAAAAGGGAATTACTGTTAACCTCAGGGACCACTTCGGGGATTTGGACCCTTTTTACGGACGGTGCCTCGAACGCGAAGAGGTACGAGCTCGGCATCTTATTAAAACCACCTACGGGAAATGTATTTAGGCAATCTATGAGGACTGTGAAATTGGCTAACAATGAAGCCGAGTATAAGGCCATAATTGCAGGTCTTGAATTGGTTAAAAGCCTTGGGGCCGAGGTGATCCGGGCTAAGTGTGACTCCTTTCTCGTGGTAAATTAAGTTAACGGGATGTTCGAAGTAAAAAAAGAATAGATGTGAATGTACTTAGACAAATTACAGGTAACGTGGCATCAATTTAGGGAATGGACTCTACAATACGTGCCCTGAGATCAAAACAACAAGGCCGATGCTATGGATAACTTGGGGTCGTCGGTTGATATCGATGAATTTAGTTCGAGAACAGTAGTGCAGCTCATAAAGTTGGGTGATAGAGGAAGGCCACGCCAAAGTAAACTCAACGAGTTTAACTTAGGATTGGAGGAACAAGCACATAGACTACTTAAAGATCGGAAAATTACCCTCGGATCCCAAATGAATCGAGAGCCGTGCGTACCAAGGTTGGTCGATGGGGCATTGTTTAGGAGAACCTTCGACCGCCCGCTAGCTAGATGCTTGGGCCTAGGAGAGACCGAATACGCCTTGAGAGAAGTTCACAAAGGCATTTGCGGGAACCATTCGGTGGCAAAATCTATGGTTCGAAAACTAACCAGGGCTGGACTTCGTATGAAAATGTGACGACTGCCTGAGACACGCCCCGATGATCTATCAACCAAGAGAAATGCTCCACTTGGTTTTATCCCTGTGGCCATTTATGAAGTAGGGAATGGACATCGTCAGTCCCCTACCGTGGGAACCCGTTAAAGCTCAATTCATTCTATTCATGACCGATTATTTTTCTAAATGGGTCGAGGATCAAGCATTCGAAAAGGTCTGGGCGAAAAAAGTCATTGACTTCATCTGGGACCACATAATATGTCGATATGGGATACCGTCCAAGATCATCTGTGATAATGGAAAAAAATTTATCGACAGCAAGGTAAATAAATTTTTTGAAGATCACAAGATCAAGAACATACTGTCAACGCCTTACCACCCTAGTGGGAATGGGCAGGCAGAATCAAAGAATAAGACCATACTTTAAAACCTAAAAAAGAGGTTGACCGGTGCAAAAGGGAAGTGGAAGGAGATCCTGCCCGAAGTCCTATGGGCATATCATACAACTTCAAAATCTAGCACTGGGGCAATCACATTTTCATTGGTTTATGGAGCTGAAGACCTAATAGTAGTCGAGGTGGGAGAATCACGCCTCAGGTTCTAATATGTGATAGAAGAGCCAAACGACAAGGCCATGATCTCGAGCCTAAAACTATTGGATGAAAGCGGGAGGCCGCTTTGGTCCGGTTGGCCGGGCAGAAATAGCAAATAGAAAGGTATTACAATCGAAGAGCCAACCTCTGACACTTTCAAGTTGGGGACTTGGTATTGAGGAAAGTAACATTACACACCAGGAACCCGAACGAAGGGAAGCTGAGACCAAATTGGGAAGGACCATATTGAGTTGTCGAAGTAAGCGTCAAAGGCTCGTACAAACTCAAAGCGGGAAACAGCGTACAACTGCCGAACAAGTGGAGCATGACACACTTAAAGCAGTACTATTGCTAAGATACGAACTCAATTACTCTTTAATCATGTTATAAATCGGACTAACATATGCAGGTAGACGGCCAAGGACGGATGTGGCTATTAGGTCTAAAAGCACGCATTGCACTCTTTTTTCCTTGAACAGGTTTTGTCCCAAAGTGGGTTTTTCGGAAAGGTTTTTAACGAGGTAACAGTAAAGCATGCTAACTTAGATTTGAAGACCGATTTCAAATCGGAGTCAACAATTGTTCGCTTCAAGTCAACAGTATTCGAGCCCTCGCGAGTTCGACCTTGAATATTGGGGGCAATTACCCTCGGATTAAGGTTTTAGCAAGGGAAAAAAAACTTTGTGTGGTAAAAGCTAAGGCTTGGTGGTTAGGATTCATTGTAAGGGCCAAACAGTCGTATGAATCATGCCCACATAGTCCACTCTTGTCATGGCACAAGTTTTTTTACGCTTTTAATCATGTATCTTGCATACTAAGAAATAAAAGAAATTTCTACTTTGCTACTATGCATTTTTGCTTCTTCAACCTTGGATCTTAAAGCCCACGAGCTACCCCTACTCAGGGACTATCGAGCCTACGGGCTACCCCTACTCGGAGATTGTCACCCGAAGAAAATTCGGACGACCCGGGCTACCGAATCCCAGAAGCACCAAACCTATTAGGCAATGGCCAAATATAAAAGGCTACAGACACCCTAAAAATGGCTCAGAGACGTCCAAAGTTGGTAACCAGAAAGTAAGGTCTTTATGAAAATTTGAAACCTAGTAAAAGGTTACCTCGGCAAAAACATCGCCTAAAAAATACTTTAGCATCTTAAAAATCTTCGGTCTCATCGAGGGTTCGAACTTCGAAGCCACAAGTAAACTAAAGTGGCATCGAAGTCTGGTTTTATGCTAAGGCATAAAAAACGATACGCTAGTAGAAATTACAAAAAGATACTAAAAAAGTAAAGACACAATATTTCTAGAAAGGGAAAAGTTTCATATATCCAAAATATATATACAAAGGCCCGATAGAATAGCCTGAAAGAAAACAAAAAAAATACATAAGAAAAAAAATAAAAAAATTGGAAAAACACTAAGGCATCTACGCATGGTCTTCATCGGAGCCCGACTCATCGCTAGAACCGTCGGAGACCTCAGAATCCTCAGAGCCTTCAGGACCCTTAGGCTCGTAGATCTCCTTTGCTTCGGCCTCGATCCTCCTAGCTTCTTTAATCTCGGCCTACAGGTCAAAACCTCGAGCGTGGATCTCTTCGAGGGTCTCTCTCCGCGATAGCCACTTTGTGTGTTCATTATTCGTCTTTAAATGGGTCTCAACGGCCTCCATATTGTCCTTGTATTGGGCCAACATTTCCTCGGCATCAACAGAGGTTGCATCCAGTTTGGACCTCAGTTTAGCATATTATTGCCCCGTTCTGAGATGGCCAAGCTCAGTTGTGCCAGGAGATTATCATTTAGCTGAGACCACTTATCGGCTTTGTCCTTTGCCAACCGGAGGTGGTTCTAGACCGATGCCAGCTTCGCCTTCACAGTTTCCTTCTTCGAAGCCAACAGGTCCATCCTGCCCTTCCACCCTTCGACCATGGCCTTGACCTCGTCTATCTTGGCTTGGAGCTGGTCGATTAGGTCTATCTTCTGTTGGACCTGTGAAGTTATGTCATTAGTCACCACGACTAGCTGCTCATTTTTAGCCTCAAAGATCTTTACCTTCTCAACCAGGTCGGCAAGCTCCCACTTCAGGGACGAGGCCTCTTTCTGAGCTTTTTCTAGCTTAACTCAGAGAATCAGGATGTCTTTAAGGGCCTCGTCCTGTTACTCACTAAGATCCCTGTACATGTCCTTCTTCCGGACCTGTTCTTTAAGCTCGAACTCGAGCTAGTTAACCTCCAAGCAGTACCAGATAAAGCTTTCATGATGAAGCACTAAAGCCTGAAAAACAATGAAGTTAGTAAAGGACATCAAAGTCTAAAGAAAGATTCACAAAGGCATACAAGGGGTTAAAATGCCTTACCCGGTTCAACGCCTGTTGTGCCTCATTGAAGAGGTTTGACGTGCCCACCTCTTTCATCTTGGCCTATTCCTCCTCGGTCACCAGGCATCGGATGTAGCTTGCTACATCCACCGAAGCAGACAAAACCCGAGAATCCTCTTAGACTGTGAGAACAACCATTCTTTTGCGCTCGGGGTCCACGCTCGGCGCAAAAAATTTCTTCACTAATCTTGGGCTCAAACTTGGCCTGCCAATGACCGAAGGCACATCTTGGGATATCCAGGTGACAAAGCTTGAAAAAATCCTCCAATGCGGCCATGTCCATGTCGTCGAAAAATGAGTTGAGAGGGTCATTTAGGCCTTGCGCTCTTTGACTTTTCTTTGCCCGCATGGGCCTCTTCGAGCATAGACTTTGTGTAGGAGGGCGTCTCCACAATGTCAATGACACTAGTCGCCTCCTTCGGGACGGGAGCAGCTTCCTGGGAGGCCGCAACCTCCATCTTCCCCTCAAGTTCTCGAGTTATAAGGGGATCGACCTCGAGGTCCTCTTTCTCAGTTGTCACTTTCTCCCTAGTAAGAGTTGACCCATGGGCGAAGAAGATGTCATCTTCTTCAGGCTCATCCCTGAGCCAGTATAGAAAGTCAGGGTTTGGTACCCTAGACTTGGTGTTCTTCTTGGGCTTCCGGACCCGGGTGACCGCTCTCTTCTTCCTCTTCGCCTCAAGATCTGGGGAACCGAGGACTTTTGTTTCCTCTTATTCTCCTCCTTCGCGGCAGCCCTAGGCTGTACCGAAATAGAGGGCCCAGCGAGTTAGGACATATCCTCGTCCTCATCCAGCGGCCCAAGTTCGGTGGTCTTAATAAAAAATGTTAGCATTGTGTCAATTGGGGGCACAATGGTAACTATTTAAAGAAGAAACTCACCATGAGAACAGGCTTCCCACTTGCCCTTCGAAAGTTTGTGCCATGCGCGATCAGAGTATGGCATCTACTTACAGATCCCTCCGATCCACTCCTTGAACCAGGGGATTGCATCAAGAACTTCGGAAACAACTGCACGGCCATAAATATAAGCAATAAGAGAAGGAATAAAAATAAGTTAATACTTAAGGAAGACGACACTTACGAGATGCGTTCCACTTCTCGGGGAACGACAGAAACTCAGGAGGGACCAGATCTTTGATTTTTACCTAAACAAACCTCCCCTGCTAGCCTCGATCTCGATCCTCATAAATGCTCGAGAAAGGGGCCTTACTTGCTCGGCGGACAGGCTTGATCAGCCCCCTCGAAATATTCGGGGGCTATATAAGCAGAGTAGATGGTCTAGGTTTAACTCTGGGTTGTCAGTATTGTTCACAAAGTAACGTAGAAGGATCACGATCCTCCAAAACGATGGGATCACGATCCTCTAAAACGATGGGTGATTAGTGAAAATGGGGTAAGTATAGACACTTAAGTACCTCTCCACGTGGGTAGCAATATCGTCATTTGGCCCAGGGATGACCACGTCTTTACCTTCCCAGTTATAGTCCTCTCGAGCTATGAGAAGAGTATCTTCTGTGACGGAGCATATGTCTCTCAATGCTCCCTCGCCTCGGTCTTGTTGACTAGAGGCCTTCTCGACTTTGAAATTATCCTCGATAGAGTAACTCCCGAGTATGAAGCTCTTCATGGAAGTCTCATGAGCCATCTGGGGGGAAGCCACCTCGACGCCCATGGCCGGATGGGAAGACGAGAGAGGCGCTTATCGCGGTACGAACTTGGAAGTTTTAGCCATCATGATATGGGAAAATATGAAGATTAGAAGGAAAATATGAAGACTTGACGGAGAATATGAAGATTCGAAGGAAAAATATGAAGATTTGAAGAAAAAATATGAAGGTTTGAAGGCTAGAGATGAAGATATGAAGATCTGGATTAGAAATCCAAGAAAAAATATGAAGGTTTGAAGGCTAGAGATAATGATATGAAGGTTTAAGAAGCGGACTATGGAAGTTTGAAAAAGTTAAAAACCGTTAGAAAATTCAAAGGTAAAGGCTAGGATCGGAAAGTGAAAGAAATGCAAAAGGTCGAAGTTTTTATAAGGAAAAATGGTCAATGCACGACGTTTCACATTCGAATGCAACCAGCTGGTGACTGACACGTGTCCAAAGTCAGAATGACGCGACTAATTAGACGTTTCGGCTTTTCCGTTACCTCGGTTGTAACGTACGAAGGAATCAAGATTAATCTATCATTTTCCATCGTTTTGGCAAACCTACTCTCCAAAAGAATGAGGAGATTATGTGTATATGGGTGAAATTGGGGATAACGCACACCCCAATTTCCCGGTGAATAAAACGAAAGTAAGAGTATGAACATACGAGATCGAAATCGAAGCTGGGAACTCTTTGTATCGAGGCCCGCGAAAAGTGAACGAAGTGCTCGCCAGCGGACCTGATAAAAGGATGCACCCCGGACTCGGGACGAGTTCTGAGACTTCGAAAAGTACAATGAACGGTTATACACGATGGATATAGGGTTGTGATATTTACAACCAACTAAATATCACGGCACGGATCTTGCTCGATGACGGTTACAGATCAGTTATTAATGAGAAAGGCAGATTTTTATCTTTTTTATATTTGTACTAGGGATGAAACTCTCCTACTATATAAGGGAGAGCTTTTCTTTGATAAGACACATTGTAACATGCAAATCAAGGCAATACAAATATATTGTCTGCTTTCTAGCTACTGCGCAAGTTCTTACTGAATTGTTTGTTCATCATTCATAATTGAGTTCGAATCAAGGATCCAATCGAGGGTAAAACCAATGTTCAACATAGATTTGGGTTAGGCCATAACATTGCATATGGTTTGGTCATTTATTTTGTCTTTAAATCGTTTATCCAATATTCTTGGTTATTTGTGTTGAATCAATCCATATATCCTTAAAATCGCATACAAATTTAATTGTTATCCGATTTTAGGGTAAACAGAGATAATATGAAACAATTTTAAATATCGAAACACACAAGCCACTAATTAAGAATGTAGTATAATTTGCTTTTCTCCACCATCAAATTGATTAGTAGACTACTTTCTTTTTCCTTTTTACAAGAGAATATTATTTAGCCTGAGTTCTGAATTTGTTTTATCTTTCTTGCACGTTTGAACGTCTTCCATGATAAGCATCAACTGATAATATAATAAAAATGATAACTAACATTTAATTTACACTATCAGATCAATTATATTAATACGTAAATGCCTCAACACTTCTTAAATATTATAAACATTAAAAAGTAAAATAGACTTGCCGAATATTAAAATTCCTTACAATGTCTGTTTTGAGGACTTTATAAATCTCAACACCAATAAGACAATTGGCAGACAAAGAGCGGATCTATACGTGAATATATGCATGGAATCCATCTCTTTTATTTTCTAAGTCCCACTATGATCGATGTAGATCCCTACAGATATATGTATCCTATTGCACAGCCCCACCACATAATTTCTATACTAGAAAAGAAAAAGTCGACATCTATATGTATATAAGTCCCTGTAGCTCACCCCTACTTCTATGGAAGTCCATATCAATAATTCGGAGTTCAATCCCAGTTAACATTTATATCTTCTTTATCAAATATAATACCCCGGTTGCACAACCTTGGACAAACAGAATACATAGCAATGACAATGACTTGGGAAAAATACCTTAATAGACTCTCCACATTACTTAATTATTAAACTTGGGAAAAATATCTGATTCTTTACACCTTCGTATAAAGACCAAACATTTTACCAAAGTACGTAGTTTGACAGCTATAATAAGCCCCACTTGTGCAACAAGTAGATTATGATTATTGATTAATTCCTGTTTAGGAGTTCCTCAATCATCTGCAGCGCCATTCGTTCTTCTTCATTCATGCCACGTTCTTCGCCTTCTAATTTCTCCACTGAAGTCTCTGGAATTGAAGTAGTTACTATATCTTTTTCTTGCTCCCCCTCTAGGGTTGGTTCGTTGTCATTTATTTTCTTTTTTCCAAGTTCAACAGTCATTACCCAGCTAGAATCAGGCCGAGCCCCAGCTCGCTTCTGCCACACTCCAATACTGGAACTCTCTGTGTCAAGCCTAAGGCAAGTGAGAGATGGAGAAGGCGATTTACAGCACTTTCGAAGTTTTGCGCTAAGAATAGCAGAAAGCGATGATGCTGATGACGATGATCCAGAGAATGACGAATTAACAATATTAGTGTTGTTGTCTTTTCCGCTTTCATTAGGTGCTGCCACTGGGAAGTTTGTTTTGGCATTACGTCCACTCATTAGAACAGCAGCCTCATCGTACGCTCGGGCCGCTTCTTCCGCTGTTTCAAAAGTTCCCAGCCACACTCTCCTCTTCCTACGAGCATAAAAACGATCAAATAGTCATGTTATCAATAATAAATGTGTTTCACGTAAAATTCCTATAAAGGTTGAACTCAACAACAACAACAACCCAGTATAATCCCACTTAGTGGGATCTGGGGAGGGTAGTGTGTACGCAGATCTTACACCTGCCCTGAGGTAGAGAGGCTGTTTTCAAATAGACCCCCGACATCCTTCCCTCCAAGAACTTCCCACCTTGTTCTTGGGGAGACTCGAACTCACCACCTCTTGGTTGGAAGTGGAGGTTGCTTACCATCAGAGCAACCCCTCTTTTTTCTTAAAGGTTGAACTCATGAAATTAAATGTTGCTTCCATGTATATTATCACGATGTATGGGATTAAAGGTAGTGGTACGGCGACGCATAGTGAAAATTTATGTGCATATTAAATTTAATAGTTGAATATCCAATCTAGGAAGGGTTGGAAAATAAAGAAAGAAGAGTGCGGGTGCATAGTAAAATACAGCAAAGGGTGACGAATCTCAGCAACCCAAGAACCCCAATGGCGTTGCCTGACACCTCTGAACTTCTTTGCCTGTACCATACTTGGAGTTAGCGGAGAGACACTGTCAGAGAGCTGATAGAGAAAGAGAGACTGAGAGAAAGTTGTACAGTTGAAGATGCCGAACTAGTTTACGAAGATGGATACATATAAGGGTCTGAATATAAAGGACAGTAGTAGTGGCATACTGGTATTACTTTGTTAATTAAGCTTTATACGAAGGTTGTGTGAGGAGCATTCAAGTAGAAAGTTAATGATTTATTTGAGACTAGTGATTTGTAGTTCAAAAATAATTAATACTATTACTGAAAGTCCCGTGGACCTCTCACTAGCCCACCACCATAGACAGTCCACTCTATAGCAGTAATATCTCTGCTTTAATTCCCTTTTAGTACCATATATATTTGAGGGTACTCTTTGGTATGGCTGCATGTGCAGAGTAAAGTGCTACCTTTTGATGGCGATTGGTGAGAATGAAAGTGAAAGACAAAGATGTAGTAGTAATATATAACTCGAAGCTGCTAGCAGGCCAGTCCAAAGAAAACTATTTCACCAAGCAGTTCCATCAAGTAAAGATAGTTTAATAGTGTGATAGACATGTTCGATCCTTTTACTTCACCTATAGGCATCTACACATTGTTATTTTTGTATTACACGCACTGACAGCTTCCTGTCATAAGCGTTTATTATACACGGTTTAATTTGAAGGAATGTAAGTATTCAATTGGCAAATTGTTAAGTTTGTGGATTTGTATGACAAAGTGACACAAGTATAGGTACCATTTAAGCTATTCTGTCTAAGTCATATGCGAACTTATTATCATATGTTAGTATTACTTTATTTTCGAGGTTATTATATTAAACTGATATGGAGAATTACGTATTGTTTTTAAGAAAATCAACTGAGTATTCATTTTATTGCTACCGGAAGAAGAGTACATTTGAAGGAGGGGTCAGACCTAGCCGAAATTTAATTTGAATATACATATATCCAAAAAAAAGTGATAATAAAGTTGGTGTATTTCATGGTGGCTTGAAAATGAAGATATTAAGCGGACGTTTGGACATAAAAATTGTAAAATTTCGAAAAAAAGTGAACAGAATGACCTAAATGACACTTATACTTGTCTCACTTTGTCATGCCGGTCCCCAAACTTAATAATTTTTCAATTGAACACTTACACTCCTTCAAACCGTGTATAATAAACCCTTATGACACGAGGCCGCCGGTGCGTGTAATACAATCTCCTACACGTAGGATGTCACGTCAAGAAAATTAAACCATGTAGGCTCCAGATCATTTATTATGGCCACATAGGAAAATAAAACGGAAAATGATTATTAATCCCCCCCCCCCCCCCAAAAAAAACCCAAATTTCCCTCTCATTTTACACTTACCCCCTTAGATAGGGCTTAGAAAGTATGAACTACTTCTGTCTCTCCTCTCTTCTCCGTCATCATTGGCGTGATTTTTATGTCCAAAGCCCACTTAAATCCTATCTGCTTTTGCTTTTGTCATAAACAAGGGTTGTTGGTTTTTCTTTTTGAGATTTTTACATTCCTATGCCATATAGTAAACTACATTACCCTAAATGTTCATGTTTAGTAAATTACCCTACCTACACAAGTTTTGTTTACAAAATCTATACAATCCACCTTAAAAGGCTCTCAATCTATTATTTGTGCCTTCAATCAAGGGATGTAATTACACCCTTTTTATTTTTTTCTCTCCTCTTTCCCCTTTTCTCTCCTTATCTTCCACCCACACTCCAAATAATTTTTTGCGTGACTTTTAATAAATATATCTTCAATATGTTTTCTTTATCTTAACATTATAGTATGTGGATAAACATCTCTTAGTTTTAGGTTTACAAAGTCTTTTTCTGCCAACTACTAAACTATACTTTAAATCTTTTGTCAGTTTGGACGCAATCATACGCTGGGACATCCTTTCGAATCTCGACTTTTTCTTATTAACATTAATTAATTAATTAGCTCACTTAATAACTATTCTAATTGGGCGTTGAGATTATCTGCCCAAATAGTCTCTAGGTTTGATCTTATGAATTCTTTTTTTCTCCACAATAATTATTATAGTAGCAATTTGACAACGAAGATCGTAAATTTCAGAAAATAACTCAAGTAAAGAAAGAATTAGTCTGAGAAATGGAGCTCCTTCTTCTATCATTCTTTCAGCTATATATATATATATATATATATATATATAACAAATCAAATCTTAGTACCTGTTAGATTTTGCAAATGAAAAAATTTGAAGACAGAGAAATACTGCAAAAAGACGTATTTAGGATCATATAAAATTGTGAAACACTAACGTTCTAACGACATAAGATATTTAAATGCTAAAGAACAATAGAAAACTTATATTATGAGGACCTTTAATTCGCTTGTGTTTTACACTATAAACACTAAAATTGAGTTTTTACGCCGTCTGATAATTAAAATGGTCAAATCATGAATCCAGCTTACTGGATATTAGACAGTACTAAAAAAACAAAACCATTAGCATGTTGTTTGAACTTAAATATAAATTTTATACAAAATTTATACAATAGGGTCTTTTGTCTATTTTGTATCTAATTTATACATAGTAAAAATAAATTCATACAACTAATTATATATTATACAATCTATCTATAACTTATCTACAATTTTAATACATTATTTCTACTCAATTATATACAACTACAATATCGTACAACTTAAATATAAATTTTATACAAAATTTATACAATATGTCTTTTGTATATTTTGTATCTGATTTATACACGGTAAAAACAAATTTCATACAACTAATTATATATTATATAATTTATCTACAATTTATCTACAAGTTATCAATAATTTTCTTATATTATTTCTACTCAGTTATATACAACTACAATATTATACAACTTAAATATAATTTTTATTCAATATTGTTCAACTTTTATACAATAGTTATATATATATATATATATATATATATATATATATAACATAATACAATTTTTCTACAATTTTCCTACAATTTTACTACAATTTCATAAATATAATGTATATCATGTCCTCTTCTTCGAGTTTCAATCTGAAATTCAGCCAAAATCAAGTGTAATCTTCACCGAAACACCCCTAAAATTGAGATATAAACTCCAAACCATATTCCAAATTGTTTGCAACAACACCCAATCCAAACAAATAATGATTTTTCAAAACCTAAATTCGAATTCAAAGCTTCAAAGCTTTTTAATGGCTGTCAATGGTGGAATTGCTGCTCTCTTTCTCTTTGTTTTATATTACTGAAATTAGGGATTGAGAGATAGCGAGAGACGTTGAGGGAATTCCCAATTCTTTGCAATAACACCTAATTCAAACAAATAAGTTTTTTTTTTTGTGAATTATATAATAAGATGAAAAGTTCAAGTTATGTTATTTTTAAATTAGAAACGTGTCATTCATGTCGGAATGAACTAATTAAAGAAAAAAAACTAAGGTTGTATCTATAATTTTTAATATTTGTTTGCTTGTGCTTAAAGCCTTAAACTAGAAAACGGTGAAAAAGAAAAACAAACAAAAATAGTATTAAATAACAGTCTCCTTATACTAGAGGTCAGAGGACCTTTATCGGAATTTTGAAGTTCACAACTGTTATGAGACAAAAGAAAAAAGAAGCCAAAAATAATGGAGAATTATGAAATATTTTTTTCTTGCGATGACTAAATTTGAAAGTGAGGAAAGATTTAGAGTGATACGCGGGGAGGGTGATACGTGGGGGAGGGGATATGGAGAGAGAAACATGGGGTGTGGAAGATACGTTACAGTAATTTTAGGATATTAATTATTATCATTAATTCCTTTAAAATGTACATAAATGGTAACTGGGTATATAAAATGTAATTATAGTAAAAATCGAATAGGGGGATAATATAGTTTCATATAGTGTATAGGAATATAAAAATCTCTTCTTTTTTTTGAAAATGGAGGAAAATCAATGGCGGAACAGAAAGTGGCTCAGATCTAAGAAAATCAATGGTGGAACAGAGAGGGACTCTTTTGAAAATGGAGGAAAAGAGCCTGTAGGTTTGCACTTAAGAAAATAACCTTCCAATTGAGGCTCAGATCTATAATATTGAAGACATGGCAAAAAATTGGAGACACTGCCATGGCTGCAAACACCGATTGCAAGTCGTCACTGTCCGGGTCGCCCCAGCAAGTTACGGCTCCGATTGTTCCCTTGCCCTAATTAATTTGCTCAAAGATAGAAGAAAAAACTATCATCACAACCTCAGATTTTTGCTACAATTATTATTCATTCTTATTTTAATGATTTTTGGTTCAAAATGTTCCTATTCATGCTCATTATCTGTGTGAATTACATTCACTTTGTCCAACTCAACTATTATTTTGCCACATGTGCTTGATCAATGGTCAGAGAGGTTTAAATAATAGGCTTTGATCAAGTTAAAGTGTTTGGATGAAAATAAGTGAAGTATGAAGACCGACATGATAAAATGGGACAAGTATAGGTGCCATTTAGGCCATTCCGCCTTTTTTTTCCCCAAGTAAATATGGTATTGAAAATTGGAGTTGTGTTTAAACATGAATATAATTTTGGACTGATTTTAAAATTTTGTGAGTAGTCTAAAATAATTTTTTTGAAAAATAGCTTATTGGAGTTTTTAAAATTTTTAAAAAATTTTGCAAGTGAAAATCAAAAATTTTATGGCCAAACACTAATTTCGACAAAAAAAAAATTATTAAAAATATAGTATTCTCATATCTATCCGTATTTAGAAAACCTCTAATTTGCTTGGTAAAGTGTCAAATCGTGTGTAAATGATATCAGCAATGTTGTGGGCCTTGTGGCTTAGGCCATCTACAACCTTGCCCCCATCCTCCGTAACGGGGGAAATATTTGGGGAAATTTAGCTCCAACCCTTTCTCATTTTTGTTCTCAAAATGGGGGATGAATAGTGTTCCCTCGAATATGGGGTACACTATTCACCTTCCCCATTATTATTCATCACTTTTTTTTATTATTATTTAATCTTTTAATTTATCTCTTTATATATGCCTAATTATGTTTATGTAATGCATTTATAATATTAATATTATATCTTAACTTTGGTGTATAATTTTGATAAATTAATTTTCGTGCATTTATTATTTTTATGTAGAAATGGCAGTAGATGAAAATCAACGATTTCAAGAATTTTTATTTCGACATAGAAGAATTAAGGACAAAGATGCTCATTTTGCACTTCGTAATGCATTAATAGATCATTTATGGGAGAATACTAGAGGTTGAAGTTGAATATTTATCTAGTATTTCGAATGAATTTTATCATCATGTAATATGTATTTAATTAATCTTGTATCACAATGATTTCACTTTTATTTGAATTATTAGTTAATCTATAATAATTGCTTACAAATTATATTATTTAAAATTTCATGGAATTGTTTAATTATGGAAATTATAAATTAATAAAAATAAAAGATGGAATTTGTTTAATGAAAATTAAAAAATAAAATTGAAATGAAAGATAATAATATAATATAGAAGAGAGAGAAGAATATAAAAAAGTTTGGAGAAAAAATAGGAAAATGGTTGGAGTAAGTTGTCCCCAAAATGGGGAAATGACCAGTCTATCCATAACCTGATTAGCCTCCCTGAAACAATGACCAGTGATAACATCTCTTGTTATATGTCTAATTTAACTTGATAATATAAAAATTATTTACAAAGTCAAAATATAAACTCTTCAAGAAAGACTTTAACTTACAACAGGCTAAAATTATTTTTATACAAATAGATCATCTAAAAAATAAATACAAGTAACTATCTTTAAAAAGAGAAGTCATTTTAACACCGCTGAAAATTCTTTGTTTAGCTCAATTTTGTAATCTAATGTAGAAATGTACCGTATTGTGGTCCTGCTGTTTCAGGTCCGTTATACCGATGCCTTAATGTGACTTTCCCAGAATTTATTGCTCTATTATTAAAGTTTGATTAAGTCTAATAATCACATCCAATTCGACGAAGTACTCTTTTTAGCTAAAACTAGATTAAATTATGAATGAAGAATGAGTGAATTTTCGGTATATAATAAGGGTCCTAGTCTAATCAATATTAGAAATAATGTGAGTAGCAATGATGAAAATTAGCTATAATTACTACGAAAGAACGAAAAGCAATCAGTTCCAATAATAATAGCAACATAATTTTTGTACTTGAAACTGATATAAGTTTAATATTACTGAATTTTAACTCGCACTTGGGAGAATTTAATGTTTATAAGTACTAAATTTTTTAAAGAAACGGTCGTTAAATTTAATGTTGGGCGTATGAAAATTTTGAGTTATTAATGAGTCAAGTACGTGAATTGAATTTTTTCCCGAAGAAGGAACTAAAGGCAATAAGTATTGTTGGATTTGCACTTTCTATTAGCCAATGGCAAATTGAGAAGATAAATCGAACTGGACTGCCTGAATACGTGAAAAGAAATTTGTTGTAGTTACTTCATTCAGTAAAAACTGAATAATTGTATGAAATAAATGCTGCTACTAGCTAGTAGCGTGTAAACCGTTGCGCTTCTTTTGAGTTATATGGAGGATTTAAGTAATAATCAATGCATTACCCTTTTAGGATTGTACTCAGTAACTATCAGAAAAGAAGAAGGATAGTATGGTGAAGTAATATTCCTTCCCGTCAATTACACTACTACAAATCTGCCACCGTCCAAACCTTACCGACCCAAATCTGTCGGGAGAGGAAATCTATCGAAATTGGTCGGAAAATATCTAAATTGATTGCAAAATTTAAATAAAAAATTTTACAAAAAAAATACCGACCACTTTCGATAGGAAAAAATGACCCCACAATAAAGAAACACAGCTTTGTCTGACACATATCCAAATTTCAATCGATATCGATCGAAAATTGGTCAATCTTTGACCAAAACCTGATCAAACTTGCATATTATCTACCCCCCAAAAAAAAGTTTAATTAAAAAAATTCAAGTAAGTTTTAATCGAATATAATTGAATTTTCAATTGATCCACTGATGAAGTATTAGACCAAAGTATTAATAAGGTGATCGAGAATAAAATATTCAAGACTGTGTCGATTGTACACATCTTGGAGAATCTAGTCACTCATTATACCGGAGCATCTAGTCACTTAAACTCCAAAATTTATTTTCTTATTTAGTCACTGATCAAGCATTCGAGTATGAACAATTGAGAATAAATTATCAACGCTAGTCATATATGTGTAAGTGTAAATTATCATAAATGAAATAAAATCATAATTCTATTAGAATCTATTACACGTATACAAATATGAAGTGTAATTTATACGAAAGTGTGATGACCTTTTACAAGTAAATTCTGTGATCCGAGGCCTTAAAAACCTCTTTCTGTCTCACCTCGATTTGCATGCGCAGTCCGGCGCGTATCCGAAAAGCCATTATGTGAAAATCTGTGAAAATGATAAATTTTACTTTTAAAATGAATTTAAGTTGACTTCGGTCAACATTTTGGGTAAACGGATCCGGGCCCATGATTCGACGGTCTGGGAGGGTCAGTAGGAAAATATGGGACTTGGGCGTATGCCCGGAATTGAATTCCGAGGTCCCAAGCCCGAGAAATGAATTTTTAAAGAAAAATTATTTTCTGGAATATATAAGAGTTTTTGAAAATGAAAGGTGTTTGAAATTGATAGTATCGGGCCCATATTTTAGTTCCGGAGTAGGTACAAGTTTGAAATAATAATTAGGTTGAATCTATAAAATTTGGTAAAGATCGGAATTGGTTTGGTATAAAACGGACTTAAAGTTGAGAAATTGGAAATTTTGGTGTTCTTGAATAATTTCATGAATTTGTGGTTTAATTCATAGTTGTTGATGTTATTTTGATGATTTGATTGCACGAACAAGTCCGTATGATGTTTTAGGTTGGTGTGCATGTTTGGTTTGGAGCCCCGAGGGCTCGGGTGAGTTTTGGATAGGCCACGAAGTGGAATTGAACTTAGGAAGTTGTAGGTTTTCAACTGATATGTGTTGCAGGCCCTGATCTCGCAATTGTGAGGTCAGGTGTCGCAATTGCGAGCCTATCAGGCTTGGGAATTGCGAGGGACACTTCGCAATTGCGAAGTATGCCCTGGCTAGTGTCGCGCCCCCTTTTTTCCCTCCGCGGAGAGAGGTTCGGGTTTCGACATTTATGGAGGTAATAACTCATTTCCTTTTGGGAATTGGGTATTTTGAAGAGTCGCCACCTAATGGATTATGGTGCGTTAGGGCACCTAGAGCTATTAACTCTTGGATTGGTTCGCGTTACCAGAAATTTAGGGTAAGGGATCGAAATAACCTTGAGGGGAAGGTGTTAGGCACCCCTCTCGGTCCACAACTGTAGGTCCCAGCCGAACTTATACTTACGAATTAGTCCTTTTAACAAATAAGTAGTTGAAACAAATAATTGCAGAGAAAGCATGTTGTACATTGTATGACTCAGGTAATAAGACAAAGGATTTGAACAATTTGCATACATAAAAAGAAAGTTTTAAGCAAAAGGAGTTTGGAAAGGAGGGGTCCTAGGTTGGTTAGCCTACAGGATCACCCCACGCAATGCCACTCCTCAACAAAGGGCTACATGTGGCATTAATGCATAGTCATCATGTCCATATCTACCCATTCCCACCCCTTAGTGGTTATTAAAACGAGTGTTATTTAACGATCCCTATGCGTGTTGTTACCCGTCCCTTCTTAATGGTCCTGGAGGAAATTAAGACCTCTACCTATAGGCAGTTCTAGACAGACCCTAAGGTTTAAAGGAGAAAATACTAAGGCGACAAGCAAGAACACATAGGACTCTTAGCGAATAAAAGCAGAAAGGAGCAAATAAGAGGCTCAGTTTTACCTCCACATATAAGGCATGTAACAGCACAGCTCAAACACAAATAAGGATAATATTATTAAACAGGATCCTAAGGCATGATGTCTAAGTGAATATCAAAACATAGAAGATAGATAGTTTATTTTATAAACTCAGAAGTAATGGTCCTATCAGTTTGCTTACTGATTTTAAGTCTGTTAAATCTGAACAAATTTAAGTAGCAAAAACATTTCAGAGTTACAGAATTTAGAATCGCCCTATAGGCTTGCCTAAACGCAGAACAGTGATGCCCAAAAGCATGATAACTATGTTGATATAGTAAAGCAGTGAACAGTTTTTAAAACAGACTCTTGAGTTCCTATAGGCATGCTACCTACTGATAGTGAAGGCAGTATTTGAAACAATTCATTTAAGGAAAATAACCATTGATTAGGCTAGTTTCGAAGTAAACTAACATGAATTGAACTGACTTATTGATTTTTATTCTATAGACAGAATTTCTGATTTTTAATTCCTATGGGCATGGTATGTAATTGTTAATAACTAATGTTAGAAACTTATAGGCATGATATCTAATGAAAATAAATGTAAATACCCGTTGTAACATAAACTGAACCTGATCACATTCTATGAATATGGTATCTACTTATGAAGTTGATTTTTAAATCAATAGACATGATTTCTATTATTGAAACCACTTAAACCCTATAGGCATGATTTCTAGCATGGTAAGGCAAACACAACAAGTATAAAATCCTATAAGCATGGTTTCTACCCATATTACCCCACAGATATGTAACTACCCACCCCTTTTCACTAATCACCCCAATATTCGTTTACAAATAATTATTACAAATCAAATGAATGAATTACATAAATAGATAAAATAAAAGAAGAAGTTACACTATAGAGAGCCTGACACAAGCCCAAAAGATTTTCCAAACCTCCAATAGCCTCAAATGCCAAATTCCATAGATAATATCATTGTTTAGGTGCGTCAGAGTTCCCTAAGGATCTCAAGGATCTCGGACAGTGCTCACACCTAGAATTTCCATAACAGGGATTGAGTAAGTGCAGTGTGGAAGGGCCACCCTCAGTGTGCCAGAGTTCAGAGGGATCTCAGAAGGATCTTAATGCAGTACACACACTGAAGGGGGCAAAACCTAGGGACTTAAGAGTAAAGTAAGAGTGCTTGACATAGTTTTGACAAGAAAACAGTACTGGATTGATTCAATAAGTAAAGAAGTTTTCTGAAAATAAGGACTAATCAGTAGTAAAACAGTTTGAAAATAATGTAAATATTTTTTACAAAAAATCAGCAAGCAAACAGGCTGGTTACAGAACAAACAGGTCTAACATCACTTAACAACAGAATTCACACAGGGGTAGTGGGAATTAGGGACATACAGAACACATCAATATCATAGTGAAGCACATAACAACAGGAGCATAAAAGCTTTTCTAGAGTTTTATATGATTAAGGAATTAGTCATACGACTTGGAAGTAGAGACATAGAGCATGAATCACAGAACAACCATGTGGAAACATACTACACTGGACAAATTAAACATAGAAACAGAGTTGCTTAGAGATATTAGACAACTTAGCAAAACAGATTTAACCAAAGTCTAAGTAAACAGATTGATCAAAACATGCTAACATACATAGGACAACTCACGTCGAGGCATGTTAGATAAAGCAATAGGCAGATCCTTAGACAGACTAATTACAAGTTAAACAGGATATAATTCATACATGCTAGTGATTAAGCAGTGTAGTTTAGGCATTCTAGGTGAAACAATGATTTAGACATGCTAGTTACACGTTGAACAACCAAATAACAAGCAACAACAAGACTGGAAATCAATGAACTAAAGCAGTAATAGAACACACAAGGTTTTGGACTTGAAATTGAATTAAGACATACCAATTAAGGAGAGCAAACACAGGGTATAGAGCAGGTATAGTGCAATAACTAGCCTTGGCTTACAGCCGGCTAGTTCAGTAAAAGTAGCAAGTAACAAGAAAGAGCAGAGAGCTTTTAAGTGTAAGAGAGAGTTATTGAACTAATGTCTGTGTCTGGAAGTGAGAATAGAGGAGAGTATATATAATAGTTGAGAGTAGAGTAAAATAAGGTAAAGGAAATCAGTCTTCAACAATTAACGAAGCCACAGAATCAGTCAGGCACAAAATCAGTAAGTCTTCCCTTAATTAAGGGGTAATTAACCAACGGTAAAGAGCAAGACATATTTAAGGAAATAAAATCAAGTAAGACTTAGGTACAGAGTAGACAATTAAGGGTAAATACACAAGGGTTTAATTAAGAAAACAGTTAGTGAAGAATCAGTAAATAACATAGTTAATCAAATAAGGTAAGAAAACTAAATAAGGTTGTAAAATATGGAAATAATCGAGAATCAGCATATAAGTATTACCATAGCAAATAAGTGAATCAAGGACTCGAAATAACACTTATTTGAGGAAAATATCATAGGTTTCCATGAATAAGCCAAGTTTAAACAGAAAGAATCGAAGGTTTAAAGGAAAGTTTTCAAATCAAACCAAGAAACAGGGAATTCAGAATCAGTCAAAGAGAGAGTCATGAACAGAGTTAGCGTTTAGCATATAAATAAAGTAAGACATGGATAGTCAAGAGTCGACATACAACTCTAGCAAGCATGAAAGTTAAATAATATTGATTCAATGAGAAAGAGGCAAGTCTTGAACAGTTAAGATGAACACAAGCATATGGAATCAATGTAAGTTAGGCTAAGAAACTCAGTAGAATCATATCAAGGCAAGATAATCATGAGAAATCACAGAAACTCAAAAAAGAAAACCGATCAGTCATGCTGATATACAGAACCAAACGAATAACCCTAAAAAAATTAGGGCTTTCAACATAGACGAGTTAAAGATGTAGTAAACTCATGGAATCAATCAAGATATGTGAGAAATAGAAGTTTAAACACAAAGAATCAAGGTTTTTTTTTTTAAAAAAAAAAAGAAGTTCTGAAAACTCTAGTTTAGAAGAAGATGAAAAACACTTGAAATCATACGATTCTTGTAAAGAACCTCAAAGACAGTGTAAAACATTGAAGGAACAAACTCAAATTGTCCTAGATCTAAGAGGTATAGTAAAGAAATTAGGGTTTCGAAAGAACCCATATAGAGATGAAGAAACCTGTCCAGAAACTCAAAGATCGTAGCAAATATAGAATAATTTTGCTTGAAATCACACTGGAATAGCCAAGAACAGGAAGGAGATGAACCCTAGATGCAAGTCAGCATGGCCCTGGGCCCTTGAAGACCTTAGAGAAGGCAAGCATGGCATGAGAGAAGCCATTGGAGGCTTAAGAGACGATGAGAGGTCATCGGATATGGCCAAAGATAGGAGGTCGACGATTGAAGATTAGGGCTAGGTTGAGAGTGTTTTGAGGGCAGAGAGGATTTTAGGGCGGCAGATGTGGAGAAATGGTTAGGGTTGGGGGTCGTTTGGAATAAAAAATGAAAGAACAAATATGGGCCGTTGATCTAAAAGATCAACGACCATGATCTGATGGGTTTTAGGTCGGGTAGGTGTATTTAGGGCCTGGGTCGGGTAATTAGATCTGAAATTGGGTTGGGATATTGGGTTGAATTGAGGTTAAAATTGAAATACAATTTAGCTAAGTTTTAAATAGCCAATTTAACCCTCTATAATTTATAATAAATAATAGATGATTTATAAAAAATAATTTCATGTACTAAAATGATTTAAAATAGATATTCAATATTTTAAAAATATAGAAGATCATTTTATGTATATAAATGTAATTATACATTAATAGGGCTAATATTGCAATTATATGCAAATTGACTTTAAAATATAAATGCAATTATAAAAATGCACAAAAATATTTAAGCACTATTTTGGCATAAATATAGGATTTAGATGGCTAAATTACCACAACAAATAATTTGAGGGATAATTATTGGAAATTTTATAAGTAAATGGGGAAGATATAAATCAATTTAAAGCTTTTAAAAATATAGAAAAATTATAAAAACCTTGTGCATGCTTATATATGCATATATATGCTATTTTGAAGGTATATATGTATATAAAAATATATTTAGGGAAACATTGGTATCAACAGCTGCCCCTCTTTACCCGGGAAGGATGAAAGAGTTTTTGGGTAAAGAAATGATGGCCAACTTTGACCGGCGGAATGTTTTGGAATCATTGCAAGAACAGACATGAGGTGCCGAAGCGGCTATGGTGAGCGGTTAAGGTTCGGGAAAGTTGAAGGAACCGGAGCGAGATCGCTCCTGCTAGGATAGGTGGTGCTTACTAGTTACCTGCAGATAAAAGATGCTACAAACATGTATTTGCGAAAATTTAAAACATGATGCAGATTCCCTTTGGACCATGAAGGTTGTCTTTGGATAGTTAAAGATGATGTCCTTGGACCATGACGTCCTAGGCCATGAATTGTTTAGTGAGGGATTCGCAAGCCATGAAATGATGTTCTTGGGCCATGAAAATGGTGCCTCCGAACCATGACGTCTTTGAATAATGATATGCAAATTTGAGAGAGATCCTCAGGCCATGGCATGGTGTCTTCCGGCTATGAGGATGATGCCTTTAGACATGACGCCTTTGCATAGATTGGCGATATTTCAGCCATGATATGCAGTAATGATAAGACAAGGCTTAGTCTTGTGAAATGGAGGACAGAGCTTAGCCCGATTGAAAAACAAATAGATAGTAAAATAGAGCAATATTTGTGCGAAAAGGGATAGTGCTTAATCCCATGCGAATGTGGAGGCAAGGATTAACCTCATGCAGGTATGGAGGCAAGGATTAGCCTCATGCAATTTGGGAGGCAGGGATTAGCCTCATGCGGGTATGGAGGCAAGGATTAGCCTCATGCAAATTGGGAGAAAAGGATTAACCTCATGTAGGTATGGAGGCAGGGATTAGCCTCATGAAGGTATGGAGGCAAGGATTAGCCTCATGCAAATAGGGAGGTAAGGATTAGCCTCCTGCAAGTAGGGAGGCAAGGATTAGCCTCATGCAGTTATGGAGGTAGGGATTAGCCTCATGCAGATAGGGAGGCAGGGATTAGCCTCATGTAAGTATGGAGGCAGGGATTAGCCTCATGTAAATATGGAGGCAAGGATTAGCCTCATGCAGTTATGGAGGCAGGGATTAGCCTCATGAAAGTATGGAGGCAAGGATTAACCTCATTCAAATAGGGAGGCAGAGATTAGCCTCATGCAGGTATGGAGGCAAGGATTAGCCTCATGCAGGTATGGAGGCAGGGATTAGCCTCATGCAATTATGGAGGCAGAGATTAGCCTCATGCAAGTATGGAGGCAAGGATTAGCCTCATGCAAGTAGGGAGGCAATGATTAGCCTCATGCAAATAACACATAGAAAATAAGAGTAATATATGTCTTAGCTGGAGATATATTCGGCGTCTGATGGCCTGATTGATAGTGATCTTGCTACGTTATGTTGGATGTGCCTGCGTTCGAAGAAAAATTGTAAGTTTTGTGGCGGAGGGGGGGAAGGTTGGTTCGTGCTTCTATCGGCTGGCTTTGCTTTGCTCCGTTCTGAAAGTCCTTCGAGTTCCCCTAGGTGACACCTGACTGTTACAGAAATAGAGTTTTCAAAAAATATGCAATTACTGATAAAAAATAGAGTTATTTAGAAATATGTTGATACATTAATTAATTTTAGATGAACCAATGACTATAACATATCTCAACAGCATTGCAGCTCTCTTATATTGAAATTTTGAGGGTCCTTCTCAAAATTCTGCCCCAGTTCGGTAGATGTTCTTTGACTGTTTGCGAATAATAGGCCTTGCTGAATCTTCTTCATAATTTTGAGAATCCTTCTCAAAATTCTGCCCCAGTTTCGTAACTGACTCTCTGGCATGCGATGGCGTTGGCTGGACTTGCTCCGGAATTTTGAGGGTCCTCCTCAAAATTGTGCCCCAGTTTCTGAACTAGGGGGGAAATGAAAATTTTATTATGGTATGACCGAACCTATAAGGCTGCCTACGTATCCCCTCTTAAATGGAAATCAGTTCAAACGTAGTTCAATTACATCAGAAGATAAATGTAAAATAATCTAGGCATAGTATCTCTTGACTACGCCTGAATTGATTGGTTTTGGCCAGATTTCACCATCCATTTCTGCGAGTATGAGTGCTCCTCCTGTCAGTACCCTGTGAACCATGTACGGACCTTGCCAGTTGAGAGAGAATTTCCCTTTGGCTTCATCTTGATGTGGGAAGATTTTCTTCAATACCAGCTGCCCTAGTGCAAACTGTCTTGGTTTTACCCTTTTGTTGAAAGCCCTGGTCATTCTGCTCTAGTAAAGTTGGCCGTGACATACCGCGTTCATCCTCTTTCCATCTACGAGGGCCAATTGTTCATAGCGGCTCCTTATCCACTATGCATCGCTGAGTTCAGCTTCCTGTATGATTCTTAAAGAAGGAATCTCCACCTCGGCTGTGATGACAACCTCGGTACAATAAACCAACATGTAGGGAGTTACCCCGGTCGATGTGCAAACCGTAGTGCAGTATCCCAATAAAGCAAAAGGTAACTTCTCGTGCCATTGTTTATGGTTCTCTACCATTTTCCTTAGTATCTTCTTGATATTTTTGTTGGCGGCTTCTACAGCTCCGTTCATCTGAAGTCTGTAGGCTGTGGAATTCTTGTGCTTGATTTTGAAAGTTTCACACATGGCTTTCATTAAATCATTGTTGAGATTGGCAGCATTATCAGTAACAATGGACTCGGGAACTCCGAATCGGCAAACAATACGATCTTTGACAAAGTCTGTGACGACTTTCTTGGTTACAGCTTTGTAAGATGCATCCTCTACCCATTTTGTGAAGTAATCAATGGCTACCAGAATAAACTTGTGCCCGTTTTAAGTAGTGGGTTCGATCGGACCGATGACATCCATTCCCCAGGCGGCAAATGACCAAGGTGAGCTTGTTGCATTGAGCTCGTTTGGCGGCATTTTTATCATATCGGCATGCACCTAGCATTGAAAGCATTTGCGGACATATTGGATGCAATCTATTTCCATGGTCATCCAAAAGTAACCGGCCCTAAGTATCTTCTTAGCCAAGACGAAACCATTCATGTGCGGGCCACAGGTCCCGGCATGTACATCCTCAAGTAGCTTAGAAGCTTCCTTTGTGTTGATACGCTCAAATTATACTTTAATTAAATAATATAAGGTGGTCGGTGTCAAATATAATAACCCAACAAGCTTGGGGTCCAATCCTATAGGGAATAGGCGTGAAAAGGTTACTCGAGTAGTGTGCTGCTTGACGTAGATCGTTATTCTATTCCGTTAATTGTAACAAGAGTATGATATGATTGTGATTTGAAAAGATAACTAATTATAACGTTGAGAATGTAAATAATTTGATTAAGGAAACCAAGGTTGTGTCCCCTTCAATGAAATGTAATGCTATCGGTGTTAATATGATATATTTCTAATGGATAGTTTTTAGATATGCAAATAATTTCTAAATGACTACCCAATATTTTTCAATAGTTGGGTAGTATTTTCTCTTTATGATTTTTCCAAATATAAAAGAGTTGCAATTAAGAGCAATCAATTTATGCCAAATAAAATCCACTTATTCCTAAGCGATTCTATTAAAAAGGTTTAAAGCCTTGAGTCTTTGATATTTACTTCTACCAAACTCTAACTCACTTTTTCAAGTAAAGAAAGAGTTTAATGGTTCTTGTTAATGTTTGCAACCACCAACAATAAATGAAGAATGAGAAATAAATATATCAACCAACCATTATATATATATATTCAATGTTAAACACCCATTAACATAACACCCATTTAGGGTCCACAACCTTAGTATTTAAAGCTAGCTACTCATGCTAAAATACAAAAAGATGAGAATATTAAATGCCATAAAGCTTACAAAGTGCAAGATTCTTTACTCCTAAAGCTTCCACAAGAGGGGAATATTCAAAGGTTGGAATGTAGCTAAAAAACAAGACAAGATGAAATAAATCTATTTATAGTGGGTTAAATCTCGGGACAAAATTCGGACAAAAATACCCTTCCAGGTCAATTATGCGACCGCATTTCTGTCGCATAACAGACATGCGATCCACATTCTCATCACAGACATCGCACCTTCGAAACCCTAGTTTCCAGGTGCTCGTCGCATTTGGATTATGCGGTCCGCATTGTTGATTTGCGATCACATTTGTCATCGCATTTTCCACCTTTAGCAACTTCTACAGGGAGTTTGCGATCCATTATGCGGCCCGCAAACCTGTTATGTTGTCGCATAATGGACCGCATTTCTTGCGCTTGAATTTGGCCAACAAACTATTGGGTTTGCAATTCCTTTGAGCATTATGCGGTTCACATGTTGGATTTGCGGTCCGCATATTCACATCTGCGATCGCATTCTGCTTTTTTTTCTTGTCCTTTTGCGGCTTTCTGATTTCATTTCCATGTTCTTAGGTCCTTAAACCTCATACACTACAAAACATTAAAATTACATAAGTATAAAATATAGTTGCATTTAAAACAAGCTAAAATCTAAGCAATTTATATTAAATGTGCCGAAATTCTCCGGCACATCAACACCCCCAACTTAAACTCTTGCTTGTCCTCAAGCAACTAAAACGACACTATCCTATTCTAGACTCCAGCTAAACAATAGTGACTGTGGATGGTGTTAGTTGTCAGTACTACAAGCATGCACTTTCGTTTATTTACCCTTCCTGAACAATCATTGTTATTTACAAAGAAACTAATCAACTTGAGAACCTTGAGCCTCGACCAATTTGACAAGATGTTACTCTCAGGTGAGTGCACTTGCATTCGACTTCAAGAGCTCAACTTCTGTCAAACCTCACAATTCATGTGCCCTCACTAGAAAGAAAGTCCCAAACTCACAATATTTAAAATGACAACAAAAAGGACGGATTCACAAAGACACTCACTCTCAAAAAGAGTTTCAAGTGTTACAACATGCCATACCATAGGCTTGCCCTTATTTTAATTCATCGCTTTATTCTAAGAACGTTCGGTTGGAGATCCCATAAGGACTTTTAAGCTTGTAATGTAGGTTTAGGGATGGGTCGGATAAACATTTGGGTACAAGTGACTACACCCTCCTTGAACACTACTCACATTTTTCTTTCTTGTTGCTCTCTGCTTCTTTTCAAACCACATAGACCTCATTAGCTCTTAATTTCCCACATTGAACCACCTTAAATACCTCTCTAATTTTCTTCAAGGCTCCATATATATATATATATATATATATATATCTTTTTCTTTTCTCTTGCATTTTTTTCTTTTGGAGCTTGAATAGTTTCATATCATAAGGTATACTTTCCTACACTCACTGTACAACCTTGCCAATTTCCGGCTTGACACCACACCCCCAACTTAGGCTTTTAGCCTCATTCTCAATGTTCAAGGAGGGACGAGTTCAAAAGAGTGAATTATTTTACAAAAAGGGAAAAGTTTTTAATGAGGTGACCAAAGAAAAGGTTAAAAGCTCAAGTGGGGTAACTAGTGATAATATCTATACAAAGGGTAGCTTGAAAGGCTAATTAGTTTTCCAAAATCACAAAGCCTGCCTAAGATCATTTCTCCAACTAAATGTAATTATCATTAGCATCAAAAGACCAACCAGGCAAGTTCTAGATGGTAGAAGTAAACACACGAATTATTTATACAAAGGCTCACACACATGGCACATGAACTGTTTGATTCAACATAGTTTTAGTCCTCGAGTTAACACTTGTCAACTCAAAGCTTTCATCATATTTACATGTATAACTTTAGGTAAACATAGAGTCAAAGAGTGAACCTTAATTCACACAGTTGATTCCCTTTTATTAATGGAAGGTATAGGCTATTTACAGGCACACATGCTTGAAACTAGACAATTACACCAAACCGGTATTTCATTCTACTGCCGTAGTTCTACTGTTACACCCTTGGAAAAGAACCCGGCAAAGAAAAACCAAGGGAGATTCATTGCTAATTACTAAAGCTGAACATACAACTATCTACTTATTTTTGGTTTTTTTTTATATAAAGATAACTTATGTACAAAAACCACACAACACAAGTATATACAGAAGTTACAGAAATTTGCTTATATAACATAAAAACATGTACAACAGTTCAATTCACAAAAAAGTTTGTACAAGGCTATCCCACCCCCAACTGAAAAGCATGCATTGGCCCCAATGCATAAGAATGTAAGACAGAGTTTAGGGGCTCCCTGAGGCGCACTAAGCGCTATGGGAGTCGGAAGCCGACTGAATGATGGCGGGGTCACCCTCTGATGCTGGAGCTGGGGCCGATGAGATCTCGGCCTGAGAAGTGACCTCCACTGATGGAGGAGGGATCTCCAACTGGCCCGACACTAGAGTTGGGGCCTACGAGCTGCTAGCCTCGCCTGTTGATAGCTGAGTGGCCGATGGATTGGCGTGGGCGACCCTGTCTGCTAGCGAATGTTCTATCACCTTCTGAACAGCTGCTTGCTCTTCCTCTGCAACTGTAGGGACAACAACCTGCTTACCTTTCTCCTGAGAGCCCTCATCATCCTCGGACCATGACTCCTCATGTGACGACCCAAAGGGGTCATCACCTGTTGCTAATTGAATCCCGTGTCTCTGAGGCCTTGAAAACCTCATTTAGGGTTGCCTCGATTTGTGTGCGTAGTCTGGGCGCATAGCCAAAAAGCTTATACATGAAATTCTGTGAAAAATGCTAAGTTTTGATATTAAAATGAATAAATTTGACTTCAGTCAATATTTTGGGTAAACGGACCCGGACCCGTGATTTGACAGTCTCAGAGGGTCCGTAGGAAAATATGGGACTTGGGCGTATGCTCGGAATCAGATTCTGATGTCCCAAGCCCGAGAAATGAATTTTTGAGTGAAATTGTTTTCTTGAAATAATTAAGGAAATTGGAAATAAAATTTGATTAGAAGACTATGGTATCGGGCCCGTATTTTGGTTATGGCACCAAGTACAAGTCTTATATATGTTTTGAATCACTCCTGTAAAGTTTGGTGAAAAACGGACGTCGTTTGACGTGATCCGTACCCTAATTGGGAAATTGATGTTTAAAAGGAAATCTGAGAAAAATTCATTTATCCAGACCCTAATTGGGAAATTCGATGTTCATGATGTTATATTGATAATCTGATCACACGAATATGTTCGTAAAGTGTTTTTGAGGTAGTGTGGATACTTGGGTTAGAGCTTCGAGGGCTCGGGTGAGTTCCGAGTAGGTTCTGGGATGTCGTAGGCTTAAAAGACCAGATGTTGCAGTTTCAGGAAAATATTGCAGGCCTCTGAACCCTTTAGCATGGCCCGCGAGGAATCGCGTGCGGCCACGGAGGGGCCAGCGCGGCCGCGGTCGCCTTTGCGCGGTCCGCGGTGGGTATTGTGCGGCCACGGTCAGCTTTGCGCGGTCCGCGCGGGGCAAGGATCCACAGGTCTTCAGGAGGGGCCAGCGCAGCCGCGGTCGTCTTAGCGCGGTCCGCGGTGGGGGCTTCAAAGGGGTATAAATTCACGTGAATTTCAGTTATTTTTACACTTTTCAAAACCCCAAAACATAAGAGGCGATTTTCTAAACAACTTTTCTTCTCCAAAATGATTGGTAAGTGATTTCTAATTCATTTTCTTCACTCCTTAACATCTTTTAACATGATTTCAACTTAAAATCAAAGATTTTCATGGGGGAAAATGGGTGTTTTGGGTAGAACCTAGGTTTTTTCTAAAATTGGGGATTTGGACCTTAATTGGGAGTCCGATTTCAAAACAAATTATACACTTGGATTTGTGGGGGAATGGGTAAACAGGTTTTGGTCCGAACCTCGGGTTTCGACCACGTGGGCCCGGGAGTGATTTTGACTTTGTGAGTAAAACTTTGGGAAACTCATTTTCATGCATTGAGGTTGATTCATTTAGCATTTATTGATGTAATTAAGTAACTTGTGAGTAGATTCGAGCGGATTGGTGGCGGAATCAAGGGGTAAAGCTATAATTGAGGCTTGAGTGGTGTTCAAAGCTTCGAGGTAAGTGTTTGGTCTAAGCTTAGCTTGAGGGATTAGGGGTTGAGTCTTATTTGTTACGTGCTAATTGTCGAGTACGACGTATAGGAATGGTGATGAGTATCTATACGTTTGTGCCTAGCATGACCGTGAGTCTTTATATTGCGGATATTCTAATTTTGTTGTATCTTTCATGCCTTAATGATGATTTCTATATATTGTAACAAACATGTGAAAGAAATTATGATCCCTGAACTTCGAGGAGCATTGGCTCGAGTTATAATGCGAATTGTGAAAGTATACAAGATGATTGAACCCCTATAGAGCGTTGGCTCAGGTGGTAAAGTGAGATAAGAAGTGAAAGTGAAAGAAAGAGAAAGAATTATTAAATTTCTCCCTTGCGGGGAATGTTTGTTGCTTTGTTGATTATCTCCCTTGCCGGGATGTTTGTTGCTTTGTTGATTATCTCCCTTGCCGGGATGCTGAGAATATTGATATTGTTCCCTTGCCGGGATTTAACTGTTTAATTGTGTTCCCTTTCCAAGATTTAGCTGTTTAATTGTATTCCCTTGCCGAGATTTCTACCATTATTTGTCTACTCCCTTGCCCCTTTGTTTGTGATTGTTATTTGGGTGAGGAAGAGTGTTAAAGCACGAAGGGTGATGTCATGCATTGTTTGCTATTGTGAGGAAAGAGTGTAAAGCACGAAGGGTGATGCCATGCCGCACGATGTACCATTCCGTGCCGATTTTATTGATTATATGGTGAGGAAAGAGAGTAAAAGCACGAAGGGTGATGTTGTGCATATTTTTATTATATGATTGCTTTGGTAAGGAAAGAGAATAAGAGCACGAAGGGTGATGCCGTGCATATTTTTATTATATGATTATTTTGGTGAGGACGAGAGTAAAAACACGAAGGGTGATGCCGTGCATTTATTGATTTCTGATTCCTTATTGATATCCGAGTTATGTTGTTTTCTTCATTACTTGTTGTTATTTGATTTACTTCGAGGTTATAGATTCCCTTACCCTATTTGCCTTGTGATTGTTATTTGGGTGAGGAAGAGCGTAAAGCACGAAGGGTGATGTCGTGTATTGTTTTGGTGAGAATGAGAGTAAAAGCACGAAGGGTGATGCTGTGCAAATTGTTGACTTTTGATTCTTGTTGATATTCTGGCTTTGTTGCTTCTTTCTTTTATTGAGGATTCTATTTGAAACTGTTATCTCCCCACAGCATGTTTCCCCTTCCTACAATTATTGGTTATTTCTGTATCTCTTTTCGACTATATATATATGAACTGCACAGGTTTATTGGAGTCTGGTCCTAGCCTCGTCACTAATTCGCCGAGGTTAGGCTGGACACTTGCCAGCACATGGGGTCGGTTGTGCTAATACTACACCCTGTGATCTTTTGCACAGATCCAAGTCTTGGACAGCAGCAGTAGCGCGGGAGCCAGCTTTCAGTTCAGTGAGATACCGAGGTAGCCTTGCAGGCATCCGCAGTCCCGGTGTCTCCTCTATCTTATATTTCAGTCTGTTATCTCATGTTTCCGAGACCAACAGTTTATATTTTTCTTTCAAATGGTTGTATTTAGTACTCTTAGAAGTTTGTGAGTAATGTGACACTAGTTCTTGGGTAGAGGCATATGTTGATTTCCGCATTATTGTTCAGTCTCTTAAATTTACGTCTTCCGCATATTTATTTAATTCTGTTGCTTTCATGTTATCACTGACAATTGTTAAAAGAAGTAATGGTTAATGAAGTAAGAAGTTAAGGATTGTCTTGCCTAGCTCACATTAGTAGGCGCCATCACGACTCCCGAGGGTGAGAAATCCGGGTCGTAACACCTCATCAGTCTCTCCCTCATCTGCCTCCCCACCTTCGGACTCTATAGAGTGTCCGGAATCTTCCTCAGAAGGGATGTCAATATGTGCAGGGGAAGCTGGAGGCTGGGAAACCTCGACAGTCTAGGGTGCAGGAGCTGTCATCAAGATGGAGAAATCAAAATCTAATCCAGCCACGGACGTGCCCACTCCCTGCTCTCCTTCCTTGGGCATGAAGGAGGATAGATCGAACTCCAGAGTTTGCATTTTGTGGAGCTCAATCTTCAGTGTGGCAACCTCGTCACGGAGCTTTGGCAAGTCTCCAACCTCACCCCCGCTCCATATGTTCAATCTGCACCTCAAGTTGTTTCAGGCAATCCCCATAAGATGTTTGTTGCTATTGGAGGGCCGTCACTGAGGATTGGATAGGGTTCAATTCTTGCCTGATGAGTGTGGGGAGGTTCTTCGAAGCTGGTCTACCTTAGTATTTGCATGTTGATCTAAGAGACCGAGCCTCGAAACTACTGGCAGTGGGGCAGAAGGCTGTGCAATGGTGGCCTGAGAGGTGGGCTGTGGAGTGGAAGTGGAGGCCACTGTGGCATGAGGAGAAGCAAGAGCCTAGGAGTCTGAGATCTCTATATCAGCAGGAATCGGGGTCTGAACCTCTGGGGGAGCAACAACTACCGCGTCATTAATGCACGTGATATCATTATCCTCCAGCGCTTTCCCCGTCTTGTTAGTGTATGGCATTTAAGGAACTTTCACAGCCTTACAGAGGGCTGTGATGAAGCACGAGAATGGAAGTGACGTGGCTATCTGGTTGGCCCGAATCCCCAACTCTTGAAAGATAAAGTCACCCACATCAACTTTTATCCCAGGCATAATGCATGCAATGAGAAGAGCTTTCTTAATGCTTATATCAGTCTCATTTCGGGATGGTATCAATCGAGAGATGACAAACCTTAGCCAGAATCTACCCTCTCGTGTGAGATCTTCCTTGAATATTTTATGCAGAGGGTCAATCCAAGCAGGGGTACCCTTGGCTATCACTGAGGTTATCCAACCACGCTTATTATCTCCGTTGGCCCATTTGGTATCATACTCAGCTGTGCCCGATCCCTAGTTTGGAAAATAGAACTCATTTATGGTGTCACTGCTACAAAATACCTGCTTCCCCCAAACCAAGATAGTATCATAGAAAACTTTGTTGCACTTGTGGTGAGGGGTCCTGGAAGCTCCAGAAGATGCATAAAATTCACGAACCACTGTTTCATTGTAATCATCAGCCAGCTCAGTGAAACACTCCCAGTTTCTAGCCTTGATGTTCTCCAGTATGTGAGGGTACTGCTCCTGTAGCCCATTCAGACTCAATTGTTTTTTGGCAAGGATTTTTTGTTTTGTTAGCCCTTCTCTATACAGCTCCCTAGAACTGTCGACCCCAAACCTGAGTTGGAAATCATCTCCTCTTTTTCTTCTTGCCTCAGCTTGTAGGTCAACTGATGGCAAGGTCTCCTCCTCATCAGACTGGGAGGGATGTGCAGCAGTAGATTCCGGTCGTGAATGTTTGGCTTGTTGTGCTTGACCACTGGTGGAGGTCCTTTTCTTGGAAGAATATATATGTTTCTTGGGAGCCATATCTACAGAGAAATGAAATGTGAGCAACATAGCGAACATCAAGAGAAAACAATACAAAGAAATACAAGTATACGATAGGTTATGCGGCCGCATAACCACTATGCGGACCACAAACCTATCAAAAACTTATGTCTGCTGAAAGGATATAGTTATACGATGGGTTTTGCGATCACATATCTATTATGCGGTTCGCATAACCATCACAAAACTATTTGCATGGAAAGTTCGTTCACACTATGCAATCGCAAAATCCACCGCAAAGATGGATTTGCGATCGCAAATTTGCCACAAATAACATGTTACAAAAAGCCATAAACTGTTTCAGTATGCGGTGGCTTTGCGGTTCACATATCACTTATGCGATCGCAAAGCCTTCGCAAATTGTCATCTTCCTCAGGCCACCTAGGGTTTGTTATGCGGATCGCAAATCGACTATGCGGTCCGCAAAAGTCATCGTCCTCAATGTTTTGACTTCACACTCTACAATGGTGACCCTAATTTCACTACCTAGCACCCCGAGCCTAACTAATTATCCAAGAACCCCCCCCCCCCTATTACGAGCAGATACCCAAATACGAAGAGGAAAAAGGAACAAAAACTAAAGGAAACAAAAACAGGAAAAACACAACAAAATTTAAACTAAACTTTACATGGATGAAATCGGGAAAGGAGAACATACCAGTAATGGAGAAATAAGAACACTTGGGAGATGAATTCAACATGTGTTGTTTACTCTTTTCGATTCAACTAGCCGTTTTCCTTTCTCTTTTTTTTTCGTTTTGTTTTGTTTTCTTTCTGATAATTTTTTTTTCTTTTGTTTACAAGTGTTTGAATGCTGGTGGGTTTTGATATGCGAGGGGTAGGAATACTTACCTTTGTAATATTTGTGGTGGATAAGTCACCGTATAACACCTTATGCGACCGCATAAGTGTTATGCGGTGGTTTTAACTTGAGTTGCTCATGGACAAAATGCGGTGCACTTGTGCGATCGCATAGCTGAAATGCGGTCCGCAAAGTGCATGTCCTCACCGCATTTCTACCACCAATTTTTTCCAAACAAACTGTCCAGGTCTGTGACCACTATGCGGTCCGCATAGTTAAAATGTGACCGCATATATGTAGCAGACTTCCCATGGTGACTTTTCTTTCCTTTCACACGCAATTTTACCCTGTGTTATGATCTTTTGAATCACCTGCTCTCTAACACACACTTTAAATTGCTCAATTAAATCTATCTAACAAAAGTTAAAATTTAAAGGACAAAAAGGATGTTACCACATATGGGTTGCCTCCCATGAAGCGCTTGATTTAACGTCGCGACACAACAAAGTTGGCCTTTCTTTGGGTTCACTCATTGGTTGGGCACGGACCATCTTTGAGAGCCAACTGTTCCACCAAGTGTTTTTCTCCATCTGTGCCCAAGTAGTGCTTGATCTCTGGCCATTTACTTTGAAGGTTCGGAGCCCATCCTCCGATTCTAATTCCACAGCTCCAAAAGGGGATACATTTACCACCTTGAATGGACTGGACCATTTCGATTTAACCTTGCCCGGAAACAATTTGAGCCTTGAGTTGAAGAGAAAAACCAAGTCACCCGACTTGAACTCCCTTTTCAAGATCTTTTTGTCATGGACGAACTTTATCCTTTCTTTGTACATAGTTGCACTTTCATATGCATGGAAATGGAATTCCTCAATTTCATTGAGTTGTGTCAACCTCAAATTTGCAGCTTCAGCCTAGTCCAAGTTCAACCTTTTGAAAGCCCACATGGCTTTATGCTCCAATTCTACGGGTAGATGACAAGCCTTGCCGAAGACTAACCGATAAGGAGAAATGCCAATAGGGGTTTTGTACGCCGTACGGTATGCCCACAACGCGTCATCTAGCTTCCTTGACCAGTCGGTCCTGTTTGCATTAATAGTCTTTGCTAGAATATTCTTTATCTCCCGGTTGGAAACTTTAACTTGGCTACTTGATTGGGGATGATAAGGTGTGGCCACCTTGTGCTTGACGCCATATTTCTCTAGTAGCCCCGTGAAAGTCTTGTTATAGAAGTGAGACCCACCATCACTAAGAATGGCTCTAGGAGTGCCAAACTGCGTGAATATGTTTTTATTTAAGAATATGGTCACACTCCTTGCCTCGTTGTTTGGTAAGGAAATTGCTTCAACCCATTTGGACACATAGTCTACAGCCACCACGATATATTTCATACCACAAGATCTTACACCGTAAAATCAATTCCCCACACATCAAAGATCTCTATCTCCATCACAAAGTACATTGGCATTTCATGCCTCTTGGAGATTTATCCTTGCCTTTGACATTGGTCGCAAGCCTCGACCATTTGATCGACATCATGATAAATCGACGGCCAATAATAACCACATTCAAGAACCTTTGCCTCCGTTTGATTTCCCCTATGGTGACCCTCAACCGGTGAGTCGTGGCATGCCTTTAGAATTGGTATAATCTCCTCTTTTGGAACACACCTTCTGATGATGTTATTAGCGCGAACACGGAACAAGAATGGTTCTTCCCAATAGTATTGCCGACAATCTCTCAAAAACTTCTTCTTCTGATAAGCTTCCAATCCATCCGGAATAAGGTCACTAACCAAATAGTTAGCAATATCGGCATACCAAGGAGCAAAAGTGTTAGATAGTGCCAATATGTGTTCATCCGGGAAAGCATCGTTGATTTCAAGATCTTCCTTTGGTCTCCCTCCCTCTTCAAGCCTTGATAAATGATCCGCCACTTGATTTTCCGTCCCTTTTCTATCTTTGACTTTAAAGTCAAATTCTTGCAACAACAGGACCCACCGAATCAACCTAGGCTTTGCATCCTTCTTTGCTATAAGATAGCGAAGAGTAGCATGGTCTGTGTACACTATCACCTTGGATCCCAACAAGTAAGCCCGAAATTTCTCAAAGGCATAGATAATGGCAAAAAGTTCTTGCTCAGTCACTGTATAATTCATTTGCACTCCATTGAGTGTCTTGCTTGCATAATAGACCAGGTGAATAACCTTGTCATGACGTTGGCCAAGCACGGCCCCAATAGCTACACCACTGGCATCACACATGAGTTCAAATGGAAGAGACCAATCGGGTATGACAATAATAGGTGTCGTGGTGAGCTTTTGTTTCAATTCCTCAAAGGCTTTGAGGCACTTCTCGTCAAACACAAATTTTGCGTCTTTCTCAAGGAGTTTGCACATGGGATTTGAAATTTTGGAAAAATCCTTGATGAAATGCCTATAGAATCCGGCATGCCCCAAGAAACTTCAGACACCTTTAACTGAAGTAGGTGGAGGAAGCTTGGAAATGATCTCGATCTTTTCTCAGTCAACCTCTATGTCATGTTTTGAAATTTTATCCCCAAGACAATGCCTTCTTCCAACATAAAGTGACATTTCTCCCAGTTAAGCACAAGGTTGGTCTCCTCACATCTCTTGAGCACTTGTCTAATATTGTTAAGACAATGTTCAAAAGAGTCACCTACCACCGAAAAGTCATCCATGAAAACCTATAGAAAATCCTCCACCATATCTGAGAAGATGGACATCATGCATCTTTGAAAAGTAGCCGGAGCGTTGCACAAACTAAACGGCATCCGGCTAAAGGCAAAAGTTCCATAAGGGCAAGTGAATGTTGTCTTCTCTTGGTCCTCCAATGCTATGTTGATTTGGTTGCAACCGGAATATCCAACAAGAAAGCAATTGAATGACCTTTCCGCTAGCCGATCAAGCATTTGATCAATAAAAGGCATAGGGAAATGGTCTTTGCACGTGGTACTGTTGATCTTCCAATAATCCAGACACACCTTCCATCCGGTCACCGTTCTTGTTGGGATGAGCTCATTTTTGTCATTTTCAATCACAGTCATGCCCCCTTTTTCGGCACACATTGCATCAGGCTCACCCAAGAACTATCGGCAATGGGGTAGACTACCCCGACATCCAACCACTTGATGATTTATTTTTTCACCACCTCCTGCATGGACGGGTTCAACCATCGTTGATGCTCCACACTTGGTTTAGTCTCATTCTCTAATTGGATCTTGTGTTCGCAAATTCCGGCGGGAATCCCTCGGATGTCCGCAATTGTCCGCCCAATAGCTTGCCTATGCTCCTTAAAGATATCCAACAATTGATCTACCTACACATCATTCAACAAAGAAGAAACGATTACCGATAGAGTATTATTTGAGCCAAGAAATTTATACCTCAAGTGTGGTGGAAGTGGTTTGAGTTCTAGTTGCGGTGGCTCAATAATAGAAGGCTTTGTGGGAGGAGTGGCTCTATTCTCCAAGTCGAGAGAGAGCTTTGTCGGAGCATAAGTATAGGACTCAAGCCCCTCTAATACATTGACTGATTCCATATACCCCTCCATATCTTCACCATCGAAGTTTACCAAAATAGCCGCCAATGCCTCACCGAGGCATTGTTCTTCCATCTTCATTTCAATCGCATCTTCCACTTCATCAACAACATCAATCACTGAGATGATTTCATATTCATGTGGTAGTTTCATACCCTTGCTTGCTTGGAATGTAACCTCTTCATCATTCACACGGAATTTGATCTCATTCCGTTCCAAATCCATTAGTGCTCTTCCTGTGTCAAGGAATAGTCTCCCCAAGATGATATGGATATCTTTGTCAACTGCACAATCAAGGATTATGAAATCGGCGGGTAAATGAAACTTTCCCACTTTTACAAGTACATCATCGACAATTTCCACCGGTCTCTTTATGGAACGATCGGTCATTTGCAATCTCATACTTGTGGGACTTGGCATACATAACCTTGCTTGCTTGTAAATGGCAAGAGGCATTAAGTTGATGCTAGCCCCATTATCACAAAGGGCTCTTGCAAAATCATATGCCCAAATGGTACATGGAATGGTGAAAGCTCTTGGGTCTTCTTTCTTTTGAACGATGGATGTTGCAATGATGGAACTAACCTGGTGATTCACATTCACCACTTCATTCTTGGTGGTTCTCTTCTTGGTAATCAAGTCTTTCAAATATTTAGCAAAACCCAGCATCTCTTGAAATGCTTCCACAAATGGAATATTCACCGATAACTGCTTGAGAATGTCATAGAACTTTTTGAGTTTGCTATCATCAACCTTCCTAGCAAGTCTTTAAGGGAATGGAGGAGGAGGTCTAGGAATAGGTGGTAGAGTCTTTGGTGTCATTGTTACCCTTTCCTTTACCTCTTCTCGATTTACTTCTTGCACTTTCAACTCTTCCGGAACCTTTTCAACTTCAACAATACTAGGATCTTCAACCTCAACCTCTTGTTCGGACTCTTCTACTTCAACCACTTGTTCACTCTCTCATTGTAGTACCTTCCCACTCTGAGTAATAATTGCCATGATATGTGAAGTTGGGCCGCTCCCACTACCCTTTGGGTTCACAATTATGTCATTAGGAAGTGTTCCCTTTTGCTTTGGATTTTGTTCCCAAGAGAGATCTCTCATTTGCATTTCCAATTTTTGAATGGATGCGATATGAGAGCCAACAAGCTCGATCATATTCCTCATAGAAGTGTAGGACTTCTCTTGATTTTGTAATACCCGTTCGAGCATACTTTCCAATTTGGAATCACACGAGGAACCTTGATTTGAATATTGACCCTTTAGAGGAACATAAGGGTTTGAACTCTGATTTGAGAAGTTGTTGTTGTTATTCCAATTTCCTTGATTTGAGCCACCTTGGTCATTTTGCCACTATTGGTTACCTTGCCCTTACGGGTTAGGCTTCCATTGATTTTGTTGTCCTTGACCTTGGTATTGTTGCCTTTGATAGCCTCCTTGAGAGTTGTTGACATAGTTGGCTTCCTCATAATCTTCATTTGATGATGGTTGAACATCTTTCACCACATTTACCTTCTTCGTTTGGCTTTCAGTGAACATTTTTGTTAACACATTGACATTGGTGGCAAGCCCCGCAATTACTTGATCTCTTTCTTGATTCTCCTTAATCATGGTGGTCAAGGAGGGAGAACCAGATGCAATTCCACTTGTGGTGTCATCTGAGTGCCAAGCTTGATTATGTTGTGCCATGTTGTCAAGGATTTGTGTGACCCTTGTGAATGTCTTGTCCATAAAAGATCTATCAGCTGCATTCTTGGCTATAGATTGGTTCATAGGATCTAAACCCACGTAGAATTTCTCCAACAAGATAGAATCCAGAAAACCATGATTGGGAGACCTTACCAAATATAACTTGAATCGATCCCATGCCTCATGTAGATGTTCTTTCGGTACTTGCTTGAAAAAGAAAATTTTATTCTGGAGCTCAGATTTCTTACTTTGCGGGAACTATTTAGCTAAGAATGCTTGGACAAGTTCAGGCCAAGAATGAATGGAATTTGGTGGCATATTTTGAAGCCATTTCCTTGCGTCCCCAGTTAGTGAGTACTTGAACACCCTCAACCTTAGGGTATCATCTGAGATATTATTCTGCTTATGCATAGCACACACACCCAAGAAGTTTCTAAGATGTTGTGTCAGATCATCATCAGTAGAATTGCTGAAAAACCCCTCCACTTTGAGCATTAGGATTAAACCATGTTCCACTTTGAAAGTTGCAGCACCAACAACCGGAGGTACAATAGCATTTGTATCCTCGATGTACTCATCTATGTCCGCAAAAGGATTTTCTTCCATTTCTTCCTTATATTCAGCCATGTCTTACTATCAACACCAAGCAAAACAAGCAAAGTGTGATGGAATAGAATAAGATGTAAAGTAAAGCACACACTAATTAGTAATTTCAAAACCGTATTCCCCGGCAACGGCGCCAAAATTTGATACGCTCAAATTACACTTTAATTAAATAGTGTAAGGCGGTCAGTGTCAAATATAATAACCCAACAAGGTTGGGGTCGAATCCCACAGGGAATAGGGTGAAAAGGTTACTCGAGTAGTGTGCTACTTGATGTAGATCATTATTCTATTCCGTTAATTTTAACAAGAGTATGATATGATTGTGATTTGAAAAGATAACTAATTGTAACGTTGAGAATGTAAATAATTTGATTAAGGAAACCAAGGTTGTGTCCCCTTCAATGAAATGTAATGCTATCGGTGTTAATATGATATATTTCTAATGGATAGTTTTTAGATATGCAAATGATTTCTAAATGACTACCCAATATTTTCCAATAGTTGGGTAGTATTTCCTCTTTATGATTTTTCCAAATATAAAAGAGTTGTAATTAAGAGCAATCAATTTATGCCAAATAAAATCCACTTATTCCTAAGCGATTCTATTAAAAAAGGTTTAAAGCCTTGAGTCTTTGATATTTACTTCTACCAAACTCTAACTCACTTTTTCAAGTAAAGAAAGAGTTTAATGGTTCTTGTTAATGTTTGCAACCACCAACAATAAATGAAGAATGAGAAATAAATATATATCAACCAACCATTATATATATATTCAATGTTAAATACCCATTTAGGGTCCACTATCTTAGTATTTAAAGCTAGCTACTCATGCTAAAATACAAAAAGATGAGAATATTAAATGCCATAAAGCTTACAAAGTGCAAGATTCTTCACTCCTAAAGCTTCCACAAGAGGAGAATATTCAAAGGTTGGAATGTAGCTCAAAACAAGGCCAAGATTATTCAGGATGCGCTTCGTACAACTCAGTCCAGCCAAAAGAGTTATGCCGACCGTAAGGTTCGTGATGTGGCATTTATGGTCGGTGAGCGGGTGTTGCTTCGGGTGTCGCCTGTGAAGGGCATGATGAGATTTGGAAAGAGGAGCAAGCTTAGCCCCAGGTTCGTTGGCCCGTTTGATATTCTTGATCGAGTGGGAGAGGTGGCTTACAGACTTGCATTGCCGCCGAGCTTATCAACCGTGCATCCAGTGTTTTATGTGTCCATGCTTCGGAAGTATCACAACGATCCATCCCACGTGTTAGATTTCAGCACTGTCCAGTTGGACAAGGACTTGTCCTATGAGGAGGAGCCGATAGCTATTCTAGACTAGCAGGTTCGTCAGTTGAGATCGAAGAATTTCCCTTCTGTTTGTGTTCAGTGGAGAGGTTAGCCTGTTGAGGCAGCGACATGGGAGTTCGAGTCTGATATGCATAGCCGATATCCCCATCTTTTCTCCGACTCAGGTACTTCCTTCTTATGTCCGTTCGAGGACGAACGGTTGTTTTAGAGGTGGATAATGTGATGGTTATTTTACAAGTAAATTCTATGATCTGAGGCCTTAAAAACCTCTTTCTGTCCCGCCTCAATTTGCGTGCACAGTCCGGGCGAGTATCCGAAAAGCCATTATGTGAAAATCTGTGAAAATGATAAATTTTAATTTTAAAATGAATTTAAGTTGACCTTGGTCAATATTTTGGGTAAACAGACCGGGACCCGTAATTCGACGATTCCGGAGGGTCCGTAGGAAAATATGGGACTTGGGCGTATGCCCGAAATTGAATTCCGAGGTCCCAATCCCGTGAAATGAATTTTTAAAGAAAAATTGTTTTATCAAATATATAAGAGTTTTTGAAAATGAAAGGTATTTGAAATTGATGGTATCGGGCCCGTATTTTGGTTTCGGAGCCCGGTACAAGTTTGAAATAATAATTAGGTTAAATCTGTAAAATTTGGTAAAGATCGGAATTGGTTTGATATAAAACGGACTTAAAGTTGAGAAATTGGAAATTTTGGTGATGATTTCATGAATTTGGGGTTTAATTCATAGTTGTTGATGTTATTTTGATGATTTGATTGCATGAGTAAGTCTGCATGATGTTTTTAGGTTGGTGTGCATGTTTGGTTTGGAGACCTGAGGGCTCGGGTGAGTTTTGGATAGGCCACGGAGTGGAATTGAACTTAGAAAGTTGCAGGTTTTCAGCTGGTATGTGTTGCAGGCCCTGATCTCGCAATTATGAGGTCAGGTGTCGCAATTGGGAGCCTATCAGGCTTGGTAATTGCGAGGGTCACTTCGCAATTGCAAAGTATGCCCTGGCCAGCCTTTCTCGCAATTGCGAGCAATTCTTCGCAAATGCGAATAACCCAGATATCCCCAGTCGTCGCAAGTTAGCATGTTCCTTAAGGGTTCGCAATTGCGAACCCCGGTCGCAATTGCGACATCTGCAACCTGCTAAATCATAACTTAGATGCATTTTTCTGTATTTTTCAAACATTTTCAAGACCTAAACACCTCAGGGAGCTAGTAGTGTAGTTGGATTGTCTGTCTAGCCTAGAGATGTGTTTGTACTCCTAATGTCACTTCAAACATTTTTGGGTTTTCGAATTATAACTATTTTTATAAAACTATTGATTAACACTAAATTATGATATGAGAATATTGCTAAGTTGTATCTAATGGGAAGAAGGGCACTGGGGTCGTGACACTACCTAGGTGGCTAATTGACGGGTAGATATTACTAAGGTTCGATTGACATAATTGGGGCTTATGATATAACCGTTGCACAATTTTACCCACTCTCACACCTCTCGGTAGAGAAAGTGACTTTGCCCAATTGACTCTCTCGAGACCAAATGGGTAGGCAAATTAGACCAAGCAACTAGGGTTCAAGTAGGGTAATTACTCTCTCGAGGTTTAACCCATTAATTGGGACTATCATTTCTCATGAGTCCATCCCAATTCCTTGTTGGGTCAATTTTGGGGTCATAGACTCTCTTTCTCAAGAAGAGTTAAACCCACAAAGCTTGAATCAGTGTTTGCAACCACCAATTCTAGATTAAAACATAAAATCAACCCAAATAGCAAACACCCATAGTCAATCTAACATTAGATGGCAACACCCATCAATTACCCACACTAGGGTTGAGCCACAACCCTAGCTAATGGGTTAAGCTACTCATGCTTGAAGAATAAAATACAGAAATAGATGAAGAACTAAGCATATTGATTAATTGCTAAAATTAAAATACAAGAATCTATTGTAAATATAAAGCAAAAGTACCAAAAATGGCTACAAAATTCGTTCTCACGAGCGCAGCCTTTGTCTGATCTCTCTCTCCTCTAAAAAATGGTAAAATGTTCTATTTATACTATGCTGAAAAAATTAGACAAAAATACCCTTGCGGGGTCAGTACGGGCCGCACTAAATAGACCGTGGCTGCACTGGGCTCTTTGACTTTGACTTGTGCTTCTCTGAACTTGGACTCCGCGGACCGCGTAGAATGGACCGTGGCTATGAAGGGAGCTGGTGCGGTCCGCGCAATCACGACTGCGGACCGCATGGCACTGACTTTGCAAACTTTCATCTCTCTGAATCCCATAACCGCGGACCACACAAAAAGGTAGTGCGGCCGCGGAGCTTTCACCGCGGACCGCGATATGTGTACCGCGGCCGCGCTTCTTCTAGCCTGATTCACCAACTCTCTGAACCACCTAGTGCGGCCGCATTCCACTTTGCGCGGTCCGCACTAGGCCTTCTTTTCTTAAATTTCTTGGTCTTTGATACTTGAGCAGGTTTCACTCCTTTTTGAGCCGATCTTTGACATTTCGTCACTTTGTCGATCAAACCTGCAATCAAGCACAACTTGTGAGCCTTTTAGGACTATTTTGTAACAATATATGATCAAAGCATAGGCAGGTAGGGGCATAAAACATGTTAAAATCCTAACTTATTAGTTAGTCTAATTGCGATTAATGCTAGTGTTTGCTATCTTGCAAGTCTTTCAATTATATTGCCCGTATATGGTATAATTGAATTTGAAAAGAACTTATTTAGGGATATTTGAACAGACTTCGTGAGTCAATTTGGCCATGATGCTGTATATTCTACATTTGAGGCATGTTTTAAACAGTGTGTACGTGCATCTTACATACTTTCTCACATGTGAATATATATACTTGGTCACTTATGAATGTACTTGCTCACTTGTGATTTATTTAATACTACATGTAGGTCAATAACCCAAACAACAGTGTTAATTAATTTTTGAAAGATATATCTTAGGGACCTGCACTTATGGTTACAACTATGTCTAAGTATGTTGTGAATGGTTGCAAATTTCACCCCTCATGAATGCTCCAAGTATAAAAAAAGCAATAACAAAGGAATGTGTGTCAAAAGTGGTGAAGGCAACCAGGATGAGGAAAATGATTATTATTGTGTTATCAAAGAGATTCTAGAATTATCATATTCAGGTTGGCCAAATAAGAAGATCATACTTTTTCGATGCAAGTGGTTTGACCCAACACCTAGAAAAGGTACAAATGTACTCTCGCAGTACAACATAATTGAGGTTAATAAAAAGAGGAAGTATGATCGCTATGATCCTTTTATAATTGCATAAAAAGTTAGGCAAATGTATTATGATCCATATCCATTACGGAGGAATAAGGCTAATTGGTTGGTTGTAATCAAAACTAAGCTTGTTGGTAGGGTGGAAGTTGAGAATGTGCTAGATGTTGCTTGCCAAAATGATACCTCAAGTGTTAACCAAATGGTGGATGATCAGTTAGAAAATGACTTGGAGCATCCTCAATGCATATTAGAAGAAGTTGATACGGAGGAAATAACAATCATAGAAAATAAGGACGAAGAATCACCTAATGAAAATGAAACAAGTGAAGAGGAAGTATTTTCGGACGAGGTAGGATGCTTCGAAGACGACTATAATGTTAGTTTTTTCAAGTACTTTTAACTTATATAGATTTATATTCTCAATTCTAATATTTTCTTTAATTTATGCAGATGACCGGTAGGGATCGAGGTAGGTCTAGGAAGGATAAGAGGCCTATTGATCATGAGGATAGTGCTACACCCTCGCTTCCTTCCACTCCACACTTGTATCCTTCCGTTGCTGATAGTCGTCAACAATCTTCTAGGCACAAATCTTTTCCACCACATCTATCTACTCATCAGACTACCTACCATTCACCCTCCCAACAATATTCTTACCATTCTCCACCACAGGGCTATACCCTGCTTCTTCCACATGATCCTGCATATAGTTATATGGGTCTGCCGAGTCAGCAGTCACAGAGCCATGTGGTGATACGGCCGTCATCTGCTCCATTTGCTTCACCACTAGCTAGATCGCATCCATCTAGATTTCAGCCACCCGGATCACAGGAGTGGTTTGGATCGCAGCACGGGTCTAAATTGCATCCATCTTCATCAGCGACCCCATCTCGCTCTCCATGGAGTTCGTCTCCTAACATTTCTAGAGTTCGCCTTCGGGATAGTAGCGTTGGGACAGATGCATCCCCTTCTACGCACACTTCAGATTCATCGAAGGATGATGATCCAGAGGAAGTGCGGTATGATCGTTATTATAGGATGATCATCAGGCCTGAGGAAAATGGTTAAGATTTATTTATTACTTTTTTGTTTTTGCTGAATTATAATAGCTAGTCTTGTTTATTTAATGTAATTGCTAGGTTGTAGGTTCATACCTAGCCTTCAGACTACAAAGATAATTACTAAAGCTCTTGACCGGTTGTATAATGCACCCTATGAGACTTGGAGTGAATTTCCACCGGAGCTCGTGGAGCAAATTTTCAACCAATTTAAGGTTTTAATATAATTTTGATTTATTTAATCATTATATTAACAATATTTTTATCTAACGTTACACACTTCATTTGCAGACTAAGTGTGCCTGGGAGGACCGATATAACAATGTCATTCTTGTAAATTTTGAGTTCAAATACTGTAAGAGACTATCTGATTCTTTCTGTTTTGCTCGGAAAAAGGGCAAGAAGCCTTCATGGGTTCTACCGCATTTATAGGAGGATCTGCTGAGGCAGTAGAGCACTGAGAAATTCGAAAAGAAAAGTAAACAAAGAAAGAAGGCCCGAGCATCTGAGAAGGATTGCTCCTTGCACTGTGTGGGTGCATGGAGCATGGGGTCTGCGTAGAGACTACTCGCAATTCCTTTAAATACTTAAATCTATTTTTATTGAACTATATTTATATATCTTAATTTAGTTAACATATTTTATTATAATTTTAGGAAAAAAGTTTGGGAGGAAGATGACTCATGATGAGTTCTTCATGGAGACTCATATTTAGAAGAAGAAGGCACCGACATATCCAACTAGATGGGTCGAGGACCGAGAGGAGACTACATATGTAAGTTTAACAACTACTATAACTTGAAATTAATGTTTACAATATTATATAGTTAATAATTTTCTATCTTCTAAATAAAGAGTCGCTACAAGACTAATGTGGAGGAGTACACTGAGAGCTTGCCACCGAATGAGCAAGGCGAGCGACCACCCCCTTCAGACGCAGAAGCGTATAAGATATGGTTGGATGTTGTCAATGATCCTAAAAAGTCAATAGCATACGACTTTCCAGAGAGATCATTTTGGCGCTACATGGCTGGATTGCAAGGTATAGGGACTTCCGCCCAGGGCGAGACAATTGATAGGTCGACTCTCTCGGCTATGGAGAAGAAGATTGCAAAGCTGACAGCAGAGCTTGAAGAGACAAAGGCTAGAGAAGAAAAGAGAGATAAAGAATTTGATCCCCTTCAAGTTCAACTAGAAAAGAGGGACCAACAATTTAATGTCCTTCAAGGTCAGCTGGCCAATCTTCTTGCTAGTGGTGCTTTTCCGATTCCTCGGTCTCGTGAGTCTTCCCCAGATGCTAATCCTTCTCGTCATGATCCTTCGAACCACGACGATGAAGCTTCTAGTAGTAGAGATGGAGATGATGTAGTACAAAACACTTATTGAATGATGTTTGAACGTTGAACTTGTGAAACGTTTTGTTGTTGGGCATTTTGGAACTCTATAAATATTGTTAATATAGTTTTAGTAGTTGTTATTGTTGTTATTGGTTGAATGACAACAATGTAATATTTCCATTATAGGTGATTGGTTATTGGCAGGTGGTGCAGCTATAAAATAGTTGTATTCTACCAAAAACTTACCCAGAAAACTAACCACCTACCGACCGAAGTCAGTCAGAAATGTTCAATTGAATTTTCCAGAAATTTAAATTTACCGACCGGCTTCGGTTAGAATTTTTTATTTTAAATTTTAAATATTTTAATAATACCGACCTACTTCGGTCGGAATTTTTGATTTTAGATTTTAAATATTTTAATATTAATAATCGAGTTCGTCGAAATGAACAATATTTAAAAAAAAATAATTAAAATTTCTACCGAAGTCAGTCGCTAATTTAAAAATAATTAAAAATTATTTTCAAGAATACCGACCGAATTCGGTCGGTAAAATCTATTTTTTTAATATTATCTTTATCAAAGTGTGTTGAAAATTACCGACCGACTTCGGTTGGAAATATCGACCGTCTGCGGTCACTTCGCATTAGCGATTATTATTTTTTCGACGAATTGAAATCGGTCGGTTTTTGTTCAATTCCAACTGATTTCGATCGCTTTTTCTGGACGCTTTTTGCCAGCTTTCTAGTAGTGTTAGGAGACTTAATCAATCTAATTGTATGAGCATTTAAATCATGGTTAAATTAATCTTCAGTTTCTCTTAACACTTTAATAGTGAAAGAAAAAAAAACAAAAGGTGAGTTTTGTTGATTATCACTGGTATTGTTTGTTTGTGTCACACCACTAAAACACCTTTGTTGAATAAGACTATTTTTTAAACATGGTCGCGAACAAGTTATCATCTTCCCAACGTTGTTTAATTAACTTACAAACTACAAGAATATTTACATTATTAGTAGAATTGAATGTATTATATAAAGTAATATTCTTTATTTTATATCCTTTATAGTAGTGACTTATAGTTATGTTAAGAATTTTACAATGTCATTTCATAAAAGTTACGTTAAACTCCAGGATTTATGTCTTTTGTTTTCTCAAATTACTTTGTTAAACCATTGTGCACACATAGGAATGGCCCAATTGTTTCTTTTCAAGTCAGATCAAATCACTCACACGGTGGTTATTGGGAACCGGCATAAACATTTGTGCTGGAGTTTATACATACAAAATCAAATAGTAACAGGTAAATCTTTATGTTAAAGTATTAGGAGTAGTTGATTATTCATAAACTAATTAACTAACTTGTCATGATAAATTGAATTACACTAATGTTAAAGACATTTTTATAACGTTGATGAGGAACTAATATGCAATTGGAGTTGGACTGACTAGAGGAACTAAACGAATTGGACCGAAATTGTTTGCTTATTTCACAAACCCGACCCAAAATAATTGGATATGGTTTTGCTTGAGGGTTTGGCATGGCTTCCAGGTTGAACACACGGATATGGTGCAAGAAAAGCAGAAAAATTGGAACTCCAGAGTAGAGGTGGCAAAATGGTTAAAAGAAAATAATTATCAATCCATATTATTCATAAAAAAATGAGTTGGATAATGAACCATTTATAAACGGGTCGAATATGGATAAAGAACCATATTATCTACTTAGAAAATGGTTAACCAAATGGATAACTAATGTGTTTAACTTTTATATTTGTAAAGCCTCAAATTGGGGTTCCTCAAGTTTGGAAGACTAGAAATTCTCTCAAAAGTGATCATATTTAAGAAGCCATGGATAATATGAATGTCCATATTATTCGCCGGATAAACCCGTTTTTTATCCGTCTCAAATACAGCTCGGATCGGATAATTTATCCGTTTTTTTAAATTATCCGTTTTGACCCGCTCATATCCGACCTGCCCCTCCCCGCCCGTTTGCCACTCCTGCTCTAGAGCATAGATAATAATCAGTTCAGCACCATGGTTGATCCAAAATTCCCAATATATACTTGATTTACGACCCCAGTGTTCAATACTTGTCAGAGTACAAAGTAGATATTGCATTTTGCTTAGTCTTAAGTACCGTAAACCCTCTCCATAATAATTCCGTTTGTTCCGATATTTTTTAACTTTTATAGTGAATGATTGTTATACACCTATAATAGCATTTGAGGTTTAAACATTTGTTGGCCATTATATATAAGATTTATCCAACAATCAACTATTTTTCCTTTTCCAAAGTTACATATAAAATATAAGAAAATTATTCAAATTTAGAATTTCAAAAGATTTGCATTTTTCACTTGTTAAATATTGAAGAAAACTAATATATTATTAATAAATTTATAACTAAACGTATAAAGATTTAAACTCTAAGGCATACATTTTAAAGCTATTATTAGGAAAATAAATTCTTTCAAGATTAATGGAAGAACTTTGTAATTTATAGCTTGTTTCGTAGATTTCATTATGTTACTAGCGATATAACGCTTGAATTAGCGAAGATTTGTGCTTAGATTTTTAGCAAAAAGGTATCCAATAGTTTTTTCTTGAAGACAATCTACGAGCTTAATAGCTAAATCTTCTATCTAAATATCTTTTGGCATTTGTCCAATGGAAAAGATATCATGTGCAAATCTTGAAATCTTATGTCTTATGCAAAATAGAAGCTTTGTTCAATAGAAAAGATTGTGCGCATAGTTTTAGAATTTTTATTACTAACCTTAAAATTCTATATGGTTGTTATAGATGAGTAATTTTACAAAGACCGTTCTGCTATAAATATGGTTGTTGTTGTTATAGGTAAAAAGTTGTTATAAAGAGGTAAAATATAACTGAAATAATCGATTTTGAGGACAACTTGACTTTTATCCATGTTAACTGATTGTATTGCATTTTGGACAGTTTGTGTTTTGTACGATGGTCAAAGACTCAAAGGCATGTAAATCAATTCAAACATCTCCAAAATAAGATTTAATAAATACGGGATTGCTGTTTTATATTGGGAATTTGATACAAATTCATTTATTCGAGGGTAAAAATTACTACAGTTTCAAACAAGTACCATACATATGAATTTCTTATTTCCACTATTCTCACTCATACCTGTTGTTTCAAGATGAACGGATGTCAAAAAAGTTTTCAAATAATGAGCAATTTTGTGCGTTAGAGAGAATTAGTTGAGACTAATTTACTTTATATGAGGCTTGGACCAGCATCAATTTTCTTGAGCGTGCAACTACTTTAATTTTGACAGCTGACAGAATTGTCTTGTCATTTGCTGAGGTCTGGAGAATTTGCATTGTGACTCATCGGAATGGTGATATTGTCAACCGCATTCGGGATCTCTTGATTAGAAACTTGGTGGTCTATATTGCCAATATCCACATGTAGGCAAATTCAGTAGCTGATGGTTTAGTCAATTGAGCCTTTAGTCCAAGAGTTTTGTTTTGAATAACATGCACTCGTGTTTTCTAGTATTTCTTTACATGTTGCGGGAGATATTGTTGTTGGGATGAAATAAACAATCCCGTCCAGGAATAATATCCACAACAAATAATAATAACACAAGAGAGTAACAATGACACCAAATATTTTAGCGGGATAAAGTACAATATCCGAGTGTAACAATATTACCACTATAATATTACAACTCAGTAGTGTCAAGAGACTACTACAACTTTGAAAGAAATAACACTCTTTATATAAAACACTTCACTACAATATTACCACCATTCACTAGTTATCTCACAGACAACAATCTGTGGATTACTCTCTCTAATTTCTATTGTTTCTCTCTTATTTTGGTGTGTTTTAAAGGAGAAATGAAGCCTGCTATTTATAGGCACATTTTCACCAACCAAACCAATTTGATTGGTTAATCAATGTGCAAATTCCAGCAGCCCAATCTTGAAAAATCTGAAGTTTTTTTTTCTTCCGTCCATCACTCCTCTTCCTTTTATTCAATGTAGTAGGTGAGTCAATCACTCCTATTTCTTTTTATTTTATTCAATATAGTAGGTATGGACTCCACAAATCTCTCCCTTAATTTTGATTTTTCTTCTTCATTCCAAGTCTTGATCTCAATCTTTGAAAATCTTCAAACTTGAGAGCCTTTGTGAAGGTATCTGCAACTTGATTATGAGACTTCACATATTTGAGCTCGACTTCCTTCTTCGCAATGCATTCTCTGATGAAGTGATACTTTGTATCTATATGCTTACTTCGATCATGATACACTGGATTCTTTGCGAGTACCTGCGCTGATTTGTTATCAATACAAATCTCTGTAGCTTCCATTTGTGGCAAATTAAGCTCCTTCAATAATCTCCTTAGCCAAATAGCATGACAGGTACATGATGTTGCTGCTATATATTCGGCTTCACAAGTCGAGAGAGTAACAATGGACTGTTTCTTTGAACTCCAAGAAATAACAGAATCACCCAAGAAAAATACAAAACCAGTTGTACTTTTTCTATCATCAATATCTCCCGCATAATCGCTATCACAAAATCTCATAAGACTAAAATCATTAGAAGAAGAATAAAATAACCCAAAATCGATCGTACCGTTTAGGTAGCGAAGAATTCTTCTAGTGACCTTCAAGTGAGTAGAGGTAGGAGCCTCTATGAACCGGCTAACTACTCCAACTGCAAAGAGTATATCTGGCCTGGTACAAGTCAAGTACCTCAAACTTCCCACTAGACTTTTGAAGAATGTGGGATCCACTTTTTCTCCTTCATCAAACTGGGACAATTTTGTCCCAATTTCCATCAGTGTGTTCACGGGGTTGCAATCGAGCATGTTGAATTTCTTCAATATCTCCTTTGTATAGCTTTCTTGAGAGATAAAAATTCCATCATCCATCTGTTTCACTTCTAGGCCCAAGTAGTATGACATGAGCCCTACATCTGTCATCTCAAACTCACGGGACATATCTTTCTTGAAAGCTTCAAACAAGCTTGGGTTATTACTCGTGAAAATAAGATCATCAACATAAAGACAAACAAGTAAGATATCTCCATTAGTATGAACTTTAAGGTAAAGAGCATATTCATGGAGACAACGAGTATACCCATTGTCTTGAAAATATTTGTCGATGCAATTATTCCATGCTCGCGGGGCTTGCTTTAATCCATATAAAACTTTCTTTAACCGCAACACTTTATCTTCATGGTTTTTGACCACGAAGCCCAATGGTTGTTCAACATAGACTTCTTCTTCAAGATAGCCATTCAAGAAGGCTGACTTGACATCTAGTTGATGTATTTTCCACTTCATTTGTGCCGCCAAAGAGATCAGCAAATGAATCGTCTCCATGCGGGCAACAGGTGCATAGACTTCTTCATAGTCAATGCCTTGCCTTTGCTTGTAGCCTTTAGCCACAAGTCGTGCCTTGTATTTCTCCACATTTCCATCAGCATTCTTCTTTATTTTGTATACCCATTTCACTCCAATTGCTCGATGACCCTTGGGAAGAGTTGTTAACTCCCAAGTGTTGTTCTTCTCTATTGACTTGATCTCCTCCTCCATGGCTTGTCTCCACCTTTTGTCTGTAACAGCTTCATCAAAGTTCATCGGTTCACTGTCAGCAAAGAGACAATATAAAAAATCAAAATTAGTAACTTCTTCAGTATCATCATAGATCTCTTGAATGCTCCTTGTCCTTTGCGGCTGTTCATTTGAACTTTCTTGAGAAGAGGGAGATGCAAAATTTGTTGGAGAAGAAGGTGGAGTTGTGTCCTGCATAGGTTCCACGGTCTCCGGTTCTTCTTCATCACCAAAGTATGGAAGAAAATCATATGAAGTTTCTTCCTCAGCTTCCCAATTCCATGGCAGTTCTTCATCAAATTCAACATCACGACTTACCACCACCTTACCGCTGCTTGGGTTGTATACTTGTAGCCTTTTGAACTCGTATCATAGCCAACAAACACATGCTTGACACTTCGATCACCAAGCTTCTCTCTCCCTTGATGTGGCACATGAGCATAGGCTATGCTCCCAAAGATTCCCAAGTGCTTGACACTTGGCTTTCTTCCACTCCATGCTTCTTGAGGGGTTTGATCTCTAACATTTCTTGTTGGAGACCTGTTATTCAAATAAAATGTACAAGAAACAGCTTCGGCCCAAAATTTCTTAGGCATACTTTTAGCTTTCAACATAAATCTAGCCATATTAAGAATTGTTCGATTCTTTCTCTCTGCAACACCATTTTGTTGAGGTGAATAAGGTACCGTTAGAGGGCAACGAATTCCATGAAGTTGACAGAAGTCATTAAATTCGTTTGAGGTGAATTCGCCTCCTCTATCGGACCTTAGAGCTTTAATTTCATAGCCACTTTCTTTCTCCACAAGTACTTTGAAATTTTTAAAAGCAGCAAAAGCTTCAAATTTTTGGTTCAAGAAATAAACCCAAGTCTTTCTACTAAAGTCATCAATGAAAAGCAGAAAGTATTTTCTTTTACCAAAAGAAGGTGGATTGATTGGTCCAAACACATCAGTGTGGACAAGTTGGAGCGGCTTGGTTGATCTTGACATGGCCTCCTTTGGAAAACTCCTCCTTGCATGTTTTCCAAGAAAACAAGCTTCACACAATTGATTTGGATGGTTGATTGATGGTATCCCATGCACCATGTTCTTTTCTCCCATTGATTTGAGCGCTTCAAAATTTAAGTGCCCAAATCGCATGTGCCAACACCATGATTCATCTTGCACATTAGCCTTCAAACACTTTGCATCAATTATTTTAAGATTCAGAGAAAACAATCTATTCTTTGCCATATGCACTTTTGCAATTAGAATTCCACTTGAATCTCTAAGCCAAAGGTGCATATTTTTCATGTGGATGTCATATTCCTTTTCAAGAAGTTGGCCCAAACTTAAAATATTACTTTTTAATTTTGGCACATAATAAACATCTTGAATTAACTTGTGACTACCATATTTACAGGAGATCAGAATCGTACCTATCCCTTCGATTTGAACCTTTGAGGTATCTCCAAAGGATACATTACCTCTCATTGTTTTATTGATCTCCACAAACTTCTTTTTGTACTCACACATATGATTGCTTGCTCCATTGTCCAAATACCACGAGCTGCAATCATCTCTGTCTTCTTCCTTGAGTGTCATCAACAACGTTGACTCATTTTTTTCTTTCTTGTCGTCAACAAGGTTAGCCTTTTCTTCAACATTGCTACGACATTCCCAAGAGTAATGGCCAAATTTATGACAATTATAACATTTAATTTTTGATTTGTCATACCTTTGTCCATTATTTTCTTGGTAGTATCCACATCCTCTTCCTCCTCTTTGTCCACGACCACGGCCTCTGAATGTTTGGTGGATTTTAACTTCATTGTTGAAGTTGTTACCATTACTTCTTCCTCTTCCATGACCTCCTCGGCCTCGTCCTCGTCCTCGTCCGTTTCCTCGATAGCTTGTTTCACCTCCATAATCCTTGAAGGATGCCTGAGTTTTAAGAAGTTACTCCGATGGCACTTCTTGTCTCCTTTTGATCTTTTCTTCGTGGGCCTGTAAAGAACCTTCCAATTGCTCCACCATCATAGAGTCTAAATCTTTAGATTCCTCAATAGCACATACCACAAAATCAAATTTAGGTGTTAAAGTGCGAAGGATCTTTTCTACCACACAGACATCTTCTATGTCCTCCCCGTATCTTCTTAGTTGATTTACAACAACCTTCACTTTTGAAAAATAATCCGAGATGCATTCGGATTCTTTCATTTTTAAAACTTCAAAATCATCCCTTAGAGTTTGAAGTTTTACCTTTTTCACCTTGTCAACTCCTTGAAGAGAATTTTGTAAAATCTCTCAAGCTTCCTTTGAGGTGGTAACATCTGCCACCTTCTCAAACATGGCATCATCCAAACATTGGTGGATGAGTGTGAGGGCTTGTTGATCCTTCTTCCTTGTCTTTGCCAAGACTTCTTTTTCAATTTGAGGCAGAGCTTCCTCATTATCTGATTTTGCATACCCTCTGTCTACAATTTCCCATACATCCTGGGAGCCAAGAATGACTTTCATACATAGACATCATTTCTCTTAATTATCTTTTGTGAGACGGGGGTACTGAAAAGATAGCGGATCATTATTTGTCATGGCTCTAATACCACGTTGTTGGGATAAAATAAATAATCTCGCCCAAGAATAATATCCACAGCAAATAATAATAACACAAGAGAGTAACAATGACACCAAATATTTTAGCGAGATAAAGTACAATATCCGAGTGTAGCAATATTACCACTATAATATTACAACTCAGTAGTGTCAAGAGACTACTACAACTTTGAAAGAAATAACACTCTTCATATAAAACACCTCACTACAATATTACTACCACTCACTAGTTATCTCACAGACAACAATCAGTGGATTACTCTCTCTAACTTCTATTGTTTCTCTCTTATTTTGGTGTGTTTTAAAGGAGAAATGAAGCCTGCTATTTATAGGCACATTTTCACCAACCAAACCAATTTGATTGGTTAATCAATGTGCAAATTCCAGCAGCCCAATCTTGAAAAATCTGAAGTTTTTTTTTCTTCCGTCCATCACTCCTCTTCCTTTTATTCAATGTAATAGGTGAGTCAATCACTCCTCTTTCTTTTTCTTTTATTCAATGTAGTAGATATGAACTCCACAATTGTTAGAGTTTTATGCCTTCGCTTGACTTCTAGCTTGTTGTTGTTGCTTTTTTAATTTCTCTTTAGAATAAAAAGAAACTACTTTAATTTTGATGATTCTGAAAGTATTCAACAACAACAACAAGTCAGCATAATCTCATTTAGTGAGGTGTGGGAGGATAGTGTGTACGCAGACCTTACCCCTACCATAGGATAGAGAGACTCTGAAAGTATTCAATACTTATTAAATTGCGGGTAGTGTGAGGTTTTAATGATCCTAATTTGCTTGTTTTCTTCAAATCCCATCAGGCATGAAACAAAAATACGGATCTAATTTATGTAGGATATTTTATTTTCCATAAAGATTAAGTCCTCAAAAGACAATTAATGTTGCAGTTTTGTAACTTGTGTTTACTCAGTCAACCTTTTTGCATTCCGCTATACCTATGGGCCAATTTCTCTAACAACACAGCTTTATCGGATCGCCACTTCCTTTTTCTTTCACTTCTTTTTACAGCAAACATCGGATCATATTCTCACTTCTGTTTTTTAGCGACACTTTAATTTTCCTTTTGTTGGAGTGAAATTTCAGGTCTATTTACTTAATTTCTTGATCCTTGTGAGTGCACTATCCTTTTTGCATGCACTGATTGTTTCCCCTTCTGACGCGAGTTCAACTTATTATACAATGACTTTGTGTTATAATTTAATTTGTGGATTTTGTGTTTTCCTTTTAATCATATTGTGGAGTGTGTAATCCTTTGTTAGCAGGTGAGAAAATGGCTGCTGTTCTGCTTCATGGTACTCTGCATGTCACTGTACACGAGGTTGATAGGTTGCGCGAGAAGCACGGTGGCAACTTCTTCAGCAAGGTAATATACACTTGAATTTGAGTTGGTTCACCATACGTCAAATTTGAATTGTTTTTCTGCACTTCTGTATTCCTGAATATCCTTTTTTCTTTCTCCTTTTGGTCTTATGATTATGATGTTGCGGAAGCCAAATGTATATAGTGTGAATAAGTCACAACTACTATACCAAAAAATTATGACAGCCACCAAATAATAAATAAGACAATAAAACAATAATAAAGGGAACACCAGAATTTACGAGGTTCAGCTAATTTTGCCTACTCCTCGGACACAACCAATATTTTATTGCACTCCAAAAATACAAGTGAAATAATACTAAAGAGAGAAGATACAAATGCCTTAAACAGATGAGAAGGCAAATGAGAGGTGTGTTTCAATCCTAAACATTAGGCCTTCTTTTATAGGGGAAAAATCCCCCCCAAACTTAATTCCCAACCAATGTGGGACTTTGGCATTTTGCCAAACTTCAACAAATCTCCACCTTGGCAAAATTTCACATTTTCAATTCTCTCTCAATAACAAATTTTGGTTGTGTCTTCATCTTCAATCTTCAGTGTTCAACAATGTTGATCAAATCCAAACAATGTTGAAACTTGACCGCAGTCACCACCTTTGTCAGCATATCAGCAGGATTCTCTGTAGTATGAATTTTCTTCACCGTGACTCCACCTTCTTCTATGATTTCTCGTACGAAATGATACCGAACATCAATGTGTTTCGTCCTTGCATGATAAACTTGGTTCTTCGCTAATTGAATAGCACTTTGACTATCACAAAAAATTGTGATACCTTTTTGTTCAACACCAAGCTCCTTTAGCAATCCTTGAAGCCAAATTGCCTCTTTCACAGCATCTGTAATAGCCATGTACTCTGCCTCTGTTGTAGACAAAGCAACTGTTGACTGCAAAGTAGACTTCCAACTAACTGGTGCCTTTGCAAAAGTAAACACATAACCAGTAGTTGATCTTCGTTTGTCCATATCACCCGCAAAATCTGAGTCACAATATCCAACTACAAACTGATTGTCTTCCTGCTCAAAAACTAACCCGACATCTACAGTATTATGAATATACCGTAGAATCCACTTCACAGCTTGCCAATGCTCCTTCCCTGGATTGTGCATATATCTGCTAATAACTCCAACAGCTTGTGAAATGTCAGGCCTTGTGCAAACCATTGCATACATCAAGCTACCAACAGCATTTGCGTATGGTACCTTTGACATATACTCTCGTTCAGCTTCATCCATTGGCGACATAGTAGTACTTAGCTTAAAATGGGAAGCAAGTGGAGTACTAACTGGCTTAGTCTTGTCATCTATGCCAAAACGTTGAAGTACTCTCTTCAAATATTCCTTTTGAGATAAACAGAGTTTCTTTGAACGTCTATCTCTAATTATCTCCATGCCAAGAATTTTCTTTGCCTCACCCAAATCCTTCATCTCGAACTCCTTCTTCAGTTGAATCTTCAACTTATCAATTTCTTCCGAATTCTTGGAAGCTATCAACATATCATCAACATATAGGAGAAGATATACAAAGGAACCATCTTTAAGCTTGTGCAAATACACACAATGATCGTATTTGCTTCTCTTGTACCCTTGCCGCAACATAAACTCGTCAAATCGCTTGTACCATTGTCTAGAAGATTGTTTCAATCCGTACAACGATTTTTCAAGTTTGCACACCATATTTTCTTTTCCAGCAACTTTGAATCCTTCTGGCTGAGTCATGTAGATTTCCTCCTCCAAGTTTCCATGTAAAAACGCAGTTTTTACATCCATCTGAACTAGTTCCAAATCCAATTGTGCTACCAAAGCCAACATAATTCTAATGGAGGAATGTTTTACAACTGGAGAAAACACTTCATTGTAATCAATTCCCTCCTTTTGAGCATATCCTTTGGCCACCAATCTTGCTTTGTAGCGAACATCTACTTGGTTAGGAAATCCTTCCTTCTTTGCAAATACCCATTTGCACCCAATTGCTTTCTTTCCCTTCGGGAGATTGGCCAATCTCCATGTATGATTCTGATGAAGGGACTGTATCTCATCATTCATGGCAATCCTCCACTTATCTTCTTCTGAACTTTGAACAGCGTCTTTATAAGTAGTAGGAACATCATCAGCTACAATTGAGGTTGCACAAGCAACCGTCTCTATGAGACGAACAGGTTTCGTTATTGTTCTTTTTGGCCTGCTGGTTGCTATTGATTCAAGTTGTTGTTGAGATTCCTGAGTTGGAATCTCCTCTACTGGCTCTCCTTCCAGAGGGTAATCTTCATTTGTTTCCTCCTCTGCTTCTTGTGTAGGAAAAATAAATTTTCCCTCAAACTCCACCTGCTTAGAAGCACCTTCATTTTGTTTGGTATCTTCTGTTACCTTATTTACCATAGCAAATTCATCAAAGGTAACATCTCTGCTGAATATTACTTTCTTTGTCATAGGACACCATAAGCGATATCCTTTGACTCCAGAAGTAATTCCCATAAAAATAGCCTTCTTTGCCCTTGGATCCAATTTTGACTCCGTCACATGATAATATGCAGTTGAGCCAAACACGTGCAAAGAGTTATAATCTACAGCAGGTTTTCCGTACCATTTTTCAAATGGTGTTTTGCCATCAATAGCAGCAGATGGTAGACGATTAATGAGGTGGCATGCATATGTAATTGCCTCAGCCCAAAATTCTTTGCCCAAGCCAGCATTGGACAACATACACCGTACCTTCTCCAGCAAGGTCCGGTTCATACGTTCTGCCACTCCATTCTGTTGTGGTGTATGTCTAACAGTGAAGTGTCGGACGATGCCATCATTTTCACAGACCTTATTGAAATGATCATTTTTGTATTCACCTCCATTGTCTGTGCGAATACACTTGATCCTCCTGCCTGTTTGATTCTCCACCATCGTCTTCCATTTGAGAAAAATTCCCAGCACTTCATCTTTGTTTTTCATTGTATACACCCACACTCTTCGAGAAAAATCATCAACAAAGGTTACAAAATAGTGCTTCCCACCCAATGAAGGTGTTTTGGAAGGACCCCAAACATCAGAGTGTACATAATCCAAAATGCCTTTAGTATTATGGATCGCTGTACCAAATTTAACCCTTGTCTGTTTCCCTTTGACACAATGCTCACAAAACTCCAAGTTGCAAGCCTTTACTCCTTTTAACAATCCTTGATCTGATAGAGTTTTCAAGGATTTTCCTCCAGCATGTCCCAAGCGCATGTGCCATAGCTTGGTTGCTTCTGCCTCTTTGTCGTCACTGGATGTCACTGTCGTTGTCCCAATAACTGTACTGCCACGATAGCGATACATATTATTATTCTTCCGATTAGCCTTCATTACCACTAGTGCACCGGAGCATACTCTCATCACTCCATTTTCTGCAATGATTTTGAACCCTTTTGATTCTAGGGCTCCCACAGAGATGAGATTCTTCTTTAAATCCGGTACATATCGAACATCTATCAATGTTCTGATCATTCCATCATGGTTCCTTAATCGTATTGAACCAATGCCATATGAGGTAAGAGGGCTGTTATCCGCTGTGTGGACGACTCCATATTCTCCTTCTTGAAATTCCACGAACCAGTCCCTGTTGGGACACATATGATAGCTACAAGCCGAGTCCATCAACCATATGTCTGAAGATGTTGATGACTCTGTTGTAACTAATGAGAAGTCTGAATCATCACAATCAGCTACATTTGAATCCATAATGGCCTTTCCATTGTTATGTTTGGCCTTATTCTTCAACTTCGGACAGTCTTTCTTCCAGTGCCCTTTTTCTCGACAAAAGGCACATTCATCTTTGCTGGGTCTGGATCTTGACTTGGATCTTCCCTTCTTTGTCCTCGTTTGATTTTGAGGACGACCCCTCACAAATAGTGCTTCTCCTTCTCCGCCCTTCTGTTTTTCTCGCTTTCTTTGTTCATAGCTGTACAAAGCCGAACAAACTTCTCTGAGAGAAACTTCGTCATTTCCATGGAGTAGAGTAGTTTCAAGGTGCTCGTACTCATCAGGAAGTGACGCCAACAACATCAAGGCCAAGTCACCATCATCATAAGTTGTATCCATATTTTGCAAATCTGTAACCAACTTATTGAAACTGGTGATATGTTCATTCATCGTGGTACCAGGAACATAGGTGAAGTGAAACAGTCTCTTCTTCATGTACAATTTATTTTGACTGTTTTTCTTCAAAAATTTATCCTCCAGTGCTTTCCATAATTTACTTGCAGAAGTTTCCTTTGTGTATGGATATTTCTGCTCTCTAGCAAGGTAGGATCGAATGGTACCGCAAGCAACACGGTTGATAATTCTCCAATCTTCTTCTCCAATAACATCTGGTTTCTTTTCTTCAATGGCCAGATCTAGCCCTTGTTGAAAAAGGACATCTAGAACCTCGCCTTGCCACATCCCAAAATGTCCGGACCCGTCAAATATTTCGACCGCAAATTTCGCATTTGACACAATTCTTGTCATAAGCGAAGATGCCAATGATGACGTATTGTTGACACTTGATGTAGATTCTTCTTGTTTATTGTCTCCCATCTTTGACACAAATATTATTTAATAGCTGACGACACAAATCAAGATTATTTCCTTTCTGGTGTGGAAGATCAGACTAAGCTGCAACCACAGAGCATACTCAGACAGAACCTTGACTCAGTTACCAAGATAAATCTTTTCTGATGTGGAAGATCAGACTATGCTGCAACCACAGAGCATACTTAGACAATACCTTGGCTCTGATACCAATTGTTGCGGAAGCCAAATGTATATAGTGTGAATAAGTCACAACTACTATACCAAAAAATTATGACAGCCACCAAATAATAAATAAGACAATAAAACAATAATAAAGGGAACACCAGAATTTACGAGGTTCGGCTAATTTTGCCTACTCCTCGGACACAACCAATATTTTATTTCACTCCAAAAATACAAGTGAAATAATACTAAAGAGAGAAGATACAAATGCCTTAAACAGATGAGAAGGCAAATGAGAGGTGTGTTTCAATCCTAAACATTAGGCCTTCTTTTATAGGGGAAAAATCCCCCCAAACTTAATTCCCAACCAATGTGGGACTTTGGCATTTTGCCAAACTTCAACATATGATTCATCAATTAACCAGTCTTTCACAGTCTCAAGATTTAGTTCCTTTTGATATGCTATGTAGTGTTTTCTGAATTTTCTATGAACATGAAGTTGGAATTTTCTTCGCTATAGGGGTTGGATAAGTATGTGATGAATGTAAAACTGTAAATAGACACGAAAATAGGCACAATTCGTGTGCTGTTAAAATGGTAGCCTTGTTCCCAATGAACAGATTGGTAGCATGTTAATACATTATTCAGCTGAATCGTCAGATTCCATATTGTCTTGTAGATGTGTCTTACTATATTGGTGTAGATATTTCTTACTCTGATGAATATTTTTTGTCTGTATTTCATAACCCCATGATATATGCCCATTAACATTGTTGTTCCTTTAAATCTCTTTTAAGCTTTCACCCTATGAAGTCTAATTTTGTGGCCGATCTTTCTCTTAATTTCTTAAAACAACAGCATCACAAACTTCTGTTATTGTAGTTTTATGAATCACGAATGAGCAGAGTCTCCTGATATAGATAGCAGGGGGCAATCCAAGGATATTAATGATGATGTCCATCTCATTGAAGAAGTCTTAGACATGTGCCTAATAAGAGTTTTCTTTGGTTTGGTAGCCAACCTTGTTGACTTGGTTTGGTTGGTAGCCAACCTTGTTGAATTAGTTTGGTTTGGTAGCCAACCTTGTTGAATTTTGAAAAGTGTGTGTAAATTGTCAAATATTGTAGGCTTTAGAGGGTGAAGCTTTGGCTATAAAAGGAGAGCTTCAACTCTCATTTCTACACACCAACAAAGAGAGAAAGAAAGAGTGAGGTTTCACAGACAAGGTATAAGAAAATAGTCTGTGAGGAAAATAGAGAGTGAGCGATATTGTAGTGAGGTGGGAATATCAAAAGAGGGTTATTTCTTTTGAGTGTTGTAGTGGTCTTTGGAGTATTTATCTCCGACCTACAAAGTGTAAAATTCCTTACTATAGTGATATCAGTTGCTCCTCTCGGGGTCGTGGTTTTTTCCCTTATTCAGAAGGGTTTTCCACGTAAAAATCTTGGTGTCATTATTACTCTTTTATTATTGTTAATTACCGTATCTCGGTGCTACATTATTATTCCGCTTTATTACCGTGAATATTATTTTGGTAAGGGGTTTATTCCCAACAACTGGTATCAGAGCACAGGTTCTGCTCGTTCACTGAAATACTATTCACTGTCGGTAGTACTATACTTGGTGAAAAATAAAAATGTCCGGAGTAAAGTACGAGGTAGCAAAATTCAACGGAGATAACGGTTTCTCAACATGGCAAAGAAGGATGAGAGATCTGCTCATCCAACAAGGATTACACAAGGTTCTAGATGTTGATTCCAAAAAGCCTGATACCATGAAAGCTGAGGATTGGGCTGACTTGGATGAAAGAGCTGCTAGTGCAATCAGGTTGCACTTATCAGATGATGTGGTAAATAACATCATTGATGAAGACACTGCACGTGGAATTTGGACAAGGTTGGAAAGCCTATACATGTCCAAAACGCTGACAAATAAATTGTACCTGAAGAAGCAGTTATACGCCCTACACATGAGTGAAGGTACGAATTTTTTGTCACATTTAAATGTGTTTAACGGACTAATCACACAGCTTGCCAACCTCGGAGTGAAAATCGAGGAAGAAGATAAAGTCATCTTGCTATTGAACTCGTTGCCATCTTCGTACGATAACTTGGCAACAACCATCTTGCACGGTAAGACTACTATTGAGTTGAAAGATGTCACATCGGCTCTTCTACTCAATGAGAAGATGAGAAAGAAGCCTGAAAATCAAGGACATGCTCTCATCACACAAGGTAGAGGCAGGAGTTATCAAAGGAGTTCGAACAACTATGGTAGATCCGGAGCTCGTGGGAAGTCAAAGAACCGATCCAAATCAAGAGCCAGAAATTGCTACAACTGTAATCAACCAGGTCACTTCAAAAGAGATTGCCCAAATCCAAGGAAGGGCAAAGGTGAAACCAGTGGCCAGAAGAATGACGACAACACAGCCGCCATGGTGCAAAATAATGATAATGTTGTCCTCTTTATAAATGAGGAAGAGGAATGCATGCACCTGTCAGGTCCAGAGTCGGAATGGGTGGTTGACACAGCGGCATCTCACCATGCCACACCGGTAAGAGATCTTTTTTGCAGATATGTAGCAGGTGATTTCGGCACAGTGAAAATGGGTAACACAAGTTACTCAAAGATTGCGGGGATTGGTGACATTTGTATCAAGACAAATGTCGGATGCACATTGGTTCTAAAGGATGTGCGGCATGTACCTGATTTGCGGATGAACTTGATCTCGGGAATTGCTTTAGACCGAGATGGATACGAGAGTTATTTTGCAAATCAAAAGTGGAGACTCACTAAGGGATCATTGGTGATTGCAAAGGGAGTTGCTCGTGGCACGTTGTACAGGACAAATGCAGAAATATGCCAAGGTGAATTGAACGCGGCACAAGATGAGATTTCTGTAGATTTATGGCACAAAAGAATGGGTCATATGAGCGAGAAGGGATTGCAGATTCTTGCCAAGAAATCACTCATTTCTTATGCCAAAGGTACAACTGTAAAACCTTGTGACTACTGTTTATTTGGTAAGCAGCATAGAGTCTCATTTCAGACATCGTCTGAAAGAAAATTGAATATACTTGATTTAGTATATTCTGATGTTTGCGGCCCAATGGAAATTGAATCAATGGGCGGTAACAAATATTTTGTTACTTTTATTGATGATGCTTCACGAAAATTATGGGTTTATATTTTGAAAACCAAAGATCAGGTGTTTCAAGTTTTCCAGAAATTTCATGCTCTAGTAGAAAGGGAGACGGGTCGAAAGCTAAAGCGCCTCCGAAGTGACAATGGAGGTGAGTACACTTCAAGGGAATTTGAAGAGTATTGTTCAAGTCATGGGATCAGACATGAAAAGACAGTTCCTGGAACCCCACAGCACAATGGCGTAGCCGAGAGGATGAACCGCACCATTGTGGAGAAGGTGAGAAGCATGCTCAGAATGGCTAAACTGCCTAAGTCATTCTGGGGTGAAGCAGTTCAGACAGCCTGTTACCTGATCAATAGGAGTCCATCAGTTCCGTTGGCGTTTGAAATCCCAGAGAGAGTTTGGACCAACAAGGAGGTGTCCTACTCGCATCTGAAGGTGTTCGGTTGCAGAGCTTTTGCACATGTACCAAAAGAGCAGAGAACAAAGCTGGATGATAAATCTGTTCCCTGCATATTTATCGGATATGGAGATGAAGAGTTCGGGTACAGACTGTGGGATCCTGTAAAGAAGAAGGTCATCAGAAGCAGAGATGTAGTCTTCCGAGAAAGTGAAGTTGGAACTGCTGCTGATATGTCAGAAAAGGCGAAGAATGGTATAATTCCTAACTTTGTTACTATTCCTTCTACTTCTAACAATCCCACAAGTGCAGAAAGTACGACCGACGAGGTTGCCGAGCAGGGGGAGCAACCTGGTGAGGTTATTGAGCAGGGGGAGCAACTTGATGAAGGTGTCGAGGAAGTGGAGCACCCCACTCAGGGAGAAGAACAACCTCAACCTCTGAGGAGATCAGAGAGGCCAAGGGTAGAGTCACGCAGGTACCCTTCCACAGAGTATGTCCTCATCAGTGATGAGGGGGAGCCAGAAAGTCTTAAGGAGGTGCTGTCCCATCCAGAAAAGAACCAGTGGATGAAAGCTATGCAAGAAGAGATGGAATCTCTACAGAAAAATGGCACATACAAGCTGGTTGAACTTCCAAAGGGTAAAAGACCACTCAAATGCAAATGGGTCTTTAAACTCAAGAAAGATGGAAATGGCAAGCTGGTCAGATACAAAGCTCGATTGGTGGTTAAAGGCTTCGAACAAAAGAAAGGTATTGATTTTGACGAAATTTTCTCACCTGTTGTCAAAATGACTTCTATTCGAACAATTTTGAGCTTAGCAGCTAGCCTAGATCTTGAAGTGGAGCAGTTAGATGTGAAAACTGCATTTCTTCATGGAGATTTGGAAGAGGAGATTTATATGGAGCAGCCAGAAGGATTTGAAGTAGCTGGAAAGAAACACATGGTGTGCAAATTGAATAAGAGTCTTTATGGATTGAAGCAGGCACCAAGGCAGTGGTACATGAAGTTTGACTCATTCATGAAAAGTCAAACATACCTAAAGACCTATTCTGATCCATGTGTATACTTCAAAAGATTTTCTGAGAATAACTTTATTATATTGTTGTTGTATGTGGATGACATGTTAATTGTAGGAAAAGACAAGGGGTTGATAGCAAAGTTGAAAGGAGATCTGTCCAAGTCATTTGATATGAAGGACTTGGGCCCAGCACAACAAATTCTAGGGATGAAGATAGTTCGAGAGAGAACAAGTAGAAAGTTGTGGCTATCTCAGGAGAAGTACATTGAACGTGTACTAGAACGCTTCAACATGAAGAATGCTAAGCCAGTCAGCACACCTCTTGCTGGTCATCTAAAGTTGAGTAAGAAGATGTGTCCTACAACAGTGGAGGAGAAAGGAAACATGGCTAAAGTTCCTTATTCTTCAGCAGTCGGAAGCTTAATGTATGCAATGGTATGTACTAGACCTGATATTGCTCACGCAGTTGGTGTTGTCAGCAGGTTTCTTGAAAATCCTGGAAAGGAACATTGGGAAGCAGTCAAGTGGATACTCAGGTACCTGAGAGGTACCACGGGAGATTGTTTGTGCTTTGGAGGATCTGATCCAATCTTGAAGGGCTATACAGATGCTGATATGGCAGGTGACATTGACAACAGAAAATCTACTACTGGATATTTATTTACATTTTCAGGGGGAGCTATATCATGGCAGTCTAAGTTGCAGAAGTGCGTTGCACTTTCAACAACTGAAGCAGAGTACATTGCCGCTACAGAAACTGGCAAGGAGATGATATGGCTCAAGCGATTCCTTCAAGAGCTTGGATTGCATCAGAAGGAGTATGTCGTCTATTGTGACAGTCAAAGTGCAATAGACCTTAGCAAGAACTCTATGTACCATGCAAGGACCAAACACATTGATGTGAGATATCATTGGATTCGAGAAATGGTAGATAATGAATCTCTAAAAGTCTTGAAGATTTCTACAAGTGAGAATCCCGCAGATATGCTGACCAAGGTGGTACCAAGGAACAAGTTCGAGCTATGCAAAGAACTTGTCGGCATGCATTCAAACTAGAAGACAGTGCTACCTCCTCTGGATGAATGAGACTGGAGGGGGAGATTGATGATGTCCATCTCATTGAAGAAGTATTAGGCATGTGCCTAATAAGAGTTTTCTTTGGTTTGGTAGCCAACCTTGTTGACTTGGTTTGGTTGGTAGCCAACCTTGTTGAATTTCTTTGGTTTGGTAGCCAACTTTGTTGAATTGTGAAAAGTGTGTGTAAATTGTCAAATATTGTAGGCTTTAGAGGGTGAAGCTTTGGCTATAAAAGGAGAGCTTCAACTCTCATTTCTACACACCAACAAAGAGAGAAAGAAAGAGTGAGGTTTCACAGACAAGGTATAAGAAAATAGTCTGTGAGGAAAATAGAGAGTGAGCGATATTGTAGTGAGGTGGGAATATCAAAAGAGGGTTATTTCTTTTGAGTGTTGTAGTGGTCTTTGGAGTATTTATCTCCGACCTACAAAGTGTAAAATTCCTTACTATAGTGATATCAGTTGCTCCTCTCGGGGTCGTGGTTTTTTCCCTTATTCAGAAGGGTTTTCCACGTAAAAATCTTGGTGTCATTATTACTCTTTTATTATTGTTAATTACCGTATCTCGGTGCTACATTATTATTCCGCTTTATTACCGTGAATATTATTTTGGTAAGGGGTTTATTCCCAACAATTAAAAACTTCAAATTGAAGCTTGTGGAGAAATCTAACTCTGCCCTAAATGTTTCTGGCAGAAACACATGCTCCTTACTACTTGTATTAAATTATCAAGACATGTGCTAACTGGATCCTTCTCTTCCTCTCTGTATCTTGGGTATTTTCTTTGTTTTCTGAATGATGAATAGGGGTGTTTCAGCTATAAAAAAGGTTAAATCTCAACCCTTTTCCTCTTAGGGAGGTGAAGCTGATTTATGTAAATTCATGTACTGATAATGTCCATTAGTTTCAGAGTAAAACCTGTTAGTGTTGAAACACCTACAGAATAGCGGACACCACATCTTCTCAATGCCAATTTAAAGTTGTATTCTATCCACCTCATTTCTTCAGCACAAATTACTGATTTTCAAATGTTGTTTTTAAGTAACATGTAATTAATCAATGCAGTATAACTCTTCGTTTTTCTATGTACCATTTGTAATGTTTCTGAGACCTCTCTCTGACTTAAGCCATGCACTCATGAAAATTTTCCATAATTAATCCTTCATATCTCTCTTTAGATACAAAATGGACTCTTTCAACTTGTTTAGAAAAGGATCTCCCTCTAATGAAATTTCTGATTGGTTGAAATCTCATATTTGCAGATTAAAGAGACCGTCGAGGAGACTGTAGGTGTTGGCAAAGGAGCTTCTAAAATGTATGCCACAGTTGATTTGGAAAAGGCAAGGGTTGGAAGAACCAGAGTCATTGAAAATGAACCAAGCAATCCTAGGTGGAATGAGTCGTTTCACATCTACTGTGCTCATATGGCATCAAATGTTATATTTACAGTCAAAGATAACAATTCCATTGGTGCAACCTTAATTGGAAGAGCTTATTTACCTGTTAATGAACTCTTGGAAGGGGAAGAGGTCGATGAATGGATTGAGATACTGGATGAAGACAAGAATCCCATAAAAGAAGGTTCTAAGATCCATGTGACGCTACAGTTCTTTGATATCAGTCGAGATCGTAATTGGGGACGTGGAATAGGTAGTCCTAAATATCCTGGTGTCCCTTACACTTTCTTCCCACAGAGATCAGGATGTCGCGTTTCTTTGTATCAAGATGCACATATCCCTGACAAATTTATTCCTAAAATACCTCTATCGGGGAGTAAATATTATGAACCGCATAGATGTTGGGAAGATGTGTTTGATGCTATTACAAATGCAAAGCACTTGATTTACATTACCGGCTGGTCAGTATATACTGAAATAACCTTGTTGAGAGACTCGAGGAGGCAAAAGCCTGGAGGAGATATCACACTCGGAGAGTTGCTCAAGAAGAAGGCGAGTGACGGTGTTAAAGTCCTTATGCTTGTATGGGATGATAGAACATCTGTACGTCTGCTGAAGAAGGATGGTCTTATGGCCACTCATGACGAAGAAACTGAAGAGTTCTTTAAAGATACTGACGTGCACTGTGTACTTTGCCCTCGGGATCCTGATGATGGTGGAAGCATAGTTAAGGATTTACAAATATCTACCATGTTTACTCATCACCAGAAAATCGTAATAGTGGACAGTGACATGCCCAGTGGAGAGTCGGACATGAGGAGGATTGTGAGTTTTGTTGGTGGCATTGATCTTTGTGATGGAAGATACGATACACCTTTCCATTCACTTTTTAGAACACTGGACACTGTACACCACGATGATTTCCACCAGCCTAATTTTGCTGAGGCTTCGATTACCAAAGGTGGGCCTAGGGAGCCCTGGCATGACATTCACTCTCGCGTTGAAGGACCAATTGCTTGGGATGTTCTGTTTAATTTTGAGCAGAGATGGAGAAAACAAGGCGGAAAAGATATTCTAGTCAACTTAAGAGAGATTGACAATGTTATCATTCCACCATCTCCAGTTATGTATCCAGATGATCCTGAAACGTGGAATGTTCAGTTATTCAGATCTATCGATGGCGGGGCAGCTTTTGGTTTTCCTGACACACCCGAAGATGCAGCAAAGGCGGGTCTAGTGAGTGGCAAAGATAACATAGTCGATAGAAGTATTCAGGATGCTTATATCACTGCTATTCGTCGGGCAAAGAATTTCATTTACATTGAAAATCAGTATTTTCTTGGAAGCTGTTACGATTGGCAGTGTGATGATGTGAAAGTAGAGGAGATAGGTGCTTTGCATCTCATTCCAAAAGAACTTACGTTGAAGATTGTGAGTAAGATTGAAGCAGGGGAAAGGTTTACAGTATATGTTCTGGTTCCAATGTGGCCAGAAGGAATTCCTGAGAGTGCATCTGTACAAGCAATATTAGATTGGCAAAAGAGGACAATGGAAATGATGTATAAACATATATTCCAGGCTATCAGAGACAAAGGTATTGACGATCACCCCAGGAATTATTTGACTTTTTTCTGCATTGGTAATCGGGAGTTGAAGAAGACCGGAGAATATGAACCTTCAGAGAAGCCAGAACCTGATTCTGATTATGAGCGAGCTCAGGAAGCTCGTCGCTTCATGATCTATGTCCATTCCAAGATGATGATTGGTGAGTTGTGGTTTGCAAATCTCTGTTCTATCTTAAACTTGATTCTCTGAAAATATGAACTTTAGATGTCTTGAATATGGCGAGAAAAACTTTCAAGTTTTATAAGTTCCTTGAAATACTTGAAGGATTTAACATGGTAAACAATCAAGTTCTTGATTTGTTTGTTTTGATTAAACACCAATCCTTAGATTGACTAAATACAAGAGACTTCAGACTTTCTTGCATAAGTACCGCATATAGTTACACTTAGAGGCGGATCTAAGATTTAAACGTGGTAGATTCCGCGTGTATTTTCTAACAACTGAAGCCATTGTACTTTTGCAATTATGGGTTCAGAGCTTAATATATTTGTTGAAATTACTTTCACATATATATATATATATATATATATATATATATATATATATATATATTTCTCTGTGGTTATGTTGCATCGATTCCTGGTTATGCTAGCATTGCGAGGTACTAACTTAGTTTCTTGACAGTTGATGATGAGTACATCATAGTTGGATCAGCCAACATAAACCAGAGGTCAATGGACGGCGCAAGAGATTCTGAGATAGCAATAGGAGCATACCAGCCTCATCATTTAACGACAAGACAACCAGCACGGGGTCAAGTTCATGGTTTCAGAATGGCATTGTGGTACGAGCATATGGGTATGCTTGACGACACCTTCCAACATCCAGAAAGTGAGGAATGTGTGAGGAAGGTGAATCAAATCGCTGATAAATACTGGGATCTGTATACAAGTGAGAGCCTAGAAAATGATCTGCCTGGTCACTTGCTCCGATACCCCGTTGGACTTACGAACAATGGGGATATCACGGATTTGCCTGGAAATGGAAATGAGTTCTTCCCTGACACTAAGGCCAGGGTTGTTGGTACTAAATCTGACTACCTTCCTCCTATCCTCACTACATAAGTTGAAAAACATGTTGGCTATATCCCAAGGAAACTGCAGTTTGTAGTGGAATAACAGATGGTTCTTTGTCTTTTAGATTTCTAATCGAGGGATGGGCATCTGAGATTTGATGAGGCTCCTTGTTTTAATTGTTGTTTTTGTAGATGTTTTTCAGATTTGTGTACGTGTTCTGAAAGGATACTAGTATTAGATTTGCTTTCTTTGGAAATTTAACACTTCGTTATTTTCTTGTTGAACTCGTTGTCTCGTTAAGTATACCACTACTACATTGCATCTACATTTATTTTTTGCCGGAATATTCATCTATTTTAGGTTCTATTAATTTTATAGTAACAACTACCTTCAACATGCGTGGACCTGGAATGACTATACCTTAGATCACCTCTATTTGTGTGGTCCGTTCTAGTGATAGCATTTTCACTTTTATTATCATTTTCAGTATTGGTTGGGGTAATTATAATGTTATTATCCGATCGAAATTTTAATACAATCTTTTCTGATCCCGTTGGAGGGGACACCCCATATTATACCAACATCTCTTTTGATTCTTCGATCATGCAGAGGTGTATATTTCCATTCTACCTCATGAACGCGTTTACTGTATGAATCGTGATCAATCATCAAACCAAAATAGCGGCCCAGAATGGTGTGTTCGGGCGAAATAAAACTGTATGGTCAAGCAATAACAAAGTCAGAAATTGTTTTCTAACAAGAAGATTCAGAAAAATACAAGAATGTCACGATTGGAATTCGAATCTATGACCTAAAAGCATTTTATGAATTATCCTAATCACCATATTAGGAAAAAAAATTATGTCAAAAAGATTTTAACGATTTACATATATTAAAAATAACGTGATTCTCTGTATGAACACTCCTCCAAACCATGTAGTTTCGCCCTTGTAGTCAAGCAAATGTGTACTGAATCTCGTGACTTTTAGGAGTTTCTCTGCACAGGTGTCAAAGTTTAAGGCAAATGTAAGATTGCATGCAATCAAAAGGCGAAGAAATAATGAACCAAGTGGCCATGAGGGTTTATTATTTGTCCACTTGCCTTATTATTGGATGAGCCTCACTTGTCATTATTGCTAGGAAGCATTTAGACTGAGACGTGTCTATTGGACGTTTAATTTTATCATTACCAAATTCTAGTATTTCCGTAATCCAACAATCGTGGCATTTCGCTTCAATTATTAACTTACCACGTACTAATTGTAAAAATGAGAAGATTAATTAGTGTTCTCCTTTTCTAACGGACAGGTCCTATCACTGTCTTAATAGAGTTCGCCGTTACTTTCAAATTCCAGAGGTACAATAGAAACCGACAACATTTAGTGGCTTAGAGGGATGACTATGAAGATTTAATTTGACTACTGCCAATATTATCCACAAAAAACGAGAATCAAAAATTTCAAATTCCAAAATATCAAATCACATGCAACGAAAGGTGCACAGCAATCTAAGAGAATCAATTTCGTCCGATTCTCACCTCCAAATGAACCAAACAATTCCATTTTATTGTTTCTTTTTATTCCTTTTTCCTTTCTTTGTATCTATCCTCTAAATTTTGGTGGCATGAAAGAACTCTAGATTCTAACACCATAGTGCCGATTACGAGCGGCAAAATAGTTAAAAGAAAATAGTTAATCACCTATATTATTCACTAAAAGACGGATTAAATAATAAATCTTTTAAATCATATTATCCATTTTCTAACTTTTATCCATTGAGTAACCAATGTGTCTAACTTTTACATTTGTAAAGTTTTAAATTGGGGATTTTGAGAGTTAGGGAGACTGAAAATTCTCCCAAAAGTGATCTTATGCAAGAAGTCATGGATAATATGGGTAGGTTAATTCGTTTTTTTCCATATTAAATATGGGTCGGATCGAATAATTTATTCGTTTTTTATTACCCGTTTTCGACTCGAACCATATCTGACTCGCCCGTTTGACACTATAGCTCCGATCATAAAATGCCTTTAGCAGAATAGGTGCTGATGTTTTTGCATTAAATAAAACTATATCTTTTCATTAATGAGTTTTATTATCTTTGTAGTAATACTTTGGGTAAACAAATCTAGAATTTTCTTGTGAAATCTAATAGGAAATGTTTTCCCCTGACACAAGTGGTTTGTTGTTCTCGTGACAAGTACAGGATCCATTCGTACTTGACTTGAAGAAGCTGCTGCGTACAATAAAGTAGGGAGAACTTCCACGTCTCCAACTCTCATCACTTTGTTTAATTTTCTTCTTCACCTTAGATTCTTTAATTCATTCAATACTTTGTGGGGTCTGTGTAGACCACCAAAACAATAAAGCAATTTCTATTACAACAACTTTGACCATCTTTCATTCTCTGCCTTTCGTCTCTCTTTCCCCTGCCGTGCGGTTCATTACTGAAAGCAATATCTGATTTCTAAATCCAACACTTGGAGATAAACTAATCCACTATTTCATCTTTCCTTTCTCTATCTGATTCCTCTTTTAAAAAGGTTTTAAAAGAAATCGAGAGTCTCACTATTATTATTTTATACCTCAAATTTCTTCTTCCTCTTAAAAGTTTTACTATATAATATTGAGACGCCTTTCTTTTTAAGTCAACTCTTGCTTACATTTTAGACCATCAATTTTCCTCTTTCTTTTAAAATTTTTATTCAATCCCACCAACTCCATCGATCATGTCAAGTATGTTGGGTTCACAAGGCTTAGTTTTAGCAACAGCCATGGCTGTCTCTGCCGGTACCGTCATTCTACTGGATCTTTTCCGGGTCAAGTACTCCTCAACGACCCATCTTTCCGATCAACAAGATCACTCTCCACCTGAAAATCAGATTCTCAAATCTTGTTTATCTTCAGGTTACTAACTACTCATTTAATTTTCCCTCTGTTTTCTCGAAATTAACCTGGTAATTCTTCGTTTAGTTTAATCTAATTATGGTTGTCATATTAATTTCAGCTGGAAAGAACAAGGACAGAGCAAAGAAGAAAAAGAAGAGAGTTCATTTTGCAGCTGATGTGAAAAGTTCAAGTGGAAATGGCGAGGAGTACAGAAGAGAACATATGAGGAAATATACAGAAACTCGTATTAAATCTTGCGGGAATGAGATTGTGGGTATGCCAGGTAATAGAATGGCTTTATACACTGGGATTCTCAAGGATCGGGTGCAACGCATGGAATTCTCCTATTGATAAAATCGTATTTTCGTTTAGGTTCGTCTTCTTGCAATGTGAAACAGAGGAAGAATTAGGCGGAAGAAAATTGTAGGCATTTCGCTGTAACCTGTAAATAATGGTGTGAAAAGTTGTGTCATGGTTTTCTGTACATGAAATTAGGAACTCTTTTATATTTTCTTTGTCTTGAATTTTCTCCCCTTCTTATTTTACGATTTTAGGCTATAAGTAATTTTCACCGTCTCAGCTTTCTTTTTCCGTCTAGTTTCACTATCAACGTCGCAAATGCTAGGCTTGTACTTGTTTTATATTTTGGCGTTGTTCAACTCCTTTGATTTGCAAAAGATAATAAGTGTGTTTGGACACTGCGGCGGATCTATGTACAAGGTTCGGGGTGGTACGCCACCCGCAAACTTCGGCGAAAACTTTATATATATATAAAATAGTATATATATTTAAAGTGTCACCCACAAAACAAAAGTGGCCAATATGCCAGTGGCAAAGGTCCATTTTTTTGAGTTCGAATCCAACACACAACATGTTTTTTATTTTAAATGTTTTATTTTTAATTAATGAGATAAAGTAATCACAAAAAGTTTTATAATTAAAATAAAATTTCTAGAAAGCTAAAAGACTTCCCCACTTTCCCCTTTCCCAAAATTGTCACTAGCAAAAGGACTTTTAATTAATAAGATATAGTAAAAGTCTTCCCCACTTTCCCCTTTCCCAAAGTTGTCTCTAGCAAAAGGATTTCAATATCCAATTCTTAAGTCCCCAACCGGCCAACCCTCACTTTGCTTGTCCAGTTCTCACTCTCACGGCTCATCTCTTCAGTTCTTCTTTTTTGCTATTTCAAATCACATTTGTTCACCGGTAAAGCTTCCTCTTCCTCTTATTTATTTCTTAACCCTATATGGTCTATGACTATTTTTTTTCCATTAAATATATATTTTTTTTGCTTTTTTTTTTTGTATTTAGTTGGATTTTAATGTTCTTGCAAAATTTTATTGTCACTTGTGATTTATTTGTTATGTATTTCTTTGGTTTTGTTAAAAATCCTATGCCACTTAAATGGTTTCATTGTAGAAATTAATTTCGTGGCTAAAAGAAAGAACATCTCCAATATTTTTGACCAAGAAAAATTCAAAATTAACTCCATTTTAACAATAAAAGTATTAGGGAAAGTTGAATAATTTTCATTGGTTAAGCTTATTGATGGTATGAAGTAGTAGAAATTATACTATATTCCATAATGAGCTACATAGAAAGCTTTCTCACTAGAATGAGCTTTTATTTTATAGGAATTGAATTCAGATGGATAAATTTGTCACGAGGTTGGACCATCCTCAACCAAGTCCTAGTTGTCAATCCTTGAGCCAAGCGAATGCCAATGTTTCTCATCTTATATAGAGTGTGATGTATTCACAAATGTAAGTAATGATGTCATTATGGATAATATGAAAACTCATCGAGGACAATTGTAAATAGATGATGTATATTTATAATATTAATATTATTGTTGGAAGTTTTATGGTTGCGTCAATTAGTTATAGTTATCATACTTTTTTCGTTTGATCGATTTGTCTATATAAATAAAAAAAGATGAATAACCCGAACCGACGCCCGAGTTGATCAAATCGATTAGCTTGGCACCAGGAACCTTCAAATCCTGGATCCGCCCCTGTTTGGACAGACTTCGAGGTGAAATTAAAAAAAATAAGTTAAATATAAAATTAGTAGTCGTACTCGTGCGATGCGCGGTCAATATAAAAAAATATTAATTAAATTAAAAGTTAATTAAAATATTAATTAACGTTTTTGTTCTATATTTTTTCTTTATTATATTATCCAATATTTAGTATTATTGCATTGTTAATAGAAATTTTTATTAGCATATTACTTTATTTAATTTTTGTGTGCTACTTTTTTATAATATAATAGAAGATATATTTATTTTATTTTATATTTTATTCTATTAATCGCAATAATATTTTCTGAATATATTACTTTTTAATTTTTAAAAAAGAAAAACAAAAATTATTAAAAACAAAGAAATTTTGAATTGGCAGTTTTTTATTTTTTGTAATTTTAGTTTTTTATTTTAAAATAATTTAAAAACTCCAACTTGAAACTACTCTATAATTTGAATAGACATTTTTTTTAATTTTCGTTTTTTATTATAAAGTATTTTATTTTATAAATATTTTAATTTAAAAATAATAACCAATAACTAATTATTAACTACTTATGTCATGCGATTTTTTCTTAGGCTGTTACATGGTTTAAGGAAAGGACTTTTTCCTCTCCTTTAAATAATATATAGAATAAATATAGATATTTGTGATAGGGCTAAGCTTGCCCTTCTTCCCAAATCTCATCACGCCCTTCATAGGCGACACTCGGAGCAATACCCGCTCACCGACCATAAAAGCCACATCTCGAACCTTGCGGTCTGCATAACTCTTTTGCCTGGACTGAGCTGTACGAAGCCTATCCTGAATAATCCTGACCTTGTCCAAGGCCTCCTAAACCAGATCCGTACCCAACAACCAAGCCTTTCCCGGCTCAAACCATCCAACTGGAGATCGACACCGCCTACCATATAAAGCCTTATAAGGAGCCATCTGGATACTCGACTAGTAGTTGTTGTTGTAGGCAAACTCTACTAAAGGCAAGAACTGATCCCATGAGCCTCCAAAGTCAATGACACAGGCTCGGAGCATATCCTCTAAAATCTGAATAGTCCGCTCGGACTGCCTGTCCATCTGATTATGAAATATTGTACTCAACTCAACCTGAGTGCCCAACTCTTGCTGCACTGCTCTATAGAAATACGAGGTAAACTGTGTACCTCGGTCCAAAATGATAGACATAGGCACACCATGAAGACGAACAATCTCACGGATATAGATCTTAACTAACCTCTCGGATGAATAGGAGACTGCCACAGAAAATGAAATGCGTTGACTTGGTCAGCCTATCAATAGTGATCCATACTGCGTCGAACTTCCTCCGAGTCTGCGGGAGTCCAACAACAAAGTCTATAGTGATCCGCTCCCACTTCCACTCGGGAAGCTCAATCATTTGAAATAAACCACCAGGCCTCTAATGCTCATACTTAACCTGCCGACAATTCAAACACCGAGCCACATATGCAATGATGTCCTTCTTCATTCTACACCACCAATAATGCTGCCGCAAATCCTGATACATCTTCGCGGCGCCCGGATGAATAGAGTACCGGAAACTATGGGCCTCCTCTAAGATCAACTCTCAGAGCCCATCCACATTAGGCACACAAACGCAACCCTGCAATCTCAAAACTCCATCATCATCTAAGGTACCCTGCTTGGTACCTCCGCACTACACCGTGTCTCTAAGGATACAAATAGGGATCATCATATTGTCGATCTCAAATATGCTCCAATAATGAAGAACGAGCGACTGTGCAAGCTAGTACACGACTGGGCTTAGAGACATCCAACCTCACGAACTGATTGGCCAAAGCCTGAACATCCAAAGCAAGAGGTATCTCACCGATCGGAATATAAGAAAGACTGCCCATACTGGCTGACTTCCTACTCAAAGCATCGGCCACCACATTGGCCTTTCCCGGATGATATAAGATGGTGATATCATAATCTTTCAACAACTCAACCACCTCCTCTGCCTCAAATTCAACTCCTTTTGCTTGAACAAATACTGAAGGCTCTTGTGATCCGTGAACACCACACATGCCACCCCATACAAATAATGCCTCCAAATCTTCAATGCGTGAAAAATGGCTACCAACTCCAAATCATGAACCGAATAGTTCTTCTCATGAATCTTCAACTGTCACGAAGCATAAGCAATGACCTTTCCATCCTGCATCAACACCGCACCAAGCCCAATACGAGATGCATCACAATAAACTATTTAAGGCCCTAAACCACTATAGTTATGCAGGTAATAACGCCATGGAGAGGAAAACCGGCGTCGGCGTGCCGGTTGGCGGGGGTATGAGTTGTTTATTAGAGTAGTTGGCTTGATGTCATCTAAGTAATTTTTTTTCCCATCATAGATAGCATCTAAGTATACTTTTTAGTTTATGGGAACCTTTTTGAATAAATCAATCAAAGAAAATGAAGGGGTAAATCTTAGCTAAGTATAATAATCTCTAGAACAAAAGATAGATAAGGAGAATATGGGTGATGGAATTCTTTATCAAGACCAAAGAACCTTTTTAACGATAATCCTCTCAGTCGCTTTTGTAAGCAAGTTTACAACAAGTGTTATGAGTTAGGAAAAGTGTCCAGGCCTTTACAAGGTTATTTCACGTTATATATATATATAAGGAGCAAAAACCCTTCTAAGCTTTAAAAGATAAGTTACAGGGAATACTCGAAAGGACATTCCTAATATCCCCTAATGGGCCTGCACCACTGCAAGGGTCGTACGATCTCTTGTTCGCCTTAAGGTCGTCCTCTGCAAGATGTCGAGCTACGAGGATCTCGTTGTTATTCATCAACGGTCGGGGTTGTTCAAATTGGACCCATACAATTACATGGCTTAAGGAGAAGACTTTTTCCTCTCCTTTTAATAATATATAGAATAAATATAGATATTTGTGATAACTATAGTTATACAGGTAATAACGCCATGGAGAGGAAAACCGGCGTCGGCGTGCCGGTTGGCGGGGGTATGAGTTGTTTATTAGAGTAGTTGGCTTGATATCATCTAAGTAATTTTTTTTCCCACCATAGATAGCATCTAAGTATACTTTTTAGTTTATGTCCACTTTCCCGAGGAGAATCTCAATGGAATTTAATATAATCCAAAAATTTAAATTTTATTCTCAGACAAGAGGGGTTACTCTGATGGTAAGCAATCTTCACTTCCAACCAAGAAGTTGTGGATTCGAGTCACCCCAAGAGCAGCAAGGTGAGGAGTTCTTGGAGGGAAGGATGTCGAGGGTCTATTTGGAAACAGCCTCTCTACCTCAGGGTAGGGATAAGGTCTGCGTACACACTACCATCCTCAGACCCTACTAGTTGGATTATTTGGGTTGTTGTTGTTGTCTCTTTTATCTATTAAAATTAAATTTTTTTCTTAATAGTTCTGGTGAAGCAAACAAATAAAGGAAAGAGTACAGGAGTATCTGTTATATCATGACGATTAGTGAAGATATAATTCCAAATCATCATTATATATAGTTTGTCTTCCGTTCGCAAATAGGGGTGACAAATAGGCGGGTCATATCTGATATTGGTAGATCGAAAACAGGTAATGTAAGATAAATTATCCGATTCAACTCATATTTAATACGAATACAAAATGCGTTAACCGATAGATAATATGAATGTGATTTCTTTAATACGATCACTTTTGAGAAAATTCATAGTCTCACAAATTTGAGAAACCCCCAATTTGAGTCTTTATAAATGTAAAAATTAAACACATCGGTTATCCATTTTTCAAATGGATAATATGAATCTAACCCATTTTTTAACGGATAATATGGATAGATAAATATTTTTTATCCATTTTTCCACCACCGTTCGCGAATAAGAATACTGCCATTGTAGGAGATTGACCATTTGAAATTTGCAATTTTCTACGATCACTTTGAATTAATACATAATAATATTAACAGTTAGATATTATGGATATCTGATAAAAAAAAATATTACAAAAATTTAGACAAAAATTATTGAGCTCATGTGAACTCATAAAATACACCGTAGATCCGCGCCACTAACTATCATACTCTTAAAGAGAAAGATATGCTGCGGGTTATTATTGTTAATTTTCCAATCATGTTAGATAGAATTTGAGTGGTCAAGCTTCTAAAATCAGCTTATTTTGGGGAATATTTTTTTTCAAAATTATTTTTTTAAAAAAGTATTTTTGTTGAGAAATAATTTGTATTTGGCTATTTAGTTTGAAAAGTGAGTAACAATTAGTGTTTGACCAAGCTTTTAAAAAGTATTTTAAGTATATCTTTGTAAAAAATATTTTTTTAAAAGGTACTTTAGGATAGAAGCCATTTTTTTATTGCTTTTCAAAAACTGCTTCTACTTATCTTAAAAATAATTTATTTATTTTTTCAAAAACTTGGTCAAGCACCTTAATTTAAGAAAAAATACTTTTAACCAAAAAAATAAATACTTTTACCTCAAAAAAATCTTGGCCAAACATGCTATTAGTTCAATTTTCACATTTTTCTATGTTATAATATTGTCAAGTTTTAACTACTACTATTATTTCACAGCATCTTTTCGACTTCTCAAATTGGGCTTAGATTATCAAATATAAGACCAGTAAAATTAAGACTGCCAATCTTAACAAAAGGATAAAGTTGTAAAGTAAATATCATTTAAGTTGCACGACGAACATCAAATCATGTTATTTTACAATTCTAAATTTTCTAGAGATGTATAAAACAATGTGACGGAAGGAGTGCTAATTTGCAACGTATTTTTATACAAATCAAATCGGCAAAATTGGGGCGGAAGGGGAAAAGTAAAAAAAGAAGCGAAAATGACGTTGTATAGCCACTCTTAAAATAATAAGCAAAAAAAATAAAAAATTGTATATATATACATTTTGTATGCTATATAGAAAAACTATACTTTATACACTTTTTCGGCTAACGAATGTAAATAATTTCTTGCGCGAGCTAAAAATGATAAAATTCCAAAAAAACGTAAGGTAATTTGGAAGGGAAGAGTTTTATTTTTATTTTAAAAGAGAGTTGAAAAAGGCTTCTGATGTTTGAGCCTAAAATGGATCTTAAAAACAAATTAGTGAAAATAGCATGGGCCTGCCAGTTTTCTAACTGGCAATCGAAAAATAATCAACGTTTGCAAAGTCACTGAAAACTAATCATTATTTTAGCTGAACCACGAAAAGTTCCACCATAACATGCTGGATTAGCTTCTGCGTATAAATTTCAAGCATATTATGTTGGAACTCCAGCACTAGAGATGGCAATGGGGTAGTACGGGTGCGGGGTGAGGGCGATTTTGATTTTATGTGGGGCGGAGTGGGTTTGATCTTATGCGGCGCGGTACAGGGCAGGTGTAGGTTGAAACTGATTTTTTCAAAATCTAATGTGGGGCGGGGTGGTTACGGATTTCGTTGTGGGTTTAGTACTAACATTTAACTAGTAGAATGAAGAATAGAGTGTTACTACTAAAAAAACTATAGACCATATAAAATAAGAAAAGTAATAAATATAGAGTGGCCGGAGAATTTGACTATGCAATTACTGTTATCAACCTGTCTTCGAAAATAAATTCTGCAAAAAATAACACAAAACATAAGCAAAAAAGTAAAAAAGAAGGGAAAATAACGTTGTATATCCACTCTTAAAATAATAGGCAAAAAAAATAAAAAATGAATATATACATTTTGTATGTGTAACGACCCGACCGGTCGTTTTTAGCATTTGCACTTCGTTCGCCAGTTCTCGTGCATGACTAGCCGTATGATGTATTATGACTCATGTAAATCGTCGGTTTTGGTTTTCAGGTTAATCGGAATAGATATGGAAGAATGGTTCTCAGCTTGAAAATTTAAATTTGAAAGGTTTGACTAAGTTTTGACTTCTTGGTATTTGATATCGGCTTTGAATTTTTATGATTTGATTACCTTCGTTGGGTGATTTTGGACTTAGGAGCATGTCGAATTGTATTTTGGATGTCCGTGGTAAATTTAGGCTTGAAATGGCTAAAAACGGAAATTTAAGTTTGGAAGTTTGACCGAGGGGTTGACTTTTTGATATCGGGATCAAAACCTGATTCTAAAAATTAGAATAGCTCTATTATGTCAATTATGACTTGTGTGCAAAATTTAGGGTCAATCGGACTTGATTTGATAGGTTTCGGCGTTGTTTGTGGAATTTGAAAGTTCCTAAGTTCTTAAGCTTGAATTCGAAGTTGATTTGGTGTTTTGATGTTGTTTTGAGTGATTCGAAGGCTCGACTAAGTGTTAATGATGTAATGGGAGGTGTTGGTATGTTTGGGTTGAGATCCGAGGGCCTCAGGTGTGTTTCGGATGAGTTTTGAGCGAGTTCTGGCATTACCGAAACTCAGGCATTGGTTTTGGTGCTTAAATTTACAGCTGGGGTGGAAATTTTTACCGTTGGGGGCGGTGGTTTTACCGCTGAGGGTAGTGGTTTTACTGCGGTCGGGGAAAATGGTCCGCTGTCCGCGGTCATGAAGAATCCTCAGGTCGTTGGTCCAACTTCGGAAGCCTATATCTTTTGATCTACAAGGAATTTTAAGATGATTCAAAAACAAAAGTTGTAGCCCTTCGTGTCTAGTTTCCTCAAAGATAAAGATATCACAATTTGGACATCTTTAGAGAATGTTATGTCCAAAATACTAAGGCATGTCTATGCAGCCACCAAAAGTGCGGTCAACGGTGGTTTACCGCAGTCATCAGTAGTTTTTCGCGGTTAGCGGTGATGGGAATCCGAGAGGTGCACTATAAATACGAGATTTGGGATTTTATTTCATATTTTGACCTAAGAGCTCGGGTTTTGGCGATTGTTCGATGGATTTTCAAGAAAACCATCGGGGTAAGTGATTCTAACTCAATTTTGGCTAAAATACATGATTATAATGTTGGATTCATCATTTGAGTAGAGATTTGGGGTAAATGAATATTTGGGGTTTGAAAGCTGATTCGGAGTCCGAATTGAGTGAAACTAGTATGGATAGTCTCGTAATTGAATGGGTTGTCGTATTTTGAGACTTTGGTCGTATTTTGAGATGTGGGCCCGAGGGTTGGGTTTGAGAAATTTTGGATTCTTGAGCTAATTTGATTATTTTCTCTTGGGCTTTATTCCATTAGCGCATATTGATGATAATATACTAATTTTGGTTAGATTTGGAGCATCCGAAGGCTGATTCGAGAGGCAAAGGCATCGCGGGCTAGAGTTGGACCGGATAGAGGTAAGTAATGATTGTAAATATTTGTCCTGAGAGTATGAAACCCTGGAATTCACATCGTTGTGCTATGAAACCCTAGATGACGAGCGTGGGATCGTGCACCGTTGGGGATTGTGACTTGGTCCGTCCAGTATGACTATTTAGTCGCGTATTTGACTGAAAACTATTTGATATCATTGTGTTTTAGAAAGTATTATCATGTTTTGGGTTGATTGCTATATTTGAGCCTTGTGCCAACTGTTTTGGACCCTTAGGGGGATTTTTATTACTGTTCCTCACTATTTTGACTTCATATTTGCACTCTGTCATGCAGTATTCTACTGTTTTTATAACTCAGCCATGTTTACTCCGTTTTTGATATTTGTAAATGATATTTTAGGCTGAGCATCATGTTTTACTGTTGCCCGAGTGGCTTGAGAGATTTTTGACTAAGTGAGGCCGAGGACCTGCGTTGTGATGATATTATGGGATCGGGCTGCACGCCGCAGTAGTGTGATACTGATTTATGATTATGAGGTCAAAGGCCTGATTTGTATGCCACAGGGTGGCTTGATATAAGGCCGAGAGCCTGTTTGATTGTGCCAGGAGATGGATTGCTATTGCGCTTGGGTCGTAAGGGGTCCCTCCCGGAGTCTGTACACCCCCAGTGAGCCTGGGTACCTAGTGTAAGTGATATGTTGTAGCCCGAAGGGCTGTTATTGTTTCATAGTGATGTCTGAGGGGCTGTTCTTGATGCATGTTTTCCCGAGGGGTGATTCTTGATTTATGTTATGCCCGAGGGGCTGATTACGAGTGATTGTGAGGTAGCCTGAGGGGCTGGTTCTGTTGATATTATGCCCGAGGGGCGGTTTATGATACATGTTTTGCCCAAGGGGTTGTTTACGTTTTTCATCATTTTTACTCACTGTTTTATCACTCGTTTGAAACTATAGAAAGTTGTTTTGAAATATTTTACCGAAACTAAGCATGATTTACGAAGTAAATAATTTTTGTACCGTGTTGAAAATATCTTGCATTTGTTGTAGCATTTTGATGTGGTTTAAGTGTTTTATTGCTGCTCAGCTTTCTTCACTCTTATTACTTACTGAGTTGGAGTACTCACATTACTCCCTGCACCTTGTGTGCAGATTTAGATATTTCTGAACCCGATAGCGGGTGTTGATTTCTCAGTGGCAGAGTCATCGAAGTTGGCAAGGCAGCTGTCGGCGTTCGCAGCACTGTTTTTCTTCCTCTTGTTTCATTAGACTGTATTTAGTACATTTTCAAACTTTTTATTGTATTCAGACCTTGGTAGATGCTCGTGACTTGTGACACTCCGATGTCGGGCATGTGTATTTTGTTTCCACACAGTTCATTTAAACTTACATTATGGGATTATTAATTAATTAATGGCTTAAAATGACTTTTATTGAATACTGATTGAATACGGGATTTGTGTCGGCTGGCCTAGTTTCACTATAGGCGCCATCACGACCGGGTCGATTTTAGGGTCGTGACAATATGCTATATAGAAAAACTATACTTTATACACTTTTTCGGCTAACGAATGTAAATAATTTCTTGCGCGAGCTAAAAGTGATAATACTCCAAAAAAGCAAGCTAACGTTGAAGGGAAGAGTTTTTTTTTTATTTTAAAAAAGAGTTGAAAAAGGCTTCTAATGTTTGAGCCTAAAATTGATCTTAAAAAAAATTAGTGAAAATAGCATGGGCCTGCCAGTTTTCTAAATAGCAATCGAAAAATAGTCAGCGTTTGCAAAATTACTGAAAAATAATCATTATTTTAGCTTAACCACGAAAAGTTCCAGCATAATATACTGGATTAGCTCCTGCGTATAAACTTCCAGCATATTATGTTGGAACTCCAGCACTAGAGATGGCAATAGGGTAGTACGGGTGCGGGGCGGGGGCGATTTTGATTTTATGCGGGGCGGGATGGGTTTCATCTTATGCGGAGCGGTACGGGGCGGGTGTAGGTCAAAACTAATTTTTTCAAAATCTAATGTGGGGCGGGGTGGTTGCGAATTTCGTTGTGGGTTTAGTACTAACATTTAACGAGTAGAATGAAGAATAAAGTGTTACTATAAAAAAAACTATAGACCATATAAAATAAGAAAAGTGATAAATATAGCATGTCGGAGAATTTGACTATGCAATTACTGTTATCAACCTGTATTCGAAAATAATTTCTACAAAAAATAACACAAAATAGAAGCAGAAAAGTAGAAAAGAAGGGAAAATGACATTGTATAGCCACTCTTAAAATAATAGATAAAAAAATAAAAAATTGAATGTATATACGTTTTGTATGCTATATAGAAAACTATACTTTATATACTTTTTTGGCTAATGAATGTAAACATTTTCTTGCGCGAGTTAAAAGTGATAATACTCCAAAAAAAGTAAGGTAACGTTGAAGGGAAGAGTTTTTATTTTTATTTTAAAAGAGTGTTGAAAAAGGCTTCTCATGTTTGAGCCTAAAATAAATCTTAAAAATAAATTAGTGAAAATAGCACGGGCCTGCTAGTTTTCTAACTGGCAATCGAACAATCAGCGTTTGCAAAGTCACTAAAAACTAATCATTATTTTAGCTGAACCACGAAAAGTTCCAGCATAATATGCTGGATTAATCCTGCATATAAACTTCCAGCATATTATGTTGGAACTCCAACACTAGAGATGGCAATAGGGTAGTACGGGTGCGGGGCGGGGGCGATTTTGATTTTATGCGGGGCGGGATGGGTTTGATCTTATGTGGAGCGGTACGGGGCGGGTGTAGGTCAAAACTGATTTTTTCAAAATCTAATGTGGGGCGGGGTGGTGACGGATTTCGTTGTGGGTTTAGTACTAACATTTAACGAGTAGAATGAAGAATAGAGTGTTACTATAAAAAAAACTATAGACCATATAAAATAAGAAAAGTGATAAATATAGCATGGTCGGAGAATTTGACTATGCAATTACTGTTATCAACCTGTATTCGAAAATAATTTCTACAAAAAATAACACAAAATAGAAGCAGAAAAGTAGAAAAGAAGGGAAAATGACATTGTATAGCCACTCTTAAAATAATAGATAAAAAAAATAAAAAATTGAATATATATACATTTTGTATGCTATATAGAAAACTATACTTTATATACTTTTTCGGCTAATGAATGTAAATAATTTCTTGCGCGAGTTAAAAGTGATAATACTTCAAAAAAAGTAAGGTAACGTTGAAGGGAAGAGTTTTTATTTTTATTTTAAAAGAGTGTTGAAAAAGGCTTCTCATGTTTGAGCCTAAAATAAATTAGTGAAAATAGCACGGGCCTGCTAGTTTTCTAACTGGCAATCGAACAATAGTCAGCGTTTGCAAAGTCACTGAAAACTAATCATTATTTTAGCTGAACCACGAAAAGTTCCAGCATAATATGCTGGATTAATCCTGCGTATAAACTTCCAGCATATTATGTTGGAACTCCAACACTAGAGATGGCAATAGGGTAGTACGGGTGCGGGGCGGGGGCGATTTTGATTTTATGCGGGGCGGGATGGGTTTGATCTTATGCGGAGCGGTACAGGGCGGGTGTAGGTCAAAACTGATTTTTTCAAAATCTAATGTGGGGTGGGGTGGTTGCGGATTTCGTTGTGGGTTTAGTACTAACATTTAACGAGTAGAATGAAGAATAGAGTGTTACTATAAAAAAAACTATAGACCATATAAAATAAGAAAAGTGATAAATATAGCATGGTCGGAGAATTTGACTATGCAATTACTGTTATCAACCTGTATTCGAAAATAATTTCTACAAAAAATAACACAAAATAGAAGCAGAAAAGTAGAAAAGAAGGGAAAATGACATTGTATAGCCACTCTTAGAATAATAGATAAAAAAATAAAAATTGAATATATATACATTTTGTATGCTATATAGAAAAATATACTTTATATACTTTTTCGGCTAATGAATGTAAATAATTTCTTGCGCGAGTTAAAAGTGATAATACTCCAAAAAAAAGTAAGGTAACGTTGAAGGGAATAGTTTTTATTTTTATTTTAAAAGAGTGTTGAAAAAGGCTTCTCATGTATGAGCCTAAAATAAATCTTAAAAATAAATTAGTGAAAATAGCACGGGCCTACCAGTTTTCTAAATGGCAATCGAAAAATAGTCAGCGTTTGCAAAGTCACTAAAAACTAATCATTATTTTAGCTGAACCACGAAAAGTTCCAGCATAATATGCTGGGTTAATCCTGCGTATAAACTTCCAGCATATTATGTTGGAACTCCAACACTAGAGATGGTAATGGGGTAGTACAGGTGCGGGGCGGGGGCGAATTTGATTTTATGCGAGGCGGGGTGAGTTTGATCTTATGCGGAGCAGGATGGGGCGGGTGTAGGTTGAAACTAATTTTTTCAAAATCTAATATGGGTCGGGGTGGTTGTGGATTCCGTTGTGGGTTTAGTACTAACATTTAACGAGTAGAATGAAGAATAGAGTGTCAGTACTAAAACAACTATAGACCATATAAAATAAGAAAAGTAACAATGTGACGACCGGCTAGTCGTCTCATGAGTTACCGCTCTGTTTCCCCCATTTCTGCTTCTTATTGCTTTGTTTACCGGTTATATATGTGATCTGGTTGGTTGGCTCGGGTTCGGAAAGGTTTTGAGAAGGTTTGAGACACTTAGTCTCTTTTGAGGAAGCTTAAGTTGGAAAAGTCAACCGGATGTTAACTTATATTTTAGAGGGCTCGGATGTGAGTTCCGATAGTTCGGATAGCTTCGAGAGGTGATTTGAGACTTGTGAGCGTGATCGGAATGAGTTTTGGAGGTCCGGAGTAGATTTAGGCTTGAATTGGCGAAGTTGGAATTTTGGCATTTTTCGGTTGATAGGTGAGATTTTGATATAGGGGCCGGAATGGAATTCCGGGAGCTGTAGTGGTTTTGTTGTGTCATTTGGGATGTGTGCGCAAAATTTTAGGTCATTCGGACGTGGTTTGGTATACTTTTTGATCAAAAGCGTAATTCGGAAGATTTTGGAAACTTAGGCTTGAATCCGATGTGTGTTGGTTGATTCGGTGGTATATGATGTGTTTGTGCTTTTGGTTGAGGTACCGGGGGCCTCGGGGTGATTTCGGGTGGTTGGCAGAAAGAATGGAAATAGGAATTGGCAGCTGAAGTGTTGGAGCTGCTGTCATAACCGCATTTGCGGATGGGAGGCCGCAGGTGCGACCCCCGCAGATGCGGAAAGAAGTCGCAGAAGCGAAAAGGACCAAGAAGAGCTGGAACCGAAGAAGCGGTCAAGGAGCCGCACCTGTGATGGCGTAGGTGCGGACTATGCATCACAAATGCAAAGTTTGGCATTTAAGTGGTTTACGCAGAAGCGCACCTGGGACCGCAGGTGCGAGCTTGTGACCGCAGAAGTGGTTTAGCTGGGGCAGAACATATAAATTCATTCCTTCACGATTTCTGAGCTATTGTACCATTCCTAAGTCGATTTTTGGAGCTTTTTGGGCGATTTGAAGAAGGTTTTCAAGGGGGTTTCATTAAGGTAAGGATTTTGGACATAAAACTCATTTCTATTGTATTATTTCACGGATTAGGGCTGTAATTATGGAAATTTAAGGGTTAAAATTGGGGAAACTAGGGCTTGGTATTGGAGACCTAGACTTGAGGATTTGAGGGACCATTTGTGGTCGGATTTTGGGACTTTTGATATGTATGAACTCGTGGGGAGATAAGGAATCTATTGATATAAAATTTATTAAATTTTGAAACGTGGGCTCGGGGGTCGGTTTTGGTTAAATTCGGGATTCATGTTGTAAATTGATTATTTTTGCATGGACTTTGTTCCCTTAGCCTATTTTGATGTCGTGGTTCTGGTTTTGGATAGATTCAACACGAGTGGAGGCCGATTCGAGGGGAAAGGCGTCGCGAGCTAGAGTTTGGACTAGATTGAGGTGAGTAATGAGTGTAAATGTTGTCTTGAGGGTAGGAAACCCTGGATTGCACATCGTTGTGCTATATTGAGGTGACGTACACGCTAGATGACGAGCATATGGTCGTGCACTGTTGGGGATTGTGGCTTAGTCTATTCCAAATGATTGTTTTACCGCGTATTTGACTGAAAACTGTTTGCTATTATCATGTTTTGGGCTAAATTCCATATTGGGTCCTCGTGCCAATTATTTGAACCTTTAGGGGGGTTTTACTGATATTTCCTCACTGTTTTGACTTAATACTTGAACTCAGTAATGCTATAATCTACTGTTTTCATGACTCAACCATGTTTACTATGCTTTAACACTTAAAATGATGTTTTAAATGATATTTTGGGTTGAGCACCATGTTTTACTGTTTCCCGAGTGGCTTGTGAGATTCTGACTGAGTAAGGCCGAGGGCCTATGTTGTGAGGAAATACCTGATTATGATTATGAGGACGAGGGCCTGAGATTTGTACGCTACGAGGTGGCTTGTGATATGAGGCCGAGAGCCTGTGTGATTATGCCACGAGATGGCTTGATATTGCGCTTGGGTCGTAAGGGGCCTCTCCAAGAGTCTGCACACCCCCAGTGAGCGCGGGTACCCATTGTGATGTGAGATATAGCCCGAGGGGCTGGTGTTGTTTATGATATTGCCCGAGGGGCTGGTGTTGTTTATGATATTGCCCAAGGGGCGGATTTTTGTTGACATTGTGCCGAGGGGAGGTTCTTTATGTGTTTATCTTTCCTAGTTGCCTGTCACTTACTTTCTTAATTGTTAAAAAGGCATTTTTAAGAAGTTTAAACTGAGCTAAAGTGACTTCACATATTTTATTGCTTCATTGTTTTACTGGCTTTTATTGTTTCTTTATAGCCTGTTGACGTGCCTTTGCGTGGTTTCTTAGTACTCAGTCTGCATTTATTATTATTACTCACTGATTTGGAGCACTCACTTTACTCCCTACACCCCGTGTGCAGATTCAGGCACATCAGGTCCTGGTTGCGAAGGTTGAGAGCTGTCCAGTAGATTTCGGAGATTCATTAGGTAGTTGCCATGCGATTTGAAGCCCAATGCTTCCCCCTCTATCTTATTTCCTTCTGTTTTAGTTATGTAATAGTGGAGTAGACTTGTAGTATTTTTGTAGATGCTCATGAGTGGTGATACCCCGATCTCGGGGTATGTCTTTTTTCGCAAACTGTATTATTTACCTTATTTTGGGATTTATGCTTATGATTAAGACTTAGTTTTATTACTTAATTGCTTAAAAAATAAATTGGGAATGTGTCGGCTGGCTTTGTCTTCACGAGAGGCACCATCACGACCGGGTCCGGGTTTAGGGTCGTGACAAGTTGGTATCAGAGCCTAGGTTACATAGGTCTCACGAATCATGAGCAGGTTTAGTAGAGTCTCGCAGATCGGTACAGAGACGTCTGTATTTATCCTCGAGAGGCTGCAGAACCTTTAGGAAGAACTTCATATTCTTGAAATTCTTGTCGTGCGAATCTGTTGATCCAATTACTAAACTTCTGCTATTCTATTATCTCACAGATGGTGAGGAAACACGCTACCGGTCAGGATGGACGGCCACTAGTACCACCTGTTGTGGCCACTAGAGGCTGAGGACATGGTCACGGTCGTGGTAGGGGCAGGGGTGTGGCCCGCACAACAGCTAGGGCAGCACCTACAGATCCGCCCCGATGTCCCAGTTGTGGATGCTCCAGCAACACCAGTTGTGCCCATTGTAATTCCGGGTCTTCAGGAGGCCTTGGCTTAAATTCTATCGGTATGCACTGGCCTAGCTCAGGCGGTCTCAGTTACTACAGCCGCAACCACTTCTCAGGCTGGGGGAGGCACTCAGACTCCCGCTGCTCCCACACCTGAGCAGGTCGTGTAGGGACTTCAAACACTGAGGGCGCATCCAGCCCAGCCGGTTGCAGCTTCTCAGGACTATGTAGGTCCTGCCATGCCAGAGGACGAACAGTGTAGGTTGGAGAGGTTTGGTAGACTTCAGCCTCCGACTTTCAGTGGTGCAGAGGGTGAGGATGCCCAGGGTCTCTTGGATAAGTGTCAGAGGATACTTCGTACAGCTAGTATTCTGGAGACCAGCGGGGTCGCTTTCACTACTTATCAGGTTTCTGGAGCTGCCTTCACTTGGTGGGAGGCTTTTGAGAAGCGTAGGCCTGTTGGTGAAACACCTCTTACCTGGCAGCAGTTCTCCGTTCTCTTTCTGGAGAAGTATGTGTCGCAGTCTCGCAAAGAGGAGCTGCGCAGGCAGTTTGAGTGGTTGTGTCAGGGAGAGATGACTGTGATGCAGTATGAGATGAGGTTCTCTGAGTTAGCTCGTCATGCTATTTGGTTGGTTTCGATAGAAAGAGAGAGGATTAGGAGGTTTGTGGATGGCCTCACTTATCAGCTTCGTATTCTCATGACTAGGGAAAGGGTGTCTAGTGCTACTTTTGAGGAGGTTGTAGACATTGCTCGAGAGATTGAGTTAGTTCGTCGCCAGAAGCGAGAGGATAGGGAGGCCAAGAGGCCTCGAGGATCTGGTAGCTGTAGTGGTGCTCCGTCGAGAGGTTAGTTTCAGCACGACAGAGGTCGTCCATTCAGGCATGCTCAACTAGCTCCCTAGGTTATCGTGGGGCGTCATCGGGTCATGGTTCTTACAGTTCTCATCAGGGCCAGTCATTACTTAGTGCCCTTCTAGCTTAGAGTTCATCTCGTGCTTCATTAGTCCAGGGCTCCTCTATATCAGGTGCATCAGCTAATCATTCTAGTTCTAGGGGTCCTTTCAGTCCCCGTCTCCAGCACCCGGGGGTTGTTATGAGTGTGGAGAGATAGGTCATATATGGATGTAGTGTCCTCGTCGTCTTGCGGGTTCATCTCAGCAAAGGAGTCAGCAATCGACTTCAGTGCCAGCTACTTCATCACCACCCACCCACCCAGCTAGTGGTGGAGGTCAGTCAGCTAGGGGTCACCCTAGAGGGGAAGATCGATCATATGGCGGTCAGACCCATTTCTATGCACTTCCAGCTAGACCCGATGCTATTGCTTCTGATGTTGTTATTATAGGTATTGTTTCAGTCTGCCATAGAGATGCCTATATATTATTTGATCCTGGTTCCACCTTTTCTTATGTGTAATCATACTTTGCTCGTTATTTGGATACGCCTCGTGAGTCTCTTGTTTCACCTGTTCATGTATCTACTCCGGTGGGCGATACTGTTGTTGTAGAACGTGTGTACCGGTCGTGTGTGGTGACTATTGGGGGTCTGGAGACCCAAGTGGATATGTTGTTATTATGTATGGTAGATTTCGATGTTATTTTGGGCATGAATTGGCTATCTCTGTGTCGTGCTATTCTGGACTGTCATGCTACGACAGTGATATTGGCTATACCGGGTGTGCCATGGATTGAGTGGCGAGGTTTGACTAATTATGTTTCCAGTAGGGTAATTTCATTTTTGAAGGCCTAGCGTATGGTTGGGAAGGGTTGTTTGTCGTATTTAACCTTTGTGAGAGATGTCGGTACAGAGACTCCCAGTATTGATTCTGTTCCAGTTGTGAGAGATTTTCCCGATGTATTTCCTATAGACCTGTCGGGCATGCCATCGGACATGGATATTGATTTTGGTATTGATCTGGTGCCGGGACTCAACCTATTTCTATTCCACCGTATCGTATGACACCAGCGGAGTTGAAGGAGTTAAAGGAGCAACTTCAGGAACTCCTTGATAAGGGGTTCATTCGGCCTAGTATGTCACCTTGGGGTGCGCCGGTTCTATTTGTGAAGAATAAGGATGGCAATATGAGGATGTGCATTGATTATAGGCAGTTGTACAAAGTAACAATTAAGAACAAGTATCATTTGCCTCGCATTGATGATTTATTCGACCAGCTTCAGAGAGCGAGAGTGTTCTCCAAGATTGATCTCCGTTCAAGTTATCACCAGTTGAAGATCAGGGACTCGGATTTTCTTAAAATGACTTTCAGGACCCGATATGGTCATTATGAGTTCTTGTTGATGTCTTTTGGGTTGACCAATGCCTGAGCAGTGTTCATGCATTTGATAAACAGCGTGTTCCGGCCTTATCTCGACTCATTTGGCATAGTCCTCATTGATGATATTCTAGTGTATTTGCGTAGTTAAGAGGAGCACGCGGTGCATTTGAGAGTTGTGTTGCAAAGATTGAGGGAGGAGAATCTTTATGCAAAATTCTCCAAGTGTGAGTTTTGGCTCAGTTTAGTGTATTTCTTGGGGCACGTGGTGTCCAGCCAGGGTATTCAGTTGATCCGAAGAAGATAGAGGCAGTTCAGAGTTGGCCCAGACCGTCCTCAACCACAGAGATTCGCAGCTTCCTTGGTTTGGCGGGTTATTACCGTCGGTTTGTTTAGGGGTTCTCATCTATCGCATCGCCCTTGACCAAGTTGACTCAGAAGGATGCTTCATTTGTATGGTCAGATGAGTGTGAGGAGAGCTTTCAGAAGCTAGAGACATCCTTGACCACAGCTCCAGTGTTAGTACTTCCATCAGCTTCAAGTTCATATATCATGAATTGTGATGCTTCGAGAGTTAGTATTTGGTGTGTATTGATGCAAGAGGGTAGAGTTATTGTTTATGCTTCTCGTCAGTTAAAGCCCCATGAGAAGAACTACCCCGTTCATGATTTGGAGTTGGCTGCCATTGTGCACCATTGAAGATTTGGAGGCATTATCTATATGGTGTGTCTTGCGAGGTGTTTACCGATCATCGTAACCTCCAGCACTTGTTCAAGCAGAAGGATCTCAATTTGAGGCAGCGGAGGTGGTTGGAGTTGCTAAAGGATTATGATATTAGTATATTGTACCATCCGGAGAAGGCCAATGTGGTGGCCGATTCTTTGAGCCGAAAGACAGTGAGTATGGGGAGTTTGGCATATATTCTAGTTGGGGAGAGACCTCTTGTAGTTGATGTTCAGGCCTTGGCCAATCAGTTCGTGAGGTTAGATATTTTGGATCCCAGTCGGGTATTGGCTTGTGTGGTTTCTCGGTCTTCCTTATATGATCGCATCAGAGAGCGCCAATATGATGATCCTCATTTGCTTGTCCTTAGGGACATAGTTCAGCACGATGATGTTAGAGATGTGACCATTGGTGATGATAGGGTTATGAGGATGCAGGACCGGATATGTGTGCCCAATGTAGATGGGCTTCGGGAGTTGATTCTGGAGGATGCCCATAGCTCGTGGTATTCCATTCATCCGGGGTGCCGCGAAGATGTATCAGGATTTGAGGCAGCATTATTGGTGGAGGAGAATAAAGAAAGACATTGTGGGATTTTCAGCTCGGTGTCTCAATTGTCAGCAGGTGAAATATGAGCATCAGAGACTGGGTGGCTTGCTTCAGCGGATGGATATTCCAGAGTGGAAGTGAGAGCGGATCACCATGGACTTTGTAGTTGGGCTCCTACGGACTTTGAGGAAGTTCGATGCTATTTGGGTGATAGTGGATCGGCTGACCAAGTCCACGCACTTCATTCCTCTGTGTACTACCTATTCTTCAGAGCGGTTGGCAGAGATCTATATCTGGGAGGTTGTTCGCCTGCATGGTGTCCCAGTTTTCATTCATTTCAGATAGGGGCACTCAGTTTACTTCACAGTTTTAGAGGTCTGTGCAGTGAGAGTTGGGTACCCAGGTTGAGTTGAGCACAAATTTTTACCTTGAGACGGAGGGGCAGTCCGACGCACTATTCAAATATTGGAGGACATTTTGCGTGCTTGTGTCATTGATTTCGGAGGCTCATGGGATCAGTTTCTACCGCTTGCAGAGTTTACTTATAACAACAACTACTAGTCAAGTATTCCGATGGCTCCATATGAGGCTTTGTATGGGAGGCAGTGTAGATCTCGAGTTGGTTGGTTTGAGCTGGGTAAGGCTTGGGTAAGGCTAGGATATTGGGGATAGACATGGTGCAGGATGCTTTAGAAAAGGTGAAGGTAATTCAGGAGAGGCTTCGTACAGCGCAGTCGAGACAAAAGAGTTATGCTGACAGGAAGGATCGGGATGTGTCCTACATGGTTGGTGAGAAGATTCTATTGAAGGTATCACCCATAAAGGGTGTTATGAGATCTGGGAAGAAGGGAAAATTGAGTCCTCGATTCATTGGGCCTTTTGAGGTGCTTCGGAGGATTGGGGAGGTGGCTTATGAGCTTGTTTTGCCACCAAGCTTGCCGAGTGTGCATCCGGTATTTCATATTTTAATGCTCTGAAGGTATATTGGGGATCCGTCTCATGTTTTGGGTTTCATCACGGTGCAGTTAGATAGTGACCTGACTTATGATGTGGAGCCAACAACTATTTTGGAGCGTCAGGTTCGAAAGTTGAGATCAAAGGATATAGCTTCAGTGAAAGTGCAGTGGAGAGGTCGGTCCGTGGAAGAGGCTATCTGGGATACCGAGCGGGAGATGCGGAGTAGATATCCTCACCTGTTTCAGGCTTCAGGTATGCTTCTTGACTCGTTCGAGGACGAACGTTTGTTTAAGAAGGGAAGGTTGTGACAACCTAGCCACTCGTCTCGTGAGTTAACGCTCCGTTTCGCCTAATTCTGCTTCTTATTACTTTGTTTATCGATTCTATATGTGATTGGGTTGGTTGGATCGAGTTCGGAAAAGTTTTAAGAAGGTTTAAGACACTTAGTCTCTTTTGAGGAAGCTTAAGTTAGAAAAGTCAACCAGATGTTGACTTATGTGTTAGAGGGATCAGATGTGAGTTTCAATTATTTGGATAGCTTCAGGAGGTGATTTGAGACTTAAGAGCGTGATCTGAGTGAGTTTTGGAGGTTCGGAGTAGATTTAGGCTTGAATTGGCGAAGTTGGAATTTTGGCATTTTTCGGTTGATAGGTGAGATTTTGATATAGGGGTCAGAATGGAATTCCGGGAGCTATAATAGTTCCGTTGTGTCATTTGGGATGTGTATGCAAAATTTTAGGTCATTCGGACGTGGTTATGTATACTTTTTGATCAAAAGCGTAATTCGGAAGATTTTGGAAACTTAGACTTGAATCCGATGTGTTTTGATTGATTCGGTATTGTTTGAGGTGTTTTGAAGATTGGTATAAGTTTGGATGGTGGTATATAATGTGTTTGTGCTTTTGGTTGAGGTCCCGGGGGCCTCCGGGTGATTTCGGGTGGTTGACGGAAAGAATGGAAATAGGAATTGGCAACTGAAGTGTTAGAGCTGCTCTCATAACCGCATCTGCAGTTGGGAGGCCGCATATGCAGAAAGGAGTCGCAGAAGTGAAAAGGACCAAGGAGAGCTGGAACCGCAAAAGCGGTCAAGGAGTTGCACCTGTGATGGAGCAGGTGCAAACTATGCATCACAGATGCGGAGTTTGGCATTTAAGTGGTTTGCGCAGAAGTGCACCTGGGACCGCAGGTGCGAGCTTGTGAACGCAGAAGCGATTTAGCTGGGGGAGAACATATAAATTCATTCCTTCGCGATTTTTGAGCTATTCCACCATTCCTAAGTCGGTTTTTGGAGGCTTTTGGGTGATTTGAAGAAGGTTTTCAATGGGGTTTCATTGAGGTAAGGATTTTGGACCTAAAACTTGTTTCTATGGTATTATTTTACGGATTAGGGCTGTAATTATGGAAATTTAAGGGTTAAAATTGGGGAAACTAGGGCTTGATATTAGAGACCTAGACTTAAGGATTTGAGGGTCATTTATGGTCGGATTTAGGGACTTTTGATATGTATGAACTTGTGGGGAGATAAGAAATCTATTGATATAAAATTTATCGAATTCCAAGACGTGGGCCTGGGGGTCAGGTTTTGGTTAGATTCAGAATTAATGTTGTAAATTGATTATTTTTGCATGGGCTTTGTTCCCTTAGCATATTTTGACGTCGTGTTCTGATTTTGGATAGATTCGACTCGAGTGGAGGCCGATTAGAGGGGAAAAGGTATCGCGGGCTGGAGTTTGGACCAGATTAAGGTGAGTAATGAGTGTAAATGTTGTTCTGAGGGTATGAAATCCCGGATTGCATATCGTTGTGCTATATTGAGGTGACGCACATGCTAGATGACGAGCGTATGGTCGTGCACTGTTGGGGATTGTGACTTAGTCCAAACCGAATGATTGTTTTACCGCGTATTCGACTGAAAACTATTTGATATCATCACGTTTTGGACTGAATGCCATATTTGGGTCTCGTGCCAACTATTTGAACCTTCAGGGGTTTTTTTACTGATATTTCCTCATTGTTTTGACTTTATACTTGAACTCAGTCATGCTATAATCTACTGTTTTCATAACTCAGCCATGTTTACTCTGCTTTAAAACTTAAAATGATGTTTTAAATGGTATTTTGCGCTGAGCACCATGTTTTACTGTTGCTCGAGTAGCTTCTGAGATTCTAACTGAGTAAAGTCGGGGGCCTATGTTGTGAGAAAACACCTGATTATGATTATGAGGCCGAGGGCCTGAGATTTGTATGCTACGAGGTGGCTTGTGATATGATGCCGAGAGCCTATGTGACTATGCCACGAGATGGCTTGATATTGCGCTTGGGCTGTAAGGTGCCCCTCTAGGAGTCTGCACACCCTTAGTGAGCGTGGGTACCCATTGTGATGTGAGATATAGCCCGAGGGGCTGGTATTGTTTATGATATTGCCCGAGGGGCGGATTGTTGATTGACATTGTACCGAGGGGCGGTTCTTTATGTGTTTATCTTTCCTAGTTGCCTGTCACTTACTTGCTTAATTGTTAAAAAGGAATTTTTAAGAAGTTTAAACTGAGCTAAAGTGACTTCACATATTTTATTGCTTCATTTTTTACTGGCATTTATTGTTTCTTTATTGCCTGTTGACGTGCCTTTGCGTGGTTTCTTATTACTCAGTCTTCATTTATTATTATTACTCACTGAGTTGGAGTACTCATTTTACTCCCTACACCCTGTATGCAGATTCAGGCGCATCAGGTCCTGCTTGTGAGGGTTAAGAGTTGTCCAGCAGATTCTGGAGATTCACAAGGTAGCTGCCCCGCGATTCGTAACCCAGTGTTTCTCCCTCTATTTTATTTCCCTCTTTTTTAGTTATATAATAGTAGAGTAGACTCGTTCAGACTTGTAGTATAATTGTAGATGCTCATAACTGGTGACACCCCGATGTCGGGCTATGTCGTTTTTTGCAAATTGTATTATTTACCTTATTTTGGGTTCTATGATTATGATTAAAATTTATTTTTATTACTTAATTGCTTAAAAAATGAATTGGGAACGTGTCAGCAGGCCTTGTCTTCACGAGAGGCGTCATCACGACCGAATCCGCGTTTAGGGTCGTGACAAATAAATATAGAGTGGTCGGAAAATTTGACTATGCAATTACTTTTATCAACCTGTATTCGAAAATAATTTCTGCAAAAAATAACAAAAAACAAAAGCAGAATAGTAAAAAAGAAGGGAAAATGACGTCGTATAGCTACTTTTAAAATAATAGGCAAAAAATAACAAATTGAATATATATACATTTTGTATGCTATATACAAAAACTATACTTTATACACTTTTTCGGCTAAAGAATGTAAGTAATTTCGTGCGCTAGCAAAAAGTGATAATACTCCAAAAAAAAGTAAGGCAACGTTGAATGGAAGAGTTCTTATTTTTATTTTAAAAGAGAATTGAAAAAGGCTTATGATGTTTGAGCCTAAAATAGATCTTAAAAACAAATTAGTGAAAATAGGGCCTGCCGGTTTTCTAACTTGCAATCGAAAAATAGTCAGCGTTTGCAAAGTCACTGAAAACTCATAATTATTTAAACTGAACCATGAAACGTTCCAGCATAATATGCTGGATTAGCTCCTGCGAAAGAACTTCCAGCATATTATGTTGGAACTCCAACACTAGAGATGACAATGGGGCAATACAAGTGCAGGACGGGGGCGATTTTGATTTTATGCGGGGCGGGGTGGGTTTGAACTTATGCGGAGCGGGATGGGGAGGGTGTAGGTTGAAACTGATTTTTTCAAAATCTAATGTGGGGCAAGGTGGTTGCGGATTTCGTTGTGAGTTTAGTACTACCATTTAACGAGTAGAATGAAGAATAGAGTGTTAGTACTAAAAAACTATATACCAAATAAAATAAGAAAGTAATAAATATAGAGTGGACGGAGAATTTGAATATGCAATTACTGTTATCAACCTGTATTTGAAAATAATTTCTACAAAAAATAACACAAAAAAGAAGCAGAAAAGTAAAAAAGAAGGGAAAATAACGTTGTATAACCACTCTTAAAATATTAGGCAAAAAAAATAAAAAATTGAATATATATACATTTTGTATGCTATATACAAAAACTATACTTTATACACTTTTTCGGCTAATGAATGTAAATAATTTCTTGTGCGAGCTATAAGTGATAATACTCCAAAAAAAGTAAGGTAACGCTGAAGGGAAGAGTTTTTATTTTTATTTTAAAAGAGAGTTGAAAAAGGCTTCTGATGTTTGAGGCCAAAATGGATCTTAAAAACAAATTAATGAAAATAGAACGGGCCTGCCAATTTTCTAACTGGCAATCGAAAAATAGTTAGCGTTCGCAAAGTCACTGAAAACTAATAATTATTTTAGGTGAACTACGAAAAGTTCCAGCATAACATGTTGGATTAGCTCCTGCGTATAAACCTCTAGCATAATATGTTGGAACTCCAGCTCTAGAGATGGCAATGGGGTAGTACAGGTGTGGGGCGGGGGCGATTTTGATTTTATGCAGGGCGAGGTGGAGTTGATCTTATGCGGAGAGGGACGGAGAGGGTGTAGGTTGAAACTGATTTTTTCAAAATCTAATGTGGGGCGGGGTGGTTGCGGATTTCGTTGTGGGTTTAGTATTAATATTTAACGAGTAGAATGAAGAATAGAGTGTTAGTACTAAAAAAACTATAGACCATATAAAATAAGAAAAATAATAAATATGGAGTGGTCAGAGAATGTGACTATGCAATTACTGTTATCAACCTGTATTCGAAAATAATTTTTGCAAAAAATAACACAAAGCAGAAGCAGAAAAGTAAAAAAGAAGGAAAATGACGTTGTATAACCACTCTTAAAATAATAGGCAAAAAATAATATATATATATATATATATATATATATATATATATATATATATATATATATATATATATATATATATATATATTGTATGCTATATACAAAAACTATACTTTATACACTTTTTCGGCTAACGAATGTAAATAATTTCTTGTGCGAGCTATAAGTGATAATACTCCAAAAAAAGTAAGGTAACGTTGAAGGGAAGAGTTTTTATTTGTATTTTAAAAGAGAGTTGAGGAGGTTGTAGACATTGCTCGAGAGATTGAGTTAGTTCGTCGCTAGAAGCGAGAGGAGAGGGAGGCCAAGAGGCCTCGAGGATCTGGTAGCTATAGTGGTGCTCCGTCGAGAGGTCAGTTTCAGCACGACAGAGGTTGTCCATTCAGGCATGCTCAGTCAGCTCCCTAGGTTATCGTGGGCGTCAACGGGTCATGGTTCTCACAGTTCTCATCAGGGCCAGTCATCACTTAGTGCCCTTCTAGCTTAGAGTTCGTCTCATGCTCTATCAGTTCAGGGCTCCTCTATATCAGGTGCATCAGCTAATCATTCCAGTGTTAGGGGTCTTTTCAGTCCCTGTCTCTAGCACCCGGGGGTTGTTATGAGTGTGGAGAGATGGGTCATATGTGGAGGCAGTGTCCTTGTTGTCTTGCGGGTTCATCTTAGCAAAGGATTCAGCAATCAGCTTCAGCGCCAGCTACTTTATCACCACCCACCCAACCAGCTAGGGGTGGAGGTCAGTCACCTAGGGGTTACCCTAGAGGGGAAGATCGATCAAGTGATGGTCAGAGATGCTTCTGATGTTGTTATTATAGGTATTGTTTCAGTCTGCCACAGAGATGCCTCTGTATTATTTGATCCTGGTTCCACCTTTTCTTATGTGTCATCATACTTTTCTCGCTATTTGGATACGCCTCGTGAGTCTCTTGTTTCACCTGTTCATGTATCTACTCCGGTGGGCGATACTGTTGTTGTAGACCGTGTGTACCGGTCGTGTGTGGTGACTATTGGGGGTCTGGAGATCCGAGTGGATCTGTTGTTATTATGTATGGTAGACTTCAATGTTATTTTGGGCATGAATTGGATATCTCTGTGTCGTGCTATTCTGGACTGTCATGCTAAGACAGTGATATTGACTATACCGGGTGTGCCACAGATTGAGTGGCGAGGTTTGACTAATTATGTTCCCAGTAGGGTAATTTCATTTTTGAAGGCATAGCGTATGGTTGGGAAGGGTTGTCTTTCGTATCTAACCTTTGTGAGGGATGTCGGTGCAGAGACTCCCAGTATTTATTTTGTTCCAGTTGTGAGAGATTTTCCCGATGTGTTTCCTACAGACCTGCCGGGCATGCCACCGGATATGGATATTGATTTTGGGATTGATCTGGTGCCGAACACTCAGCCTATTTCTATTTCGCCGTATCGTATGACACCAGCGGAGTTGAAGGAGTTAAAGGAGCAGCTTCAGGAACTCATTGATAAGGGGTTCATTCGGCCTAGTATGTCACATTGGGGTGCGCCGGTTCTATTTGTGAAGAATAAGGATGGCACTATGAGGATGTGCATTGATTATAGTCAGTTGAACAAAGTAACAATTAAGAACAAGTATCATTTGCCTCGCATTGATGATTTATTCGACCAGCTTCAGAGAGCGAGAGTGTTCTCCAAGATTGATCTTCGTTCAGGTTATCACCAGTTGAAGATCAGGGACTCGGATATTCTTAAAATGACTTTCAGGACCCGATATGGTCATTATGAGTTCTTGGTAATGTCTTTTGGGCTGACCAATGCCCCAGCAGCGCTCATGTATTTGATGAACAGCGTGTTCCGGCCTTATCTCGACTCGTTTGTCATAGTCTTCATTGATGATATTCTAGTGTATTTGCATAGTCAAAAGGAGCACGTGGTGCATTTGAGAGTTGTGTTGCAAATATTGAGGGAGGAGAAGCTTTATGCAAAATTCTCCAAGTGTTAGTTTTGGCTCAGTTCAGTGTATTTCTTGGGGCACGTGGTGTCCAGCCAGGGTATTCAGTTGATCCAAAGAAGATAGAGGCAGTTCAGAGTTGGCCCAGACCATCCTCAACCACAGAGATTCGTAGCTTCCTTGGTTTGGCAGGTTATTACCGTCGATTTGTTTAGGGGTTCTCATCTATCGCATTGCCCTTGACCAAGTTGACTCAGAAGGGTGCTTCATTTGTTTGGTCAGATGAGTGTGAGGAGAGCTTTCAAAAGATCGAGACATCTTTGACCACAGCTCCAATGTTAGTATTTCCATCAGCTTCAAGTTCATATACCGTGTATTGTGATGCTTCGAGAGTTAGTATTGGGTGTGTATTGATACAGGAGGGTAGAGTTATTGCTTATGCTTCTCGCCAGTTGAAGCCCCATGAGAAGAACTACCACGTTCATGATTTGGAGTTGGCTGCCATTGTGCACGCATTGAAGATTTGGAGGCATTATCTGTATGGTGTGTCTTGCGAGGTGTTTACCGATCATCGTAACCTCCAGCACTTGTTCAAGCAGAAGGATCTCAATTTGAGGCAGCGGAGGTGGTTGGAGTTGCTAAAGGATTATGATATTACTATATTGTACCATCGGGGGAAGGCCAATGTGGTGGCCGATGCTTTGAGATGAAAGATAGTAAGTATGGAGAGTTTGGTATATATTCTAGTTGGGGAGATACCTCTTGTAGTTGATGTTCCGGCCTTGGCCAATCAGTTCGTGAGGTTAGATATTTTAGAGCCCAGTCGGGTATTGGTTTGTGTGGTTTCTCAATCTTCCTTATATGATCGCATCAGAGAGTGTCAGTATGATGATCCTGTTTTGCTTGTCCTTAAGGACAGAGTTCAGCACGATGATACCAGAGATGTGACCATTGGTGATGATAGGGTTATGAGGATGCAGGGCCGGATATGTGTGCCCAATGTAGATGGGCTTCGGGAGTTGATTCTGGAGGATGCCCATATCTTGTGGTATTCCATTCATCCGGGTGCCGCGAAGATGTATCAGGATTTGAGGCAGCATTATTGGTGGAGGAGAATAAAGAATGACATTATGGGATTTGTAGCTCGGTGTCTCAATTGTCAGTAGGTGAAATATGAGCATCAGAGACTGTGTGGCTTGATTCAGCGGATGGATATTCCAGAGTGGAAGTGGGAGCGGATCACCATGGACTTTGTAGTTGGGCTCCTACGGACTTTGAGGAAGTTCGATTCTATTTGGGTGATAGTGGATCGGCTGACCAAGTCCGCGCACTTCATTCCTCTGTGTACTACTTATTCTTCAGAGCGGTTGGCAGAGATCTATATCTGGGAGGTTGTTCGCCTGCATGGTGTCCCAGGTTCCATCATTTCAGACCCGGGCACTTAGTTTACTTCACAGTTTTAGAGGTCTGTGCAGCGAGAGTTTCGTACCCAGGTTGAGTTGAGCACAGATTTTTACCTTGAGACAGAGGAGCAGTCCGAGCGCACTATTCAAATATTGGAGGACATGTTGCGTGATTGTGTCATTGATTTCGGAGGCTCATGGGATCAGTTTCTACCGCTTGCAGAGTTTGCTTATAACAACAACTACCAGTCGAGTATTCAGATGGCTCTATATGAGGTTTTGTATAAGAGGCGGTGTAGATCTCGAGTTGGTTGGTTTGAGCTGGGTAAGGCTAGGATATTGGGGATAGACTTGGTGCAGGATGCTTTAGAAAAGGTGAAGGTAATTCAGGAGAGGCTTCATACAGCGCAGTCGAGACAAAAGAGTTATACTGACAGGAAGGCTCGGGATGTGTCCTACATGGTTGGTGAGAAGATTCTATTGAAGGTTTCACCCATAAAGGGTGTTATGAGATCTGGGAAGAACGGTAAATTGAGTCCTCGGTTCATTAGGCCTTTTGAGGTGCTTCGGAGGATTGGGGAGGTGGCTTATGAGTTTGTTTTGCCACCGAGTTTGCCGAGTGTGCATCCGGTATTTCATGTTTCAATGCTCTGAAAGTATATTGGGGATCTGTCTCATGTTTTGGATTTCAGCATGGTGCAGTTAGATAGTGACCTGACTTATGATGTGGAGCCAACGACTATTTTGGAGCGTCAGGTTCGAAAGTTAAGATCAAAAGATATAGCTTCAGTAAAAGTGCAGTGGAGAGGTCGGTTCGTGGAGGCGGCTACCTGGGAGACTGAGCGGGAGATGTGGAGTAGATATCCTCACCTATTTCAGGCTTCAGTTATGTTTCTTGACTCGTTCGAGGACGAACATTTGTTTACGGGGGGGAGGATGTGACGACCCAACCAGTCGTCTCGTGAGTTAACGCTCTGTTTCCCCTAATTCTGCTTCTTATTGCTTTGTTTATCAGTTCAATATGTGATTGGGTTGGTTGGCTCGAGTACGGAAAGGTTTTAAGAAGGTTTGAGACACTTAGTCTCTTTTGAGGAAGCTTAAGTTGGAAAAGTCAACCAGATGTTGACTTATGTGTTAGAGGGATCGGATGTCAGTTCTGATTGTTTAGATAGCTTCAGGAGGTGATTTGAGACTTAGGAGCGTGATCTGAATGAGTTTTGGAGGTCCGGAGTAGATTTAGGCTTGAATTGGCGAAGTTGGAATTTTGGCATTTTTCGGTTGATAGGTGAGATTTTGATATAGGGGTCGGAATGGAATTCCGGGAGCTATAGTAGTTCCGTTGTGTCATTTGGGATGTGTGTGCAAAATTTCAGTTCATTCGGACGTGGTTATGTATACTTATTGATTAAAAGCGTAATTCGGAAGATTTTGGAAACTTAGGCTTGAATCCGATGTGTTTTGGTTGATTCGGTATTGTTTGAGGTGTTTTGAAGGTTGGTATAAGTTTGGATGGTGGTATATAATGTGTTTGTGCTTTTGGTTGAGGTCCCGGGGGCCTCGGGGTGATTTCGGGTGGTTGATGGAAAGAATGGAAATAGGAATTGGCAGCTGAAGTGTTGGAGCTGTTGTCATAACCGCATATGCGGTTGGGAGGCCGCAGATGCGGAAAGGAGTCGCAGAAGTGAAAATGACCAAGGATAGCTGGAACCGCAGAAGCGGTCAAGGAGATGCACTTGCGATGGAGCAGGTGCAGACTATGCATCACAGATGCGGAGTTTGGCATTTAAGTGGTTTGCGCAGAAGCGCACCTGGGACCGCAGGTGCGAGCTTGTGAACGCAGAAGCGATTTAGCTGGGGCAGAACATATAAATTTATTCCTTAGCGATTTTTGAGCTATTCCACCATTCCTAAGTCGGTTTTTGGAGCTTTTGGGGCGAATTGAAGAAGGTTTTCAAGGGGGTTTCATTGAGATAAGGATTTTGGACCTAAAACTTGTTTCTATGGTATTATTTTACGGATTAGGGCTGTAATTATGGAAATTTAAGGGTTAAAATTGGGAAAACTAGGGCTTGGTATTAGAGACCTAGACTTAAGGATTTAAGGGGTCATTTATGGTCTGATTTAGGGACTTTTGATATGTATGAACTTGTGGGGAGATAAGAAATCTATCGATGTAAAATTTATCGAATTTCAAGACGTGGGCCCGGGGATCAGGTTTTGGTTAAATTCGGAATTAATGTTGTAAATTGATTATTTTTGCATGGGCTTTGTTCCCTTAGCATATTTTGACATTGTGGTTCTGATTTTGGATAGATTCGACGCGAGTGGAGGCCGATTAGAGGGGCAAAGGTATCGCGGGCTGGAGTTTGGACAAGATTAAGGTGAGTAATGAGTGTAAATGTTGTTCTGAGGGTATGAAATCCCAGATTGCGCATCGTTGTGCTATATTGAGGTGACGCACACGCTAGATGACGAGTGTAGGGTCGTGCACTGTTGGGGATTGTGACTTAGTCCATACCGAATGATTGTTTTACCGCGTATTTGACTGAAAACTGTTTGCTATCATCATGTTTTGAACTGAATGCCATATTTGGGCCTCGTGCCAACTATTTGAACCTTCAGGGGGGTTTTACTGATATTTCCTCACTGTTTTGACTTTATACTTGAACTCAGTCATGCTATAATCTACTGTTTTAATAACTCAGCCATGTTTACTCTGCTTTAAAACTTAAAATGATGTTTTAAATGGTATTTTGGGCTGAGCACCAAGTTTTTCTATTGCTCGAGTAGCTTGTGAGATTCTAACTGAGTAAGGTCGGGGGCCTATGTTGTGAGAAAACACCTGATTATGATTATGAGGCCGAGGGCCTGAGATTTGTACGCTACGAGGTGGATTGTGATATGAGGCCGAGAGCCTATGTGATTATATTACGAGATGGCTTAATATTGCGCTTGGGTCGTAAGGTGCCCCTCTAGGAGTCTGCACACCTCTAGTGAGTGCGGGTACCCATTGTGATGTGAGATATAGCCCGAGGGGCTGGTGTTGTTTATGATATTGCCCGAGGGGCGGATTTTTGATCGACATTGTGCTGAGGGGCGGTTCTTTATGTGTTTATCTTTCCTAGTTGCCTGTCACTTACTTGTTTAATTGTTAAAAAGGAATTTTTAAGAAGTTTAAACTGAGCTAAAGTGACTTTACATATTTTATTACTTCATTGTTTTACTGGTTTTTACTGTTTCTTTATAGCCTGTTGACGTGCCTTTGCGTAGTTTCTTATTACTCAGTCTTCATTTATTATTATTACTCACTGAGTTGGAGTACTCATTTTACTCCCTACACCCTGTATGCAAATTCAGGCGCATCAGGTCCTGCTTGTGAGGGTTAAGAGTTGTCCAGCAGATTCTAGAGATTCACTAGGTAGCTGCCCCCACGATTCGCAACCCAGTGCTTCTCCATCTATCTTATTTCCCTCTGTTTTAGTTATATAATAGTGGGGTAGACTCGTTCAGACTTGTAGTATTATTGTAGATGCTCATGACTGGTGACACCCCAATGTCGGACTATGTCTTTTTTCACAAATTGTATTATTTACCTTATTTTGGGTTTTATGATTATGATTAAAATTTATTTTTATTACTTAATTGCTTAAAAATGAATTGGGGACGTGTCAGCAGGCCTTGTCTTCACGAGAGGCGTCATCACGACCGGGTCCGCATTTAGGATCGTGACAAATAAATATAGAGTGGTCGGAGAATTTGACTATGCAATTGCTGTTATCAACCTGTATTCGAAAATAATTTCTGCAAAAAATAACACAAAACAAAAGCAGAATAGTAAAAAAGATGGGAAAATGACGTTGTATAGCCACTCTTAAAATAATAGGCAAAAAATAACAAATTGAATATATATACATTTTGTATGCTATATACAAAACTATACTTTATACACTTTTTCGGCTAACGAATGTAAGTAATTTCGTGCGCTAGCAATTAATACTCCAAAAAACAGTAAGGTAACGTTGAATGGAAGAGTTCTTATTTTTATTTTAAAAGAGAGTTGATAAAGGCTTATGATGTTTGAGCCTAAAATAGATCTTAAAAACAAATTAGTGAAAATAGGGCCTGCCAGTTTTCTAACTTGCAATCGAAAAATAGTCAGCGTTTGCAAAGTCACTAAAAACTAATAATTATTTTAGCTGAACCACGAAACGTTCCAGCATAATATGCTGGATTAGCTCCTGCGTATGAACTTCCAGCATATTATGTTGGAACTCCAACACTAGAGATGACAATAGGGCAGTACAAGTGCGGGACGGGAGGCGATTTTGATTTTATGCGGGGAGGGGTGGGTTTGATATTATGCGTAGCGGGACGGGGAGGGTATAGGTTGAAGCTGATTTTTTTCAAAATCTAATGTGGGGCAGTGTGGTTGCGGATTTTGTTGTGAGTTTAGTACTACCATTTAACGAATAGAATGAAGAATAGAGTGTTAGTACTAAAAAACTATAGACCATATAAAATAAGAAAGCAATAAATATAGAGGGTACGAAGAAATTGAATATGCAATTATTGTTATCAACCTGTATTCGAAAATAATTTCTGCAAAAAATAACACAAAAAAAGAAGCAGAAAGGTAAAAAAGAAGGGAAAATGACGTTGTATAACCACTCTTAAAATAATAGGCAAAAAAAATAAAAAATTGAATATATATATTCATTTTGTATACTATATACAAAAACTATACTTCATACACTTTTCGGCTAACGAATGTAAATAATTTCTTGTGCAACCTATAACTGATAATACTCCAAAAAAAGTAAGGTAAGGCTGAAGGGAAGAGTTTTTATTTTTATTTTAAAAGAGAGTTGAAAAAGGCTTATGATGTTTGAGCCTAAAATGGATCTTAAAAACAAATTAATGAAAATAGCACGGGCTTGCCAGTTTTCCAACTGGCAATCGAAAAATAGTTAGCGTTCGCAAAGTCACTGAAAACTAATAGTTATTTTAGCTGAACTACGAAAAGTTCCAGTATAACATGTTGGATTAGCTCCTGCGTATAAACTTCCAGCATATTATGTTGGAACTCCAGCTTTAGAGATGGCAATGGGGTAGTACAGGTGCGGGGCGGGGGCAATTTTGATTTTATGCAGGGCGGGGTGGATTTGATCTTATGCGGAGCGGGACAGAGAGGGTGTAGGTTAAAACTGATTTTTTTCAAAATCTAATGTGGGGCGGGGTGGTTGAGGATTTCGTTGTGGGTTTAGTATTAACATTTGACGAGTAGAATGAAGAATAGAGTGTTAGTACTAAAAAAACTATAGACCATATAAACTAATAAAAATAATAAATATGGAATGGTTAGAGAATGTGACTATGCAATTACTGTTATCAACTTGTATTCGAAAATAATTTCTGCAAAAAATAACACAAAGCAGAAGCAGAAAAGTAAAAAAGAAGGAAAATGACGTTGTATAACCACTCTTAAAATAATAGGCAAAAAAATATATATATATATATATATATATATATATATATATATATATATATATATATATATATATATATATAGTATGCTATATACAAAAACTATACTTTATACACTTTTTCGGCTAACGAATGTAAATAATTTCTTGTGCGAGCTATAAGTGATAATACTCCAAAACAAAGTAAGGTAACGTTGAAGGGAAGAGTTTTTAGTTTTATTTTAAAAGAGAGTTGAAAAAGGTTTCTGATGTTTGAGCCTAAAATGGATCTTAAAAACAAATTAGTGAAACTAGCACGGGCCTGCCAGTTTTCTAACTGGCAATCAAAAAATAGTCAGCATTTGCAAAGTCATTGAAAACTAATAATTATTTTAGCTGAACCACGAAAAGTTCCAGCACAATATGTTGGATTAGCTCCTGTGTATAGATATCCAGCATATTATGTTAGAACTCCAGTAATAGAGATGTCAATGGGGTGGTACAGGTGCGGGGCGGGGGCGATTTTGATTTTATGCGGGGCGGGGTGGGTTTGATCTTATGCGGAGTGGGACGGGGAGGGTGTAGGTTGAAACTGATGTTTTCAAAATCTAATGTGGGGCTGGGTGGTTACGGATTTCATTGTGGGTTTAGTACTACCATTTAACGAGTAGAATGAAGAATAGAGTGTTAGTACTAAAAAAAACTATAGACCATATAAAATAAGAAAGTAATAAATATAGAGTGGACGAAGAATTTGAATATGCAATTACTGTTATCAACCTGTATTCGAAAATAATTTCTGCAAAAAATAACACAATATAGAAGCAGAAAAGTAAAAAAAAAAAAAGGAAAAATGACGTTGTATAACTACTCTTAAAATAATAGGCAAAAAAAATAAAAAATTGAATATATATACATTTTGTATGCTATATACAAAAACTATACTTTATACACTTTTTGGGCTAACGAATGTAAATAATTTCTTGCGCGAGCTATAAGTGATAATACTCCAAAAAAAGTAAGGTAACGCTGAAGGGAAGAGTTTTTATTTTTATTTTAAAAGAGAGTTGAAAAAGGCTTCTGATGTTTGAGCCTAAAATGGATCTTAAAAACAAATTAGTGAAAATAGCACGGGCCTGCCAGTTTTCTAACTGGCAATCGAAAAATAGTCAGCATTTGCAAAGCCATTGAAAACTAGTCATTATTTTAGCTGAACCACGAAATGTTACAGCATAATATGCTGGATTAGCTCCTGCGTATAAACTTCCAGCATATTATGTTGGAATTCCAGCACTAGAGATAGCAATTGGGTAGTACGGGTGCGGGGCAGGGGCGATTTTGATTTTATGCGGGGCGAGGTGGGTTTGATCTTATGTGGAGCGGGTGTAGGTTGAAACTAATTTTTTTCAAAATCTAATATGGGGTGGGGTCGTTACGAATTTTGTTGTGGGTTTAGTACTAACATTTAACGAGCAGAATGAAGAATAGAGTGTTAGTACTAAAAAAACTATAGACCATATAAAATAAGAAAAGAAATAAATATTGAGTGGTCGGAGAATTTGACTATGCAATTACTATTATCAACCTGTATTCGAAAATAATTTCTACAAAAAATAACACAAAACAGAAGCAGAAACAGAATAAATAAAAGTTTCGAGCCCAATAGAAAATTGTGTTTCTTTAAGAAATTTAATCTCCTCATTGTTGCTTTAGGTTATTGGATTAATCCCTCTCAAGATAGAACAGAACAACTATTCTGTAATATCGGTAATAAAAATTACAGAACTTCGTCGAACTCAACAAACGACATTAAACCACACGTATGCTTACGTTTTGCTTTAAAAAATTAGTGCAGAAAAGCAGAAGAGAGGAGGGAGAGTATGCAGATTTTCGGCATTGAAAAATGAGGCTACTCCTATGTATTTATAGCCAACAAATAGGTGCTAAGATACATGTTTGTTTGAAATAGTGTATATTCGCTAGAATTAAAATGTTAGTCTTAAATAACGGAAAACGGAAAATGAATTCGGTCCAAAAAATTATTAATCAATCATATCAATTGACAAAAGCCGAGTCGAGCGAGCAAGCTAGTGACGACGACATGAAGCACCACTTCTTCTCAACTCTTTAAGAGCTAGAAGATGTGCTTCTCTATATAAGCACAAAGATTTTCTTTCTATTTTTCGACGAAGGACAAAGTGCATTAGTAAAGAAAACACTTCAAACTTTTTGTTTCCCTCTAAATCTTTTCCCTCCATTTTTCATTCACACATCTTATCTAATTAGATAAAAAAATCAAAAATTCCCCACATGAACGGGGAATGGCTATTTGAAAATATGCATGCATGAAAAAACTGTGTGATTTACAAGTAAGGATTAATCGCATCTGGATAAGTAGGTTTCCCTTTGAACTTTCCATAGTAAACTTATGACGGATATACTCGGTCAAGGGATATATTTGATATCTTTGAACCGTCGAACTTTGGTGTATACCTAGACAGCCACAAGTCACACAATTAATCCTTTAACCGCCTTTGGTTCTCATTGTTGTGTTCGTTTCAAGCATGAACACCGCTTGGTTCACAAGTGCGTAGAGAACTGGCCTGACAGAATTCTCCTTGAAGCGGCTTATATTTCACACTTATATAGGTGATTCCTAAATGTGTTATTCCATAGATACACTATTTGATATTAGAAATCATTAAAAAGGTCTTAACGTTTTTATCGTACTGAACATTGTCTCATCACGAGAATAGACCAAAGTTTTATTTGACAATGTTGAACCACTACTAATGACTTTGTTTGATCTCCTTGAACCTAAATCTTGGAATCTCCAGTATTCTAGGTAGAGTTACCGCCACAGTGACTTGTCCTCGGCCATTGTCCGATTCCCTTTGATGATTTATTAACAGCCTCTCTATTTAGGCCTTTTGTAAATGGATCCAACACATTATCTTTTGACTTTACGTAGTCAATTGTGATAATTTTACTAGAGAGTAGTTGTCTAACAGTATTATGTATTCTTCGTATGTGACGAGATTGTTTATCATATATAATGCTTCTAGCCCTTCCTATTGTCACTTCACTATCTCAATGTATGCATATATGAGCCATTGGTTTTGGCCAAAATGAAATATCTTCCAAGAAATTTTGGAGCTATTCAGCTTCTTCTCCAGCCTTATCTAAGGCTATAAACTCAGACTCCATTGTAGAGCGAGTAATGCATGTCTGTTTGGATGATTTTTCAAGAAACTGCTCATTCACCAATGGTAAAAACATATCCACTTGTGGACTTTGTTTCTGATGATTCAGTAATCTAATTTGCATCACTATATCCTTCAATTACCGCAGGATACTTACTGTAGTGCAAAGCATAATCTTGGATATGTATTAGATAGATAAGCAAATCTTCTAGCTCTTGAAGAGTTGAGAAGAAGTGGTGCCTCGTGCCGTCGTCGCTCGCTCGGCTTCGGCTTCGGCTTCGGATTCAGATTTAGTCAATTGATATGATTGATTGATAATTTTTTGGACCAAATTAATTTCCCATTTCAGTTATTTAATTTCTTTTCTTATACTTTTCGCGGAATTTTTAATTTAAAATTTGCGGTTCCCAACGGTCAAATTCGCGAATAACAGAATTTTAATTCTGGCGAACATATACCATTTTAAAAGAGCAGGTATCTTGGCACCTATTGAAACCCAAATCGTTGGCCTCATTTTTCAATACTAAAAATCTGCATACTCTCCCTCCTCTCTTCTGCATTCCTGTACTGTTTTTTCAAAGCAAAATATAAGCATAAGTGTGGTTTACTGTCGTTTTATTAAGTTCGATGAAATTCTGTAATTTTTATTACCGGTATTACAGAATAGTTATTCCGTTCTATTCTGGGAGGGATTAAGGCAACAGTGAGCGGATTAAATTCCCTAAGGAAACATAGTTTTTTGTTGGGCTCGAAACTTTTATTTATTTTGTTTATATTCTATTTCTGCTTTTGTTTTGGTTTAATTTTTGTAGAAATTATTTTCAAATACATGTTGATAACAAGCTTACGGAATTTAATTTTATATTTTGTGTTCATCTTTCTTTCTACTTTGGGAGAATAAAATCCTAGCAATTTTCTACTTCCCTTTTGGAGATTAAAATCTTCGAATTTTTCTACTCCAGTTTGAGATTAAGTGTTTGTGACTTTCTACTCAATCCGAGATTAAAATCCTTTTCATTTTCTACTTGGTTGTTTGTATTCGGTTTGAAGATATAAAAACTTCATCGACTTACTAATTCTGGTTGTGTCAATTTTTTTTACAAAAAAATAACAATAAGTACGGAATAACATAATGGTTTTGTTGGGACTACTACTGCTGCAATGACTATTGAGTCTTCAAGTTTCACAATGCCTGCACGGGTGATGGCACCGACAAAAAAGCCCGAAAAGTTTTTCGGCGTAGACTTTAAGTGTTGGCAGCAGAAAATATTCTTCTACATGACCACACTTAGTTTGCAGGGCTTTATTAGCAAGGACGTTCCAGTTTTGGGAGAAGAAACTCCTGAAAATGAGCGATTTCTGGTCACAGAAGCATGAAAGTACTTCTTATGCAAAAATTATATTTTAAGTTTCTTGGAAGATGGCTTGTAAAATGTTTATATTGTCATGAAAACATCAAAAAAGTTGTGGAATTCTCTTGAAAAAAAAGTACAAGACTGAAGATGATGGACTTAAGAAGTTTGTGGTCGACAAATTTCTGGATTTCAAAATGGTTGACGGAAAATCTGTCATAACGCAAGTCCAAGAATTGCAAGTTATTGTTCATGACCTCCTTGCTGAAGGTATAAACCGAGGTAATATTTTTATTCAAGATATTGATTATTTTACTAATTATAAATTTATTATTAAAGGTATGGTCATAAATGAAGTGTTTCAAGTTGTTGCATTTATTGAAAAGTTGTCTCGGCTATGGAAGGACTTTAAGAATTACTTAAAACATAAGCGCAATGAGATGATTCTTGAAGACCTTATGGTTCGTCTACGGATTGAAGAGGACAACAAGGCTACTGAAAAGAAGCTCCGTGGTAACTTAACAATAATGGGAGAAAATATTGTTGAGGAAGCGTCTACCAGCAACAAAAAGAGAAAGAAACTGTCTGGTCCAAAGAATTACCCTAGCAAGATGAAGTTCAAAGGTAATTGCCACAACTGTGGAAAGGTTGGACATAAGGTTGTGGAATGTTGTGAACCGAAGAAGGACAAGAAGAAGAGTCAAGCAAATATGGTTGGAAAGAATGATGAAATGGATGACTTATGAGTCATGCTATCTGAATGCATCTTGGTAGGAAATCACAAGGAGTGGTGGATTGATTCTGGAGCCACTCGCTATGTTTGTGCTAAAAAGGAGTTATTTGCCTCTTATGTTCCCGCAGGGCCCGACGAGGCTATCGTTATGGGAAACTCCACAACAACAAACATTGAAGGAGTTGGAAGATATCTTAAGATGACTTCGGGCAAAGTTGTGACTCTAAACAATGTTCTCTATGTTCTTGAAATTCACAAGAATTTGGTTTCTATTGGACTTCTTATCAAGAATGGATTGAAGTGTGTGTTTCTTTCTGAAAAAGTTGTAATAAGTAAGAATGATGTGTATGTAGGAAAATGTTACTTAACTGAGGGCATTTTCAAGTTAAATATAATAGTTATTGATTTCAATAAAGTTTAAGTTTCTTCTTACTTACTTGAGTTAAATAATTTATGGCATGTACGTTTATGTCACGTCAACTTCAAAACTATACAAAAATGGTTAACTTGGAAGTATTGCCTAAATATGAATACGATAATTTGAAGTGTCAAATATGTGTGGAATCTAAGTATGTTAAACATCCTTATAAATCAGTTGAAAGGAATTCAAATCCTTTAGACTTAATTCACACAGATATTTGTGACATGAAGTCAATATCATCTCGCAGTGGGAAAATGTATTTCATAACTTTTATTGAAGACAATACTAGATGTTGTTATATTTACTTATTTAAATTAAAGATGAACAATTGAGGCATTCAAACAATATAAAAATAAAGTTGAAACACAACTAAATAAAAGGCAAAATATATAAAGAGAGACCTAAAGTTGGCCCTAGATATCTATCTCATACTCTAACTTACTATGCACTTTATGTTTGGTTTTATTGTATCAAAGTAAACACACATCTCTGACATGGCAACTCGAGTGAGATACAAATGCTGGGCAGAACGTTAGGTGAAATTTTTCTTGATTGTAACAGTTAAAAAACTACAAAATTACTATTATACCCTTAATAAATTTCTTTTATATTTATCCCAATTCTCAAATTCCTAAACCTAAATCCCCATTCTTCCCCGACTCTTTCCTACTTTTATCTTCCCGCTTTCTCTATTACGAAGCATTATCAAAAATGGAAAGCACCTTGTATTATCATTGTGGTAAAAGGGCAGAATTGATGATTTCGTGGTCATAATATAACCTAGGTCGTAGGTATCTTGGATGCCAATATGGTCGAGTAAGTAATTTTTAGAGTTATTTTTTGTGCCTATTTTGTTCCTTCAAAATTGGTTGGCCAAGACTCCATTTTTATGGACTTTTCTTACTATTTTATAGGAAGGGTGTAAGTATTTTAAGGGGTTTGAAGATGAATTTTCTGAACAAGATAGGATTGTAATTTGGGAATTTTTGAAGAGGATCAAAAAATACGACGAAGAAAAGGAAAAGATGAGGAGAAAGTACAAAATGTTGCTGGTCATTGTGATACTCGTTTGGATTGTTAGAGAGTTTCTTATGTAATATTTGCTATGTATATTGAAATTTAGTTGGTTGAAGGAGGTCTTTTGTGTATTGGCAGTTATGTAAAACAGTAGCTCATTTGAATGCTGTAATGTAAGAAACTTAGATGAATACAAGTTGAACCACTTTTGGACTAATATTTTAGCTAAATTTTGACATGACAATGTTCTCTCCAACCGCAGCTACAAGACACAAATACAAACTGTACAATAAGCTCTACCAAGACAAATACAATCTGTAGAATAAACTACAAATTTCATTGCTCAAACCAAGGCAATAGTCACAAAATAAAATGCCAAACATACATCTGAAACATTGCTTTAATAGCAAATAACTAAAACTGTAGTTTTAGATTCATGAAAACCAAATTAGACAAAACACTTGAACAAACTACATAAAGTGAAAACTTCTCTAATGAGTCTTTTTCTTCTTCATTTGCATCTCTTTTTGTTGTTGAAGTTGGTTTCTAGTAATAGCAGTTTTTCTCTTTCATTTCAATCTAGGTAGCTTGAATCCAAGATCAATATTGGTAGGTATGCATTCTTTAATTGTCTCCCACTAGAGATGACTCTTTCACTTAGTGTTTCGGGCTGTAAATTTAGAGTGATATCTATTAGGAAATCTGTTAATAACTTATGTGTTATCGTATAGAAATGTGAAAGAGCTTACATTAAGAACTAGTCTCCATATTGTGTGTCTATTGAAATGCCGAATCCCAGTTCTCTTGTTTTTTTTTTCGACAGCAGCAGAAATAGATTTACAGCTTGTTTGGATGGTTGTTCCCCGTTATATCATATTGTATTGTTATCCCAAAACAACGTTTGTTTTGATTGTTTCATTAAAATTGGTTGTATTGTATTTGGTTGTATTGTATTGTTAAATCCATTGTTCCGGAACAATGAAAAGTCCCATTTTTTGAAACAACCGATTTGGTGTGGTGGGATTGTTTCCTATTTTTCTTTCCAATTATGCCCTAACTTATTACTCCATAATTCTATTTTACCCTTTAACTTTTTTTCTATTTTAACTCTAAATCTCCAACCTATAACCTACTTTATTTGTTTCCAAAACTTCTGCCGCCAACATTATAGGTATTTTGCCGCCTTCTGTTTGATTTTTCTCCTAATTTGCTTTTAACTCAATTCTAATTAGTTGTGTTCCTTTGTTTTACCTTCTTCTGTCCGCTTTTTTCTGCTTTCTTAAGGTGTTTGCCTTCTTCTGTTTTGTTTTTTTAAAATTATTTTTATGCATAATTTTTGATAAATTTAATATTTAAACAATTGAGGGTATTTTAGTAAACTTATCAGTTACAATACAGTACGATACAGTCAAACCAAACAGCAAAATATTATTTA